>NC_079197.1:159565449-159900449 GCF_029499605.1 Hyla sarda
TTGTCGCTGCCTGTGCTTCAGCTGGGGCAAAGATGATGCTGCAGCCAGACAGGATTATGTTCTGGATGGTATGGGGACCCCTAGTGGTCTTTTTTTTATAAGCCATGATTTCTATAGAAAGGAGAAAGCTTTTTTATATAAAGTATATTAGAAAGGTAAATTTTTTGCCAAGATGTACAACATATAAAAAGTTTTTGAATCTGACAGTGCCCATTCAAGATTGCCCTATTCTGACCAATATTTTTATTTTTTCCATATGCATGGCTTGTTTATTAATTTTTTTGTGCAGTGATCTGTAGTTTTTATCAGTCCCATTTTTTTTATTTACATGGGTCCATTTGAATAGTTTTCATGAATTTTTTTTCTCTTATCACTTTTTTTTTTTACTTTTTTTTACGTTAATGCCATTCACCATATGGGATCATAAACATTTCAATAGTTCAGACATTTTCGCACATGGCAATACAACATTTTTATTTGAAAAATGATTTACAATTTTAGTAGGGGAGACCTTATATAATTATAATTTTTTATTTTATTTACACTTTTTAAGTCCCCATAGGAGACTTTTATAAACAATCTTTAGATTGCTAATACTTAACAATGCTATGCTATTGGATAGCATTACTCAGTGTTATTGGGGATCTACTGATAGAGTCTGTCTCAGTCGATCGATGCCAGGACTTGCACGGAGCAGGTGAGGGGACCTCCGGCATGTCTGTAAAACAATCAGTCAATCAGCCAATCGGGCAGGGGGACTGTCAATGCGGCCTTTAAGTACCATGATTGCTGTTGATCACAGCACTTAAGGCCTCGTTCACATTGCTGTCGGACTTTGCTATTCGGAGTTCCGTCGCCAATCCAGCCAGATGGATTGGCGTTTTGCAGAGAAAAAAAATTGTGCAAGCTCAATTTTTTTTCTCCACTAAAATCCTGTAAAATTTACCAGGCCACTCACAGACCCCATGCAAATGAATGGGGTCTGTCGAGTCCCAGCAGTAGCCGTTTGCATCCGACCTGTTTCAGAGTTTGATCGGCTCCCTTAACTGGTCGGATGTAAACGGCCGTGTGAACCTAACCTTAGGGGTCCATGATGGAAATTGGCGCAATTGCTGATGTTCATCACTGACTGTAAATGCAGCTCCTGTACTCGCTTCATAGACGGAATACAACTCAGAATATGTACGTTCTGGTGCATAAAGTACCGGGGCAGCAGGATGTACATTTACAAGCTGTCGGAGCTCCATTTTTCTGATACAGAGCTCCAAATCCCCTGCAAGCACCACTAGGGGGAGCTAAGGAGCTTACTGCATACTGTGTATACACACAACTCAATAATAAAACCGTATGCACTAAGCCAGGGCCAGATTAAGGCTGCCTGGAGGATGGCAGGACACGGGCAGGGTATCGAAAATACACCAAACCTGGCACAGGCTCATCCCTGTGATCCCCCCTTATTGATGTAAATGCAGGTAGACTGAGTAGTCATCTATGTAGTTCAGTGTTTTCCAACCAGGGGTGCCTCCAACTGTTGCCTTTGGTTGTCCAGGCATGTCTGGGAGTTGTAGTTTTGCAGAGGGCACACCAGTCTCTATAGTATAATGTAATATAACAGATCATGGGGGATGATGTAGGTACATGTATATACTGAGTAGTTATCTATGAAATTATATGAGGGCAGACCAGTCTCTATAGTATAATGTAATATCACAGATCATGGGGGATGATGTAAGTACATGTATATACTGAGTAGTTATCTATTGTGATATATGAGGGCAGACCAGTCTCTATAGTATAATGTAATATAACAGATCATGGGGATGATGTAGGTACATGTATATACCGAGTAGTTATCTATGTAGATATATGAGGGCACACCAGTCTCTATAGTATAATGTAATATAACAGATCATGGGGGGGTGATGTAAGTACATGTATATACTGAGTAGTTATCTATGAAATTATATGAGGGCAGACCAGTCTCTATAGTATAATGTAATATAACAGATCATGGGGGGTGATGTAGGTACATGTATATACTGAGTAGTTATCTATGTAGATATATGAGGGCAGACCAGTCTCTATAGTATAATGTAATATAACAGATCATGGGAGATGATGTAGGTACATGTATATACTGAGTAGTTATCTATGTAGATATATGAGGGCAGACCAGTCTCTATAGTATAATGTAATATAACAGATCATGGGGAGATGATGTAAGTACATGTATATACCGAGTAGTTATCTATGTAGATATATGAGGGCACACCAGTCTCTATAGTATAATGTAATATAACAGATCATGGGGGGTGATGTAAGTACATGTATATACTGAGTAGTTATCTATGAAATTATATGAGGGCAGACCAGTCTCTATAGTATAATGTAATATCACAGATCATGGGGGATGATGTAGGTACATGTATATACTGAGTAGTTATCTATGTAGATATATGAGGGCAGACCAGTCTCTATAGTATAATGTAATATAACAGATCATGGAGGATGATGTAAGTACATGTATATACTGAGTAGTTATCTATGTAGATATATGAGGGCAGACCAGTCTCTATAGTATAATGTAATATAACAGATCATGGGAGATGATGTAGGTACATGTATATACTGAGTAGTTATCTATGTAGATATATGAGGGCAGACCAGTCTCTATAGTATAATGTAATATAACAGATCATGGGGAGATGATGTAAGTACATGTATATACTGAGTAGTTATCTATTGTGATATATGAGGGCACACCAGTCTCTATAGTATAATGTAATATAACAGATCATGGGGGATGATGTAGGTACATGTATATATACTGAGTAGTTATCTATGTAGATATATGAGGGCACACCAGTCTCTATAGTATAATGTAATATCACAGATCATGGGGGATGATGTAGGTACATGTATATACTGACTAGTTATCTATGTAGATATATGAGGGCAGACCAGTCTCTATAGTATAATGTAATATAACAGATCATGGGGGATGATGTAAGTACATGTATATACCGAGTAGTTATCTATGTAGATATATGAGGGCACACCAGTCTCTATAGTATAATGTAATATAACAGATCATGGGGGATGATGTAGGTACATGTATATACTGAGTAGTTATCTATGTAGATATATGAGGGCAGACCAGTCTCTATAGTATAATGTAATATAACAGATCATGGGGGATGATGTAGGTACACGTATATACTGAGTAGTTATCTATGTAGATATATGAGGGCACACCAGTCTCTATAGTATAATGTAATATAACAGATCATGGGGGATGATGTAGGTACATGTATATATACTGAGTAGTTATCTATGAAATTATATGAGGGCAGACCAGTCTCTATAGTATAATGTAATATAACAGATCATGGGGGATGATGTAGGTACATGTATATACTGAGTAGTTATCTATGTAGATATATGAGGGCACACCAGTCTCTATAGTATAATCTTATATCACAGATCATGGGGGATGATGTAGGTACATGTATATACTGAGTAGTTATCTATGTAGATATATGAGGGCAGACCAGTCTCTATAGTATAATGTAATATAACAGATCATGGGGGATGATGTAGGTACATGTATATACTGAGTAGTTATCTATGTAGATATATGAGGGCAGACCAGTCTCTATAGTATAATGTAATATCACAGATCATGGGGGGTGATGTAAGTACATGTATATACTGAGTAGTTATCTATGTAGATATATGAGGGCAGACCAGTCTCTATAGTATAATGTAATATAACAGATCATGGAGGATGATGTAAGTACATGTATATACTGACTAGTTATCTATGTAGATATATGAGGGCAGACCAGTCTCTATAGTATAATGTAATATAACAGATCATGGGGGATGATGTAGGTACATGTATATACTGAGTAGTTATCTATGTAGATATATGAGGGCAGACCAGTCTCTATGATATAATGTAATATAACAGATCATGGGGATGATGTAGGTACATGTATATACTGAGTAGTTATCTATGTAGATATATGAGGGCAGACCAGTCTCTATAGTATAATGTAATATAACAGATCATGGGGGATGATGTAGGTACATGTATATACTGAGTAGTTATCTATGTAGATATATGAGGGCAGACCAGTCTCTATGATATAATGTAATATAACAGATCATGGGGATGATGTAGGTACATGTATATACTGAGTAGTTATCTATGTAGATATATGAGGGCACACCAGTCTCTATAGTATAATCTTATATCACAGATCATGGGGGATGATGTAGGTACATGTATATACTGAGTAGTTATCTATGTAGATATATGAGGGCAGACCAGTCTCTATAGTATAATGTAATATAACAGATCATGGGGGATGATGTAGGTACATGTATATACTGAGTAGTTATCTATGTAGATATATGAGGGCAGACCAGTCTCTATAGTATAATGTAATATAACAGATCATGGGAGATGATGTAGGTACATGTATATACTGAGTAGTTATCTATGTAGATATATGAGGGCAGACCAGTCTCTATAGTATAATGTAATATAACAGATCATGGGGGATGATGTAGGTACATGTATATACTGAGTAGTTATCTATGTAGATATATGAGGGCAGACCAGTCTCTATGATATAATGTAATATAACAGATCATGGGGAGGGATGAAGATGTATATTTTGTTATTTACAGACTTACATACTGTTTCTGGATCACCAGACTCTCTCAGTAATATTACTAAATGAATAAAATAGGTGTTAGTTTGGAGTGGAAACCAGGAGTTTTCCTGTTTGGTCTAATCCCTAACGTACCTGTGGCCAAAAAGAAGTTGATATTGAATGCATTGAGTACAGGGAGGTTGATTATAATGAGGAAATGGATTTCTAACAAAAACCTGTGTAGTCTAGAATGGAAACTAGAGTTGCAAAGGGTTAAAGGTTTTCAAAAGGTTAAAAGCAAAAAGTCGGACAAAATGTTTGATATATGGAAAAGTGGGGACTATGGGACACTGATAATTAGGATGATTCCGGAATTTCCAAAGAGAGGTGCGGAAAAAACAAGATATTTTCAAATTTTTTTATTTTTTATTTTATTTTATTTTATTTTTTATTTTTTTTTCCCCTGCCATTGTGGGTGGAGGGTGGGGTGGGTTATAATAGGACCAAATAAATGCATATGTATTTGTAACTTGTTGTATTGTATTTGTAAGAACTTGTATTTTTTTTTCTGTAAGCGTTGAATAAAAAATAATGTTAATAAAAAAAAATGAATAACTCCATGTACCTCACATAAGCAACTCACCCCATATACTGCATGTAGTGTGAACTTTAATGGCCTGGTATGAATCCTCCAAAGCAGCACTGGACTAGCAGGCAGCAGTAGCAGCCAGTATAGCTTATTCCCCCCCCCCCTCCTAATGCCAGACATGTCAGGGGCCCCCCTTGTTTCACTGGGCATGTGGTGCTTGGAGCAGGAGCTCCAGGAGCTCCGATGATAATCCGGCTCTGCTCTTAGCTCTAGCATATAAAGTGGTTTTACAACGTTTGGGTACATTTTGAAAAACCCATTTACTGCACCCCACATAGGAGAATCTTGCAAATATACTTAGTCATATAAAAGTCAGCTTTTACCACGTGGCCAGGTGCTACCCTTGTGGCATCAGATGTTAACACTCTATTGGCATGGTTATGTGTCACACCTTCATACTATCTTATTATTGAGAAAGCACAGTAACATCTGAAACAAAATTAATAATTTATTAAAGTTCTGTTCACATAAATACAGATAAAATGATGTGCAATAATAAAGAACAGTGGTCTCCAAACTATGGGCATCCAGCTGTTGCAAAACTACAATTCCCAGCATGCCCGGACAGCCAACGGCTGTCCGGGCATGCTGAGAGTTGTGGTTTTGCAACATCTGTCCACAGTTTGGAGCCCACTAGAACATCTCAGTAATCAGTTCCAGGATGGATCTTGTAAGGCTATGTTCACACGGCAGAATGTCCATGTGAAATTCAGCCGGAATATTCCGCACGGCATTCCGCTGCAGCAGAGTCCTATTGGTTTCAATGGGATTCTGCTGAACTGTTCACACGGTCCTGGAAATTCTGATTCCGGTGTCCGCAGAAAGAATAGGCATGTCTATTCTTATAGCAGATTAAGCTCAGAAACGCATTTCCGTCTATGAGACGGAGCATTTCCGAGAGGTCCTAGCGCCTGCCGGATATTTCAAATTTGCCAAATGTCCGCCAGTGTTTTCCGGGCTGACATTCCGCATATTTTACGACCGTGTGAACATATCCTTAAAGGGGTATTCCAGTAGAAATTATTATTTTTTTTAAAATTTACTACACATTGATTTCGATGGGATCCCACAGTCCCATCTAGACAGCGGAATATCGCTTTCCGCGAAAATGTAAGACTAGTCTAATATTTAATAGAATTCCACAACGGAATCCCATCGAGTTCAATGGGATTTGAATTTTGGCGCAATTCTATGTAATGAGGAGCATAGAAAAAACGCCTTAAATTTCGCTATTCTGTTCAGTGAGCTTTGCTGAATGGAATTTGTGCGCAATTGTGGAAATTCTGCCGCGGGAACGTCACCTTAGGGCGGCACTCCTGTCCATTGCCTCTATTTGGTTTTGCAGCTCAACCTCAGTCACTTGAATGGGAGGAATTAAAAAAAAATCTATTATTTTATACATCTATTTTACACCATTGTTTAAAAAGATAAAGTGCATTCACATAGATCCTATGCAAATTTTACAGTGTGTTATCCGTCCCCGTACACACACTATGGATAGCGTTGGGGCACATTCACTGTATTTGTGTAGTTCACCTGAAGGGGGCGCCATGTATTCTCAAGTCATAATCAGTCTCCTTGAGGTTTAGATCCAGCCTCATTTAAGAGTCTCTTCCGTGCTCTCCATTCTTCACATTTAAAGGGGTTATCCAGGAAAAAAACTTTTATATATATATATATATATATATATATATATATATATATATATAAATCAACTGGCTTCAGAATGTTAAACAGATTTGTAAATTACTTCTATTTAAAAAAAATATTAATCCGTTCAGTACTTATGAGCTGCTGAAGTTGAGTTGTTCTTTTCTGTCTAAGTCCTCTCTGATGGTACCTGTCTCGGGAACTGTCCAGAGTAGAAGCAAATCCCCCTCTTCTACTCTGTGCAGTTCCCGGGACAGGCAGAGATGTCAGCAGAGAGCACTGTTGCCAGACAGAAAAGAACAACTGAACTTCAGCAGCTGATAATTATAAGAAGGATTAAGATTTTTTGATTGAAATAATTTACAAATCTGTTTAACTTTCCGGAGCCAGTTGATATATAAAAATAATTTTTTCCCTGGAATACCCATTCTTCTCTCTTTGACCAAGAAGGAGACCTAGGCCATCTTCAGAAGATCTGGTTCCCAATTTTCTTCCAAACGTAACCGCAACGTGTGCCAGATAACCAATTTCTCAAGAAGAATGCAACCTATAAACCAGAAGGGGGCGTACTCTAGGGTCACCAGGCCCCTGAAGTTATATCTATAGTGACTGTAGTCCCATGGACAAGCACCGAAACACTTAAGAATACATCCGGAGCTGAACTCACACAGGTAAACCCAGAGTGTGTACAGAAGAGAACGGACAATGAAGCCACATTGGAGCCTCAACGATAGGTACATGTACTCCACTCCCAGCATTGCTACTCCATAGATGAAGAGCGCCCAAACGCTGGACTCCCCCCGAAGCCTCCAGTCTCTGTTGCTCATAATGAAGTCAAAGAAGGCAGTGAAGAGGATCTCGCACACATAGCCATGGATTGCATAGATGTAGAGGCGAGAGAGAAGGCTCAAAGGCTCTGCAGAGTCCATACGGAAACCTGCGAAAGAACAATCATGTAGAGAGTATAAGAGAGGCGAAGCTATGGTTCTAGGGTTGCCACCTGGCCGGTATTTTGGCCACCCTGACGGTATTTTTATACTAAAAATGCCGGCAATGCAATGGCTGGTATTTATCCAACCAATCCTCCAACTCCCGAAATGTTGCACCATATACTATACTAGTGTTTCCCAACCAGAGAGCCTCCAGCTGTTGCAAAACTACAACTTCTAGCATGCCCGGACAGCCAACGGCTGTCCGGGCATGCTGGAAGTTGTAGTTTTGCAAAGCTGGAGGCACCCCTGGTTGGGAAATGCTGACCTATACTATATACTACTATGTAGTCCAACATGCTTGGAGTTGTAGTTTTGCAACAGCTGGAGGCACCCCTGGTTACACTGACCTATACTATACACTATTATATAGTCCAACATGCTGGGAGTTGTAGTTTTGCAATAGCTGGAGGCCCCCCTGGTTGGGAAACACTGACCTATACTATACACTATTATATAGTCCAACATGCTGGGAGTTGTAGTTTTGCAACAGCTGGAGGCACCCCTGGTTACACTGACCTATACTATATACTTCTATATAGTCCAACATGCTGGGAGTTGTAGTTTTGCAGCAGCTGGAGGTACCCCTGGATTGGAAACACTGACCTATACTATATACTACTTTGTAGTCCAACATGCTGGGAGTTGTAGTTTTTCAACAGCTGGAGGCACCCCTGGTTACACTGACCTATACTATACACTATTATATAGTCCAACATGCTGGGAGTTGTAGTTTTGCAGCAGCTGGAGGTACCCCTGGATGGGAAACACTGACCTATACTATATACTACTATGTAGTCCAGCATGCTGTGAGTTGTAGTTTTTCAACAGCTGGAGGCACCCCTGGTTACACTGACCTATACTATACACTATTATATAGTCCAACATGCTGGGAGTTGTAGTTTTGCAACAGCTGGAGGCACCCCTGGTTACACTGACCTATACTATATACTTCTATATAGTCCAACATGCTGGGAGTTGTAGTTTTGCAGCAGCTGGAGGTACCCCTGGATGGGAAACACTGACCTATACTATATACTACTATGTAGTCCAGCATGCTGGGAGTTGTAGTTTTTCAACAGCTGGAGGCACCCCTGGTTACACTGACCTATACTATACACTATTATATAGTCCAACATGCTGGGAGTTGTAGTTTTGCAACAGCTGGAGGCACCCCTGGTTACACTGACCTGTACTATATACTACTATATAGTCCAAAATGCTTGGAGTTGTAGTTTTTGTTTGGAGCAGCTGCTGGGTCACAGGCTGTATCAGGGCATGCTGGGAGTTGTAGTTAGTAACAAACTGCAACTCCCGAATTTAATAAAAAAGCGATCAAAAAGTCACATCAAAACAAAAATGGTACTTTTAAAAACTACAGATCGGGGCACAAAAAATGATCCCTCACACAGGCCTGTATAAGGAGAAATAAAAAAGTTATAGGGGTCAGACTAGGACAAAATAACCCCCCCCCCCCAAATGTGTATCCTGTGATGTCACGCATATATAATTATGCTAATTAGCATGGCCGGTATTTTTTTTGCAAGAAAGGTGGTGACCCTATGGGGTGCAGATATAGCAGGACCCTGGTGCTTGAAGGGGGTCCAAAAGCCCATCTACCACATAATCAGACATCAGTACTATGGATTATGGGGGAGATTTATCAAGACCTGTCCAGAGGAAACGTTGCCCAGTTGCCCATAGCAACCAATCGGATTGCTTCTTTCATTTTGCAGAGGCCTTTTAAAAAATGAAAGAAGCAATCTGATTGGTTGCTATGGGCAACTCAGCAATTCTTCCTCTTGACAGGTTTTGATAAATCTCCCCCTATATGTTTTAGGGGGGGGGCTTTGGTACAGAATTTGTCTGACTGCTGGACCCAACCCGATCTCACTTTATGGGGGCCGGCTACATACCTGTTCTCGGCGTGCTTTGGCACCCACCCTCAGAGAAAAGCTTCAGTGACAGCCTGCTTAACAAATCAACGGCTGAACTGGCTGTCACTGAGGCCCATCTCTGAGGGTACGGGCCAGAGCCCGAAAAGGACGGGTGAGTAGACAGCCCCAGTAAAGGAGATCATGGAGGGCCCCAGTGTTCAGACCCCTGCGATCAGAAACTGATCCCCTGTCCTTTTAATAGGGGATAAGATTTATTTCCCCGGAGTACTTTTTTAATGGGTTATTCCCATTTACCTCTTTACCATGCTGTGCTGCCTCAAGCTCAGTGCAGCTTCCTGGTTTGGCTCTGAGATGATTGGGCGGTCTTACAGAGTTCAGGCCAGGGGCACACACACACATGCACAATCACATACATACACAAACACAATCACATACATACACAAACACAATCACATACATACACAAACACATACGCACATGCATACACAAACACAATCACATACATACACAAACACAATCACATACATACACAGACACAATCACATACAAACACATAAGCACATACATACCATCACAAACATAAACAGGCTGACATACCCAAACAGTCACAGACACTGACTTTTCTTCAATCCCCTCACTAGCTCTGGGGGCTCCAGTGCGCATTTGTCCTGTAAAGAGAGAGCGGAGAATGCTGTAGAATCCTTTTGTGGCATATCTGAACAAAAGGATCAAGCAATTGAAATCCCACATGCTCAATCCTTCTTTTCCCCAATGTCCCCAATGTGGGGAGCACACCATACACGTTACTTAAGATTGGCTTGTCTTCATGGAAATTAGCAGGTTTGCGGACACATATCTTTAGAACTTAAAATATCTTTATCTCTTTTCAGGGCTTTTAAAATTGATGGCCCATCTGTCTGACCATGTTTGGTCATGGGGCTCATACAAGTGCTGCGACTTCCTCAATGTTTACTGCTACAACCTTCTCTTGCACTGCTGCTACAAAAATTAGTGCAATTGGTGAAGGTTGCCCAGAGTTGGACCCTTGCAATCGAATATTGATGGCTTATCTTGTGGTTAGGTGATCAGTTTTAGAAGTTCTGATAACCCCTTAAAGGGGTACTCCACTGCCCCAGTGTCAGGAACATTTAGTTCCAAATGCTGGGTACGGGCTGCAGGGGTCGTGATGTCACACCACACCCCCTCAATGCAAGTCTATGGGAGGGGGCGTGACGGATGTCACGCCCCCTCCCATAGAGTTGCATTGAGGGGGTGTGACGTTGCAAGGGGTGTTGCCGGGACATCATGACCCCCGCACAAAGCGTTCTGAACTAAATGTTCCGGACGCTGGGGCACTGGAGTACCCCTTTTAAAGGAGATCTCCAGGATTGAAAAATGTATTCCCTATCCTAAGGATAGGGGATAAGTTTTAGATCGCGGGGGATCCGACCACTGGGACCCCCCACAATCTCCTGTATACGCGGCCCCCGGCAGACTGTGGGAAGGGGGCATGTCGACCACCCCACGAAGCAGCGGCTGACACACCCCCTCAATACAACTCTATGGCAGAGCCGGAGCACTGCCTTTTGGCAATCTCCAGCTCTGCCATAGCGCTATATTGAGGGGGAGTGTCGGCCACCGCTCCGTACGGTGGTCAACACACGCTCTCTGGCCGGAAAGCCGGGGCTATTGATCTAAAATATAGATTTGCCTGTAGATCAGTCAATAGGTTGAAATACAGACAAGGGTAACCATAATAACAGCTCGACAACCAATTTTTGACAATTGGTCTTAAAGGGTCTGGGGAGGACGCTGTGATTGGTGTCAGAAACTCCTTCAGGCCAGGCATTTCCCCAACAGCGGCCACTACAGGAGAGATTGGCACACTACATTGCAGCCATTTAAATAGCCTTTGATTTAAAGAGAACCTTTCATTACCTTCATGCTGCCCGTGGTTTAGGCAGCATAAAAAACTGAAAGGCCTCCTTATCACAACCATCTATGATTTACTTTGAACGGCTGTAACATTTCAGAGTAATCGTAGTTGTAA
The DNA here is from genome assembly GCF_029499605.1 of Hyla sarda. NCBI lineage: Eukaryota > Metazoa > Chordata > Amphibia > Anura > Hylidae > Hyla > Hyla sarda. The sequence continues at coordinate 159,577,350 of NC_079197.1, forward strand.
CTTCGCCGACAACGGGCTTCAAGTGGTCTACAGATCTATTCCTGTATAGGGAGAGATCTGTCTACTAATGAAGGGTTCTCTTTAGTACATAGGTGGGCCAGGTTTGTAATCCATGATGTCTATATATATATATATATATATATATATATATATAGTTACTTCAAAGGAATCGCAGCACACCCAAACAGCATACGGTGCAAAAAAATTGAGCTTTATTGGCCCATGTAGTACGACGTATCGATGGTATCATACCATCTTGATCAAGCTTGATAAAGATGGTATGATACCATCGAAACGTGGTACTACATGGGCCAATAAAGCTCAGTTTTTTTGCACCGTATGCTGTTTGGGTGTGCTGCGATTCCTTTGAAGTAACTATCGATGGACACGTTCTGCGACTGGGACCACAGTCGTCGCCTGCACCCCTATCTACTTTCTGTGACCTGCTGAGGTTGTGCTGCCTATCTGGTATTTGTATATATATATATATATATGAACTGGGGTTACCTTCATAAAACAACACCTTAAAGGGGTACTCTGGTGGAAAACTTTTTTTATTTTTATTTTTATTTAATCAACTGGTGCCAGAAAGTTAAACAGATTTGTAAATTACTTTTATTAAAAAATCTTAATCCTTCCAGTAGTTTTTAGCTGCTGAATACTACATAGGAAATTCTTTTCTTTTTGGAACTCAGAGCTCTTTGCTGACATCATGACCACAGTGCTCTCTGCTGACACCTCTGTCCATTTTAAGAACTGTCCAGAGTAGGAGAAAATCCCCATAGAAAAGATATGCTGCTCTGGACAGTTCCTAAAATGGACAGAGATGTCAGCAGAGAGCACTGTGGTCATGATGTCAGCAGAGAGCTCCGTGTTCCAAAAAGAAAAGAATTTCCTATGTAGTATTCAGCAGCTAATAAGTACTGGAAGGATTAAGATTTTTTTTAATAGAAGTAATTTACAAATCTGTTTAAATTTCTGGCACCAGTTGATTTAAAAAAAAAAAAAAAGTTTTCCACCGGAGTACCCCTTTAAAAAAGGCTCCGTCACAAACAAAGATAGCCATCATATACACCTAGGGTTGCCACCTAGCCAGTATTTTGGCCACCCTGCTGGTATTTTTATTTTAAAAATACCGGCCATGCAATGGATCATTACACCATATGCTATGTCAGTGTTTCCAAACCAGAGCGCCTCCAGCTGTTGCAAAACTTCAACTCCCAGCATGTTGGATTATATAGTAGTATATAGTATAGGTCAGTGTTTCCCAACCAGAGCTCGTCCAGCTGTTGCAAAACTACAACTCCCAGCATGTTGGATTATATAGTAGTATATAGTATAGGTCAGTGTTTCCCAACCAGAGCGCCTCCAGCTGTTGCAAAACTACAACTCCCAGCATGTTGGATTATATAGTAGTATATAGTATAGGTCAATGTTTCCCAACCAGAGCGCCTCCAGCTGTTGCAAAACTTCAACTCCCAGCATGTTGGATTATATAGTAGTATATAGTATAGGTCAATGTTTCCCAACCAGGGTGCCTCCAGCTGTTGCAAAACTTCAACTCCCAGCATGTTGGATTATATAGTAGTATATAGTATAGGTCAATGTTTCCCAACCAGAGCGCCTCCAGCTGTTGCAAAACTACAACTCCCAGCATGTTGGACTATATAGTAGTAAATAGTATAGGTCAATGTTTCCCAACCAGTGTGCCTCCAGCTGTGGCAAAACTACAACTCCCACCATGTTGGACTATATAGTAGTATATAGTATAGGTCAGTGTTTCCCAACCAGAGCGCCTCCAGCTGTTGCAAAACTACAACTCACAGCATGTTGGACTATATAATAGTATAGGTCAGTGTTTCCCAACCAGGGGTTCCTCCAGCTTCTACAAAACTACAACTCCCAGCATGTTGGACTATATAGTAGTATATAGTATAGGTCAGTGTTTCCCAACCAGAGGGAAACTTTGAAAAGCACCGGATACCATGTGACCTATATAGGTAAGTCTATGATGATACGCTGTGTACATTCTAGTACCTGCACAGCCCGAGCAGGTGGAGAGAAGTGTTTGTTGTGTTACCTGAGATGTCCCGCAGTATAGACGGTGACTGTCCTCCTCAGGTATGTCAGGTTCACAGTCTCTGCTCTTTCGCAGTCAGTGTCTTCTGCCTATGTGTCCTGTCCCAGGATTTGTCTTATGTACCCACACCTCACCCCTCCCTCCTGTATGTACCCACACCTAACCCCTCCCTGAATCTCTTCTATGGGCTGCCAGAAAAGGTGGCACAGCCAGGATGTACAGTATGTACACACAAAACACACGAAAGTCAACACTTGCGCTAAAATAATGGGAGTACCCTGCTGTCAGTCTGGAGCAGTATTATCCCAGAGGGCTCCTTGTTACTTTATCGCCCATTATTTACATAACGCCAACATATGCTGCAGCGCCCGCTCTCATTTACATTATCCCCGATCCCTGTGGCATCAAATCGCGATTTCCATGTTTCCCATGTGTCCAAAGAAATTCTGGAATCCCCACGAGTAGAGGGTGTTTGTCTTTCTGACTTCATTACTAATACACAAATGATTGATGGGACACAAAACAAGTTTTATTCGCTGAACTTCTGGATGCGAGAAAAAATGAAAAGAAGTTTTCATGGTATTAATGGCAGATGGTTTCCCAGATCGAGAGAGGAAAAAATTACACACAGTACAAGCGAATATAAGAAACTCTGTAATATATACTATCAGAGATATATGCTTTCTTCTGCACAAGGGCATATGTACCATAAAGACAGAGACATTGACCACAGGGTCATGGAATGCAGAGGAAAGAATCCCTTAACCTTCTGTCCTGGGGGCAAAATCAGATGCCATAATAGGAAGACCATTTTGATATTTGCAATGGGGCTCCCTTTCCTCTATGTATGCCATGGGAGTCCTATACCTAATGTGGGTAAACTCTGCTGCCTACACCTACTGTGGGTAAACTCTGCTGCCTACACCTACTGTGGGGAAACTCTGGTGCCTACACCTACTGTGGGGGAACTCTGGTGCCTACACATACTGTGGGAGCAACTCTGCTCCCTACACCTACTGTAGGGGGAACTCTGCTGTCTACACCTAATGTGGGGGAACTCTGCTGCCTACACCTAATGTGGGGGAAACTGCTGCCTACACCTAATGTGGGGGAACTCTGCTGCCTACACCTACTGTGGGGGAAACTGCTGCCTACACCTAATGTGGGGGAACTCTGCTGCCTACATCTACTGTGGGGGGAACTCTGCTGCCTACACCTACTGTGAGGGGAACTCTGCTGCCTACACCTACTGTGGGGGAACTCTGCTGCCTACACCTACTGTGGGAGGACTCTGCTGCCTAGACCTACTGTGGGGGAACTTTGCTGCCTACACCTAATGTGGGGGCACTCTGCTGCCTACACCTAATGAGGGGGGACTCTGCTGCCTAGACCTGATGTGGGGGCACTCTGCTGCCTAGACCTGATGTGGGGGCACTCTGCTGCCTACACCTAATGTGGGGGAATTCTTCTGCCTACCTAATGTGGGGGGGACATCTGCTGCCTAGCTAATGTGGGGGACTATCTACTATGTTCCTGACTAGTTCATATGGGGACAAGCTACCAAACTAATAGGGGGCATCTATCTGGGGGATTTACCCACAGGAGGCATGACTACCTACCTGGGGGCATTACCTACCTGTAACTTCCGTAAGCAACACCTTATTTTCTGTCCGCTAACACAAAATACTCTGTGAGTGCTCCTCCCGAGACTAGACTCTGGATCCACCACTGGGTGGAGGAGGGTGCTGGCTTCCTACTTGACTAACTACCTGGCTACCTAACTTTATACCTGGAGGGTGCTGGCAAGTGGCGTTGCGACCGGGGTGCGGCCTGCACCAGGTGACACATCCTGATGGGGTGACACCAGGTACGCCCCGCTCCTCACTTGCGCTGTCTCTGTAATAGCACCACCAACCCCCCCCCCCCGTCATCACTTGCGCTGCCACTGTAATAGCACCGCAACCCTCCCCCCCCCGTCCTCACTTTTGCGCTGTCTCACTTGTCTCCGTACTAGTAGCACCGCCCCCCCCCGTCACCTGCACAGTGAACCGGCCTGCGCCCCCACGTCTTCTTTTGCGCCAGGCTGACATCACTCCGCAGGGCCGCGCAGGAGGATGTAACGTCCGGAGAGAAGGAGCGCCCGGAGAGAAGGAGCGCTGCGCTGGATGGGTAAGTGATTGTGTGTCTGTGTCACTCTATCTCTGTTTGTGTGACTCTGTCTGTGTGTGTGTGTGTGTGTCTGTGTGTGTCTCTGTCTGTGTGTGTGTGTCTGTGTGTGACTCTCTCTGTGTGTGTCTGTGTGTGACTCTCTCTGTGTGTGTGTCTGTATGTGACTCTCTGTGTGTGTGTCTCTGTGTGTGTGACTCTGTGTGTGTGTGTGACTCTGTGTGTGTGTGACTCTGTGTGTGTGTGACTGTTTGTGTGACTCTGTGTGTGTGTGACTGTGTGTGTGTGCCTCTCTGTGTGTGTGACTGTCTGTGTGTGTGACTCTCTGTCTGTGTGTGTGACTGTGTGTGACTCTGTGTGTGTATGACTCTGTCTGTGTGTGTGTCTCTCTGTGTGTGTGTGTTTGTGTCTCTCTGTCTGTGAGTGTGTGTCTCTGTGTGTGTGTGTCTCTGTCGCTATCTCTGTCTGTGTGTGGCTCTCTGTATGACTCTCTGTCTGTGTGTGACTCTCTGACTGTGTGTAACTCTCTGTCTGTGTGTGTGACTGCGTGTGACTGTGTGTGTGTGACTGTGTGTGACTCAGTCTGTGTGTCTCTGTCTGTGAGTGTGTGTCTCTCTGACTGTGTGTGTGTGTCTCTCTCTCTATCTATTTGTGTGTGTCTCTGTGTTGTGTGTGTGTTTTTTTATTGTGTGTGGGGGAGGGGGGGGGTTGTTTGAACCAGCAATCTAATGTGGGGAGACTTTGACCTATTTTGGGGAACATGCAAGGGAACCTGCGGCCTAATGGGGGGAAACTACTACCAAATGTGGGGAATCTATGCTACCTAATGTGGGGAAACTGCTACCTAATGTTGGAAAACTGCTACCTAATGTGCGAAAGCTGCTACATAATGTGGGAAAACTGCTACCTAATGTGGGGAATCTGTGCTACCTAATGTGGGGAAACTGCTACCTAATGTGTGGAATCTGTGCTACCTAATGTGTGGAATCTGTGCTACCTAATGTGGGGAATCTGTGCTACCTAATGTGGGGAAATTACTACCTAATTTGGGGTAACTGGTACCAAATGTGGGGAATCTATGCTACCTAATGTGGGGTAACTGCTACCTACCTAATGTGCGGGAACTGCTACCTACCTTAAGTGGGGGAACTGCTGCCTACCTAATGCTCCCCCCCTGGCAGTAGCACCTTCATCATCCACCAGCAAACCCCCCCCCCCAGCAGCAGCACCATCATCAGCAGATCCTGATGGTGGATGATGGCGGTGCTCCTGCCAGGAGGACGATCCTGCCGATGGATGATGGGGGTGATACTGCCAGGGGGGATGGCCAGTAGCACCCTCATCATCCTCCAGCAACACCCCCCCCCAGTACTAGCACCCCGATCATCCACTAGCAACACCACCAGATTTATATTCAGAGGGTACAGTATGTGGCAGATTTATATTCAGAGGGTACAGTATGTGGCAGATTTATATTCAGAGGGTACAGTATGTGGCAGATTTATATTCAGAGGGTACAGTGTGTGGCGGTATTATATTCAGAGGGTACAGTATGTGGCAGATTTATATTCAGAGGGTACAGTATGTGTTGGTATTATATTCAGAATGTACAGTGTGTGGTAGTATTATATTCAGTGGGTACGGTGTATGGAAGGTTTATAATCAAAGAGTGTAGTGTATATTAGTATTATATTTAGAGGATACAGTGTCTGGCAGGTTTATATTAATACTTGTTTTCATATAGAGGATGAGAATGCGCTGACATAGTGAGGAGACGACTGGGCGTCACATTCTACAGAGAGAAGTTTTAGCTGGACCAGGCGGTATGTACCATCTGAATTAGATAAGGGAAGACTATAGATAAGACGTCACCTGTAGTCACTGATATCATTGTGTATTCTCCTCACTATAGAGAAGACGTCACATGTAGTCACTGATATCATTGTGTATTCTCCTCACTATAGAGAAGACGTCACCTGTAGTCACTGATATCCTTGTGTATTCTCCTCACTATAGAGAAGATGTCACCTGTAGTCACTGATATCATTGTGTATTCTCCTCACTATAGAGAAGACGTCACCTGTAGTCAATGATCTCATTCTGTATTCTCCTCACTATAGAAAAGACATCACCTGTAGTCACTGAAATCATTGTGTATTCTCCTCACTATAGAGAAGACGTCACCTGTAGTCACTGATATCATTGTACATTCTCCTCACTATAGAGAAGACGTCACCTGTAATCACTGATATCATTGTGTATTCTCCTCACTATAGAGAAGACTTCACCTGTAATCACTGATATCATTGTGTATTCTCCTCACTATAGAGAAGACGTCACCTGTAGTCACTGATATTCTTGTGTATTCTCCTCACTATAGAGAAGACATCATCTGTAATCACTGATATCATTGTGTATTCTCCTCACTATAGAGAAGACGTCACCTGCAGTCACTGATATCATTGTGCATTCTCCTCTCTATGTCCTATCAGAGCTGTAGTCACTTGTCAGTTCTACAGTTATGATGAGTGAAACTACAACTCCCAGCATAACCTTACCACTGCATAAAGGGGTACTCTACTGAAATTTTTTTTTTAATCAACTGGTGCTACAAAGTTAAACAGATTTATAAATGACTTCTACTTAAAAATCTTAATCCTTCCAGTACTTATTAGCTGCTGTATAAGCAATTCACAGGAAGTTCTTTTCTTTTTTAATTTATTTTCTGTCTAACCACAGTGCTCTGTGCTGACACCTCTGTCCATGTCAAGAACTGTCCATAGTAGGAGCAAATCCCCATTGCAAACCTATCCTGCTCTGGACAGTTCCTAACATGGACAGACAGAGCACTGTGGGCAGACTGGAAAGAACTACACAACTTCCTGTGGAGAATACAACAGCTTATAAGTACTGTAAGGATTAAGCTTTTAAATAGAAGTAATTTAAAAATCTGTTTAACTTTCTGGCACCAGTTGATATAAAAGTAAATGTTTTCCAGTGGAGTACCCCTTTAAGTAATTCTGGGAGCTGTATATTTAAATGGTGAAAACTTCTCTAACACTTTCCCATTCTGTGGCAACTGGTATATCTGATTATTATACTGGAATTTCTCACAATGCGCTACAACAGTGGTGTCTGTCACAACAGGCTAAAAACTTACTGGGGGGGGGGGAGGGAAGGTATGGGGGTGACACCATTTTCTACCGCACCGGGTGACACCATTTTCTACCGCACCGGGTGACACCAACCCTAGCAACGCCACTGGTGCTGGCTACCTATTTGACTAACTAGCTGGCTATCTAACTTTATACACACGCAGGCGCAGTGGTTTTTACTCCACGCTTAGGGCGCCATGTTGGATCTACAGAGCAGGTGAGCGGCATCATCTTCTTTTTGTATATTTTGTACATATGTGTAATTATGTATCACATTCATGTGTTTGTAATCTATTAATGATCATGTGCGATTTATTGCATGATTTATGTATAACCATTGGAGTCGCGTCTTTCAAGCATCTTTTATTAGATTTTATACACTATTGAACATCTATATGCACTTTACTATATATATGGCGCAAACAAATGTACAGATATTAATAATGTAAAAGATTTTTATATTTTTATGCTTAATTGTAACTTGATTGATATTGGATTCAGGTGATTTGTCATTATTGCACTTTTGCTGGGTATATAAACCCCCTATAATGTGTGTATCACTAAGCTTGAAAATGGCTCCATATGAGCAGAGACATTGCTGTGTTGAGACATGAATGAATTAATGCACATTGTTTATTTGAGTGCTGTGCCATTGGAATTTTTTGTCTGGAGGGACCCTGATCAGGTTCTGGGCGCTGGCACCGCAATTACAGATTTGGCTAAGTAGTGCTGCAACTTTTCTCAATTTTTTATAACTTTATACCTGGATGCCTAACTACTTAACTACATATCTGGTTATCTAACTACCTACAAAGCTGGCTGCCTAACTACCTACCTACATACCTAATTATGTACATACCTGGCCTTAATACATGGCTGCCTAACTTCCTAGCAAGCTACCTACCTACATGCCTGGCTACCTACCTGGCTTGTCACCTACCTACATATCTGGCTTCCTGATCTACCTACTTAGTTATTTACCTGGCTACTACCTACTTGCCCTTTTACTGTGCCGGACACCAAGGAGGTCATTATTATAGTTTTCCTTATCGTCCCAAGGCAGCACACAGATGGGATATTTCATCCCCCAGTCTCCAACCTAGGACCGTCCACCTAGCAAGATAATTAAGAAATTAGCATAGTTAATTGCTGACCTGATAAGAACCCCCTCCTACAGATCACACCTGTGTTTAATTTTGTCCTCATTCCACCAGGAGATGTTCCACCTGCTCCTTCTACCTGTGGTTTTCCCTTTGTTTTGGATGTTTCTGGACTTACAGATCTTCTGATCAGCCTTGCGGGGTCCTGGCTGCAACGCAATTAAGTGCCGGTGCAGTATCCTGGCCATGACCTGGTCTCAGAGTATATTTTGAGCTTTATGCTTTACCAGTGCGGGGTCCTGGTAATACCTGTGCCAGTGTCCTGATATGAGCCATAAGCCAGCGCGGGGTCCTGGCCGACTCATACTGGTTCCGAGATGTTCCGTGTGCCCATCGCTTATCTCAGCCCTGCGGGGTCTTGGCTGCAACTTTTTGAAGTAAGTATTTGCCAGTGCGGGGTCCTGGCTGTTCCCTGCCATCAAATTTTTCCTGCTGGTGCAGTATCCTGGCAGAGGCAGATGGCAGGGATATGACCGGTGCAAGGTCCCGGTTTGAGGTAATGATGGATGATTAAATATTTAGGTAACCAGTGCAGTATCCTGGATAAATCATTCTGAACCTTTGGCTGATGTCATATTCCAGCCCTGTTTTGCCCTTCTATTATGCCGGTGGAGTATCCTGGCGTATCGGTATCTTGCTTATGCCGGTGGAGTATCCTGACGTATCGGTACCTTGCTTATGCCGGTGGAGTATCCTGGCGTATCGGTACAGCTGTCTCCTCCTTGTGCTGGTCCGGTCTGTCATCACTTCGGATGTCTGGATCTGGTCTGCTCCACAGTATATCCGGTGCTGGGTCCTGGTGAAGACTGGAAATCTCCATGAGGAGCAAAAGATTTACTGTAGACAAAATTCCTATAATCTGTACAACCGGCTTCGATTGAACTGAGATAAAACTCTAATTCCTTCATTGTTGATCCTTTCCTTAGGAAATACAGCTACACTTGAGTCTGTAAACATCTATTATGAATGATATTCTGCTCTTGAAGAACCATCATATAATGAATACAGTATGTGAAGTCGCCATGTCCATAGGATTCCATAAAGGGATGAGAAATTTGTATTTGATTTAGAGAATTTCTTTCGTTCTGTAAAGAATCTACCAGAAGGATAGAAGAAATAGTCGTTTTCCTTCATATATCCATGGCCGCTGGCCCTGAACTGTACCTGAAGGCCCGTATTGCAGAACAGTAGAGGAATAATCCGTATTGGATAGTAAGAGGCTCTCGCCTTGTCCTAAACAAAGTGTTGTCTAGCTGAGATCTGCAAATGTTTTGTCCTTCCAGGCCACAAGAGCTTGAAGTTCATAAATCTGAGGTGGAGTTGGGTTTTTCCATCTCGTGATTTGGAGCAAAAAGAGAATTTTTCCTTGTAGTTTCTTCAGTCTCTTCTACCAGTTCAACTTCCTCCTGATAAGCATAGAGGGTCCAAATTTTGGGTCTGTAATGCAGCCTCCTGGTCCATACTGCTATCCTGTGTCAAAGTATAGGCTAGTAATGCAGCCTTTGAGATTGTAGTCCTTTTAGGAATTACCCTCCCTTTGGGTTTCTATGTAAGATCCCATCTGTGTGCTGCCTTGGGACGATAAGGAAAAACAAAATTGTTCTTACCTGTAATTTTGATTTCCTTGAGTCCCAAGGCAGCACACCAATACCCTCCCAATACTATTTTTTTCTGTAATTCGTCTCTATTTTATTAACACAGGTGTGATCTGTAGGAGGGGGTTCTTATCAGGTCAGCAATTAACTATGCTAATTTCTTAATTATCTTGCTAGGTGGACGGTCCTAGGTTGGAGACTGGGGGATGAAATATCCCATCTGTGTGCTGCCTTGGGACTCAAGGAAATCAAAATTACAGGTAAGAACAATTTTGTTTTTTTGGGCCTATAGATGGGAAGGTAGTGTAGAGGAGGGGAGGACACTGGAAAATGCAGAGTCTAACATGTTTGTCTTGCAGATGGTAAGAGATCGACATGGCGGTCTGATCCGGACGGAGAAGAGAAGGAAAGAGGACACCGCTGATCAAAAAAGACGTAATTGTGAGTCCCTAGATGTATCTGTAATTACTTCTATGGTATACAGATCCTGTGTGCAGCTGATAGCTACGGCCATATTGTCCTGTATATAATCACTTATATTGTATACAAATCTATGTACAGCTGGTATCTACCGCTATATGGGCACTGTTTATAATCACTCATATAGTATACTGCCGTGTGAATAGACCCTAAGGGTATACGTTCACATGGGCAGAATTTGGCTGCGTATTTTGAGCATGATTTTACTGTTGATTTTACGTAGCTAGCTGATTTTCTACCCATTGAAGTTTATTAGTCCACAGCAAATCTGCAGTATTGGAGGATTTGCTTTGGACCCATTGAAGTAAATTGGTAGGAAAATCCTAAAAAAGCTAAATCTAGTGCAGAGTTCAGCTGAATATGTTGGTTGTTCCAAGTCAGCTGTGGGGTAAAATTTGGTGCAAGGATAAAATAAAATGGAAATATTATAAAAGTAAAACCTACTGGCAGAACAAGGAAGTCGTCAAAGTGTCAGGAGAGGAAAAAACACCAATACCCCTGGGAAATACACTGAGAAAATGTACAAAAAAAATAGATGGGAAGAGGAATCCATGTTTGTTACTGAACTGTAAGGAATCAACTGGATCAAATGGGATGTGCATATAGAAAAGCCAAATGACAACCAGCAGTAACACCTAACCAGAGGGAAAACAAGGATACAGGGGCTAAAGAGAAGAATCATGCAGTGTGGAGGATTGGATGTGTGGTGTCAGGGTGTGAGGTGCAGGGCAGTTGTTATGGCCCAAGGGGCAGATGGTATTAGCCCCTTCTTGTTGTGACACCAGGGCATGGTTTAGCCTTAACCACCCGAAGGTAATACCGCTGATCCTGGGTTAGGCAGGGGCAATGAAGACACCAACGCCAGATTAAGGATAATGGCAGCTTTACTGAGGCCAGACAGGTGATATAGTCTTTGCAGTACAGCCAAATATCCCAGGTAGGTGACCAGTGACACAGGGGGACCTCCCAAGCTTGCTGGGACTTGCAGTAGTTAGACTGACTTTAGTGCAGGCCACGGTGAATACAGATGGACTTGACTTGACAGAGATGGTGACTGACAATAAGATGACTTGACTTACTGATGACCGACTTGTGGCTGCAGGACTTTAGGCTTGAGGCCTCCAATGCTCTGGACACAGACACTGAAACGACTGCACTGGACCTCAGCATACAGCAGAAGAGAGAGATTTCAGCCCTTCCCCTAGTTATATAGGGGGGCTGTGCAAGGAGCCCATAGGTCACTTGGGGAGTCACCTGGTCACTGGAGCCTTCTGGGTAACAATCATGTGGTACAAGCATTAAAGCAACATTACATTAAATGAGGCAAACCTATTTACATAATGAGTGTATGCTGCAGGGGAGCCCTGGGGACATGTAGGGACTTTGCCTGACAGGGCAGAAGAACAGTACGGGGCCACATCATCCCGTACTGGGACATCACAAACTCCCCCACTTGAGGGGAGTTCCCAGTCCGGGAGGGTGGAGGAGCGAAATGGCCACAGGGGCCGCATGCAGTCCTGGAGCATTGCACTTAACATCCATTTGCAGGCTGAACTTTAGTATGACCAATGAAACTAAAGAGTTCTTGTATAATGTCCATACACGCTCTGAAGACTTATATACTTTTATGACTATTTTAGGAACATGACTCGATAGCATTACACTTGACTAAAACACACACTTTATGCAACTGTTGACACAATATAAGACAGATTGGACAGCCGGAGGCTTTTTACCGAATGCCTTGGCTACTGGAGTCCCTTGGCATAACACACTTCTCCCCAGAACACTAGATATATAATTTAGACTGGACATTTCTAGACATTTGTTACCTTTGACTGTTTGATACGTGCATAGCAGGTTACAGGTATACCTTCTGGCCAGGAAAGTATCCAGAGCACGAGGACACAAGAGAAAATACATTAGACATATGACAATTTATAGAGACATTAGTGTGGACTGTTTTATGGTTAGTGCTACAGCCCTAGTGAAATTGCAGATATGTGTAAATGAATATATATATATATATATATATATACTCAGTGACTCTGTATGTGATACTAACGGTTACTTGACACTTAATCTTTGTATCTTGCTTCACTGTACACGGTGCTGGCGGTGAGGGGAAATGTCGTCCCTCCTGAATAGATCAGGATACCTCCCATAAAGAGCTGCCAAACACCAAGAAAACACTGTACACTCTGACTTTCATGTACAACAGATTATATGCATTTTATTACATTATACTCTAACAATTATAGAACAGGAACACAAATATTCACTTGTGCAGAATAGTGGGCAAAAATATATTACTATGGCAATATATACACAGGTGTCCATGTACCGCTCAACAATCCAGATACATTAAAGAGTTATTTTAAGAGAATTTTTGCTAGGGGACAGGCACAACACTTACGAGATTGGTTACAAATTTAACCGTCTTGACAAGTTGGTCAGGATCTGTACTTAAACGTTGCTTGTACCTGTAACAAGAGTGTAAGATTGTTCTCGCACACAAACATTAGATAGTCTTGTCAACCACAATGGTAAAGTTAGTTAACAAGATGCTCCTCTTAATATGGTATCTTTCCATCCCAGCCTCGTCGTTGGTTTGCTTCCTAGGTTGTGACATGAACCTAGGGCCAACGAGACTGTGCCCCTTCCATGGGGTTGATGTGTGTGTTTCACGTGACTTGGGACAAATGGGACTCTGTGATGGTCGGACTCACAGTGATCAGCACTTGTACCGCCGCAGCTTGCACTGAGGGATGCACAGTCGGTGCCTGTTGGGCTGGCCAAACCTCTGCAACAGTTGGAGTAGTCCGAGGCACTTGCGTTGGTGCCCGCTGGTTGGGCCAAACCTCCTGGCCCCTAGGAGTAGGCCTGGACACACCTTCAGATGACTTGGGCAGGTATTTTGTAGCCATGGCAGGCATCTCGGGCAGGTAGACTTCCTCTTCTCGGACAGTGTCTTTAGCTTTTGTTGACAGCAAACCAAAGGGATCTGCGTCCCAGTCGTCTGATGGGAAGTAGGCAAATGGGATTTGGGTAGGATTCATCTGGCGAGTCACTGCTGCCGCCCATTCAACTCTCATGCTCTGCACAGGCGCGTACTCTACAATCTCCCCGTTCTCCAGAGAATGCATAGCTGGGGGGAGATATTCTCTTTGTACTGCCCTCCTGTTCACTAGAATGGTGCCCCCGTGTCGGCAGTCCAGAAGGGTGCCAAACCCCCTCACCTTGTCAAACTTGATTACAGTTGCACGACGGCACTCCAGGGGTGGCTCACTCTCTCGGGGTTGCTCTAACTTTTGAATATACAGGGCCTCCAACTTCTTGGCATCTCACTGCTGCTCCCATCACACCTCGTACAGCAGCTGCCTCGGCCCATATCTCTCCGTCCTCTGGGCCCTCAGTTCCTCCACATTTGCAGCCACCTCAGCACCTCTTTTGGCCCTTTTGGACTGGGCCGGAGGAACTGGGGGAAGGGACGCTCCCTCATATACCGGATCAAGTTAGGCTCATCGTCAAATAACCATCTGGGTAGACTGCGGACGTGCAGTAGACTCTACAGACTTCTTGGCCTGGGGGGGGGGGGTTGCTCTGGATTAGGGGTGGAAGGAGGGGTAGAAAAAGCGGCCTCAGCTGGGGTACTCACTACCCAGTCCTCCGTCGGTATTTTGGCCCAGGACCCCCAGGTCTGGTGGTGAGGGGACAGCCTCACCGACGATTATGCATTTGATTACTTAGAAGTTCCCTCTTCCGGGGTTGCTGGCCAGTCGTCTTCCTCCGGTAGCAGAATCAGGTGACAGGCCCCATCACCCTGAGGGACAACCGCTGCGACCAGTCAGCAAGGTCTGGGAAAAGTTGCGCTGCGGCCACGGTAACTTGCCGGTCCTCCAGCGTCATCTTCGTACTCTCCATGCATGCACTTGCCTTCTCCGCCATCCTAGTGCTCTCTGAGATTTCCGGCAAACTGAGGAGCACTGACCGCGTGGTCTCTTTTACAACGGGTATCAGTAAAATGGCCGCCAGCCGGAAAGACGTCATCTGTGCAGCGCTGACTTCCAGTCCCCCGGCAATAAGAGGCGGATCTTCATAGTTCCACTTCGGCATGGACACAGCGACATGACTTCCACACCCAGAGGTGGGACGTTGACCAGCGCGACACATTTTCATGTGCTTCTCCGGCACCATATTAACCCTTTCAGGTACCTGCACAGTGAAACAGCGTAACATGGTTTCAGTTCTAATTTTGCACATTGTGGTTCTAACTTTCACAGATTTCCAAACAGCAGGCAGCAAAGTTCTCTTCACCTCTCCCTCTATTTCACAAGCGCCACGGTGAAAGCACATTACAATGACAACACTGACCATCACTTTTCTGGCGCAGATTCTGTCGTAAAGGCATGCGACTATTACAGACAGTCTCGGACACAGTTCAGACTAGGGAGGAGGACATGTAGTAAATGGCGTACACTCGTATTCTGTTCGTAGGACACCAAAAAGTTGTGGTGTCAGGGTGTGAGGTGCAGGGCAGATGTTATGGCCCAAGGGGCAGATGGTATTAACCCCTTCTTGTCGTGATGCCAGGGTGTGGTTTAGCCTTTACCACCCGAAGGTAGGACCGCTGATCCTGGGTTAGGCAGGGGCAATGAAGACACCAACACCAGATTAAGGATAACGGCAGCTTTACTGAGGCAAGACAGGTGATATACTCTTTGCAGTACAGCCAATATCCCCAGGAGGTGAACAGTGACACAGGGGGGCCTCGCAGGCTTGCTGGGACTTGCAGTAGTTAGACTGACTTTAGTGCAGGTCACGGTGACTACAGATGGACTTGACAGAGATGGTGACTGACAATAAGATGACGTGACTTACTAATGACCGACTTGTGGCTGCAGGACTTCAGGCCTCCAATGCTCTAGACACAGACACTGAGACGACTGTGTGGTGTCCCGGTACCGTATTGTATACGATACCTATGTAAGAGGTCCCCATAGCAAGAGTCCCTAGGACGTCGGGGTCCCTCTTTTGTAGATCTCCCCTTGTCACCTCTCACTTAGTCAATAAGTATATAGCAGTTTTATTTAATATTTATATAATTATAAAAATTTATATATTTAGTTATCTACCTGTTCGGAGCGTAGCAGGACCTGCGGGTCACGTGAATAGGTTTGAAACTCTATGGTTTTGCTTCAGGACCTTTGGAGGTTCCTGTGACGTATTCACCCACAATGCACTGTAACGGTGAGTGACAGTTGTTACGGACCAATCCAAAACGACCAGCCCCTGCCCATATAAAGGACCCGTGCCATCTTGATCCCTCTCTTGGGTTGCTGACTCTGGAAGAGGTAGGACCTCCGCAGCTTATAAGACTAATTACTAGGCCAAAGCCTTGCGGCCTAGGCCTATAGCATAGCGGATATACTAAGCAATTCCCCGCTACTCATCGCAGGATCACTGGACCTCAATATTCCCCTAAATCCAGCGGATCTCTGCTATACAATCCTTCAGAAGCCAAATTGGGCTTATATGATCCCAACCGACTGTCAATCGCTGCTCAAGCTTTATGTAAGGAGACTCTGTTATCTGGACTGTTACTGTTACTTCATGCACAGAAACTCCTCAATAAAAGTTCCTGCAAGTTTTCAGTTAACAGCGGTTGTGGACAATCCTTTATTTCTGCATCACCTATTGCTTTTGGGAAGGGTGGCAATAGGCCTATCAAGAAACACAGTATTTAACCCTCACCCTGGCATCACGAGTGACAAGGGTTAACACCGCCCTTAATTATCCTGCACAATGAGACCCTAGACACTCTGCACTCCCACAAGGCAGTGTCCTCTCCTCCACCACCACAACTGCACTGGACCTCAGCATACAGCAGAAAAGAGACATGGCAGCCCCTTCCCTGGTTATATAGGGGGGCTGTGCAAGGAGCCCATAGGTCACTTGGGGGGGGGGGGGTCACCTGGTTACTGGAGCCCTCTAGTTAACAATCATGTGGTACAAGCATTAAAGCAACAGTACATTAAATGGAGGCAAACCTATATACATAATGGGGGTATGCTGCAGGGGAGCCCTGGGGACATGCAGGGACTCTGCCTGACAGAGGAGGAGGACAGTATGGGGCCACATCATCCCGTAATGGGACATCACAGATTAAAGGGATATTTCCTAATTGTCACTATTCTGAATTGGCCAAGGAGATGAATCTTGAACTTTTGTCTGGTACAGATAATGCCTGATGAAAATCATCCCATTTCCCCATCCTTAATGATATGGGTCTATATATATATAATAAAGGACACGGGAAGATGGAAATTACAGCACCGATTTTCTTTCTGTTATTTGTGTGGTCTCTATGGGGGGAGATTTATCAAAACTTGTATAGAGGGAGGGCGGTGCAATTGCCAATTGCAACCAATCAGATTGCTTCTTTAATTTTTAACAAGTCCTTTGAAACATATAAAAAAGGAATCTGATTGGTTGCTATGTTTTTTTTTTTACTTATGTCTTGTGGATATTATAATTTTTGTTCAAATAAAGATTAATGATTAATACATAATAAATTGCTTCCGGAGGTTATTTTTGCGCTCTGTACACTTATAGGTGCTGAGCCCCGCTCGATTGTTAGTAATCGACTCCCCGGCTGTCAATCAAATCCAACTCTTTCGCTACATCAGTCTATCACAGCTTTTGACTGTCCATGCCTCCTGGGAGTTGTAGTTTTGCAACAGCTGGAAGCATCATAGCAGGAAAACCCTGCCCTATAGAGTGAAAGAGTCTGATCTGGCGGGGGGAGTGAACTTCTATCGGCTATTACTGTTGATCGCAACGGGTCTCATGACCGAAAGCATCTTGTCCTGAACATTATTTGTTGCTACTTTTTTTATCTCAGTTGGTGCATTCATTCTGTGCTGATTCATGTTATCATTTATACTTATACAATAAAATTTGCAACGCCAAATTCCTCTGCACAGAAATGGAGCACCAGTTTGCGTTGGGAGCGAGAATTTAGCAGGAATTATTTTTGGGTGCCATGTTGCATTTCCACAGTTCCTCTCTCCACTGTATTAGTAATATTCCACTTGGAAAGTCAGTTGCAGCTGTGGTGTCCCGGTACTGTACACGTACTGTACCTTGTCTTATAAATCCCCAAAGTCAGAGTTCCTCCATACTGATGGGATGCTCTTGGTGGGATAAACCCTAGTCACCTTTTCCTTCTTTAATTTTATATGTTTGTAATATATATAATGTATAGTGTAAATATTGCTTCCAGGACCTCAGGTCACATGATTAATAATTATATTGTTCTACTAAGGTTAAAGGGGTTCTCCGGTGCTTAAACATCTTATCCCCTATCCAAAGGATAGGGGATAAGATGCCTGATCGCGGGAGTCCTGCTTCTGGGGACCCCCGGGATCATGCACGCAGCACCCCGTTTGATTACCGGCGACTACAGGGCGGGCGGCGTGTGACGTCATGCTCTGCCCCGCAATGCAAGCCTACGGGAGGGGGCGTGATAGCTATCACGCCCCCTCCCGTAGGCTTACATTGAGGGGCGGAGCGTGACGTCACACGCCGGCACAGGCGGGACGTCACACGCCGCCCGCCCTGTAGTCGCCGGTAATCAGTCCCGGAGCGAACACGATCCGGGATTGATTACAAACGGGGTGCCGCGTGCATGATCCCGGGGGTCCCCAGTGGCGGGACTCCCACGATCAAGCATCTTATCCCCTATCCTTTAGATAGGGGATAAGATGTTTAAGCACCGGAGAACCCCTTTAAGGACCTTCCAGGTCATGTGCTCATGTCACATGTTGTACCACAATGCTTTGTATTAGGACTGACAGGTCTGGGGGACCAATAAACTTGAAGCCCGCCCCTTTAGATATAAGGGCGCTGTTATCCAATCCTCGCTCTCATGTTCCTGATCATCTCTAGAGAAACCATCACTCTGTACAATTCTGCAAGAGAACTTAGGCCTGAAGCCGCTAACTTCAGCCGAATACAAAACCGTGAGTTCAATCTAACTCAATCCTAATCCTACGTGACTGCTGGACCTAAACAATTCCCCTAAATCCAGTGGAACAGCGTAAAGCAAATCCTTCAAGCTTATTCCCTATAAAGTCCTCACCAAACCTGTTAGGAACCTAAAGCCCAGTCCTCTGTAAAGACTGTTACTACGTTAAACCTGCATAAAATCTGCAGTAAAGTTATCTCGTTCCTGGGACGGGTGGCGGTAGGATATGTATACAGAGAGGAACCCGTAACCTGGCGTCACGACAGTTAAGGGTTAATCCAACACCCCACTGCACAGCTACACCCTACCTACCCTACACCCCCAAAGCTACCACACAGCAAAGTCCCGTTTGTTTCTGCCACAGAAATTCCGGTTGCGGCGTCTGCAGAAACAACGAACCTGTACATTGTCTCTGGGGATCCCACTCGTAAATGCATTGCCATCTATGGAGACGCCGCATTTCCAAACAGTCCTAGCACCACCAGGACATGTAAATGTGTGAAACGTCCGTTTGTTTTCCGGGGCAGACATTCCGCACATTTTATGCCGTGTGAACATAGTGGACTCTGCAAATGCAACATGGCGCCCAAAAATAATTCCAGCAAAATGTTTGTTCCCAAAGCCAAAATTTTCCTCTGTGAGTGGTCCGGGGTGTGGTTCATGATACATTTGCATAAGGTATGCAGCACCACCGCCAAGACTGACAGGATTAAGAGGTTTCACAATGCCATTAATGAGAATGGAGATGAAATCTGTCTGTTTATAATCTTCTTGCTGTTACATTGTGATCACATACAGCGTTCCATCCCTTAGGTTGTTGTAGGTCGGGTTATGTTGCTTCCCGATTAACCCCTGAATCAGGGGTTATTCCGGGCAAAAACATTTTATCCCCTATACAAAGGATAGGGGATAAGATGTCTGATCGCGGGGGGGGGGGGGGGGGGGGGGGGGCGCTGCTGAGACCCCCCACGATCTCCCTGCAGCACCCGCATTCTATAAATCTCCAGTTTCGGAAACCTCCGGGACTGGGGACGTGACGTCACGCCACGCCCCCTCCATTCATGTCTATGGGAGGGGGCGTGACGGCCGTCACGCCCCCTCCCATAGACATGAATGGAGGGGGCGTGGCGTGACATCACGTCCCCAGTCCCGGAAACCCGGAGGTTTCCGTAACTGGAGATTCAGCACCTGCATAGAATGTGGTGCTGCAGGGAGATCGCGGGGGGTCTCAGCAGCGGGCCCCCCGCGATCAGACATCTTATCCCCTATCATTTGGATAGGGGTTAAAATGTTTTTGCCTGGAATACCCCTTTAAAGGTAGTCTGACACAGTTTCTCCAATCTTTTCCATTAGTGCTGGTAGGGCATTTTCAATCACAAGTGTGGTGACATGGGGGTGCAAGGATTCCTTATCACTTAGTGACGCCAGGACACCATTAGCCTATACACAGTCTGAGGTGAAGACAGCTTCTCCTGGGCCAGACATGGGGGGCAAGAAACATACTGACATCAGATTACAGATAACTGTCTTTTACTGAGCAGGTGCAGATGGTACAACACACAGTATGGAGCAGAGGAGAAAGGGATACAGTGAAACCCTTGGGAGCCCTGTTGCCTTGCTGGGACTTATGGTGCTTTTCACCCACTTGAATAATACTGACTTGAGGTTAGAGACTGTAGATTTCCCACGCAGACTAGGGTTCTGACAAGGTCCAATTATTATCACCGCCAGGGCTTGACTCACCGCTATAGGGGGGAACACTTGCAGAATGGCGGGCGGATTTGATTCAGATATTTTCTAAGGCTTCCCATAGGATTTTTCCCACACGACTTTACCTCCTTTCCCCGTTGTACTCCGCATGAAGTCTGGAACTAAACTGGGGCAACTCTTCCCCCTACACTATATACTGACAATTTAGGGGTTCCCATTGGGCAGACAGGGTCACCTGATTAACACAGCTCCTCTCTAGTGTTGAGCGGCATAGGCCATATTCGAATTCGCGAATATTCGCGAATATATGGACGAATATTCGTCATATATTCGCGAATATTCGCATATTCGTTATATTTTCGCGTATGCGAAAATACGCGCATGTGAAAATTATCATATGTGGAAATTCGCATATGCGAAAATTAGCATATGCTAATTTTCGCATATGCGAATCTTCGCGCGCCAGTCTCACACAGTAGTATTACAGCCTTCTTTACACCACACAAGTCTTTACACCACACAAGCTGGAAGCAGAGAGGGGTGATCACTGTGATGTGTACTGTGAAGAAAAAAAAAAAAAAAAAAAAAAAAAAAAAAACGAATATTCGTAATTACGAATATATAGCGCTATATTCGCGAAATTCGCGAATTCGCGAATATGCGATATTCGCGAATAATATTCGAATTGCGAATATTCGCGAGCAACACTACTCCTCTCTCTCTCTCTCTTAAAGGTACAGTACATACATTACATGATACACAGTGAAAACAGTAAATATTGTAAAGTGCTTGAACATAATACACAGTATAACAGTGAGAACACAAGAGCAGCCACCATGCCTGAGGAGGTCCGCAGCCCGCAGGACAGCCATTGGTGCTGGGACACCACACAAGTGTCCTCCAGTACATGATCGGGGGAGTTCAGTTTCTCATCACATACAAGCATGTCCGGATGTGAGAAATGCAGCTTACACCTTTGTGATAATACGGGAAGGGCTAAATTAAAGGGTTGTATGACATTAGAATAGCATGGCTGATTTGTTGTAAAAACAGTGCCACTCTTGTCCAAAGGCTGAGTCTGGTATTGCAACATTCACATGAATAGAGTTAAGATGCCATTCCAAAGACAAGGAAATATTTCAACATTTCTCTTTTTTTTTTTGTATGTTTTATCTCTTCTACATATAAGTGTTTGTGAGAAATGTTCTAGAGTATTTGCTAACAGCAATTCGATAGAGAACAAAATCTCCACCTGCTTCCCGGATGCGCACACCTATGTTATTCTTGTCTGGACTGGGATACAGATGATTTTTTTTAAAGATACAACACTGAAGGCATGCTGATAGTCAGGGCTGCAACCGATCTCGCCTCACCCGGCAGATTGCTGGGTCCTCAGGGTCTATAACACTGCTGCTGAATGCTTATCCCCTCCGCCTACACTGACACAATTACACTGTGAGCTGTAAGTATAAAGTACTTATCTACTTACTGGGGGTCAACTATCTACCTACTGGGGGTCAACTATCTACCTACTGGGGGTCAACTATCTACCTAGTGGGAGTCAACTATCTACCTACTGGGGGTCAACTATCTTCCTACTGGGGGTCAACTATCTACCTACTGGGAGTCAACTATCTACCTACTGGGAGTCAACTATCTACCTACTACTGAGAGTCAACTACCTACTGGGAGTCAACTATCTACCTACTGGGGGTCAACTATCTACCTACTGGGGGTCAACTATCTACCTACTGGGGGTCAACTATCTACCTACTGGGGGTCAACTATCTACCTACTGGGGGTCAACTATCTACCTACTGGGAGTCAACTATCTACCTACTGGGGGTCAACTATCTACCTACTGGGGGTCAACTATCTACCTGCTGGGAGTCAACTATCTACCTACTGGGATTCAACTATCTACCTACTGGGATTCAACTATCTACCTACTGGAGGTCAACTATCTACCTACTGGAGGTCAACTATCTACCTACTGGGATTCAACTATCTACCTACTACTGAGAGTCAACTACCTACTGGGAGTCAACTATCTACCTACTGGGGGTCAACTATCTACCTACTGGGAGTCAACTATCTACCTACTGGGAGTCAACTATCTACCTACTACTGAGAGTCAACTACCTACTGGGAGTCAACTATCTACCTACTGGGGGTCAACTATCTACCTACTGGGGGTCAACTATCTACCTACTGGGGGTCAACTATCTACCTACTGGGGGTCAACTATCTACCTACTGGGGGTCAACTATCTACCTACTGGGAGTCAACTATCTACCTACTGGGGGTCAACTATCTACCTACTGGGGGTCAACTATCTACCTGCTGGGAGTCAACTATCTACCTACTGGGATTCAACTATCTACCTACTGGGATTCAACTATCTACCTACTGGAGGTCAACTATCTACCTACTGGAGGTCAACTATCTACCTACTGGGATTCAACTATCTACCTACTGGAGGTCAACTATCTACCTACTGGGATTCAACTATCTACCTACTGGAGGTCAACTATCTACCTACTGGGATTCAACTATCTACCTACTGGAGGTCAACTATCTACCTACTGGGGGTCAACTATCTACCTACTGGGGGTCAACTATCTACCTACTGGGGGTCAACTATCTACCTACTGGGAGTCAAATATCTACTTACTGGGGGTCAACTATCTACCTACTGGGAGTCAACTATCTACTTACTGAGGGTCAACTATCTACCTACTGGGAGTCAACTATCTACTTACTGGGGGTCATCTATCTACCACCTACCTACCATGGGGGGCCTTATTACCATTTGAGACACTATGGGTGGGCACAGATGAGGATGACATTAGAAGTTGTGGAGCCTAAGATGTTTGTCCAACATATTCTGTGAAGATTAGTCATGGCTGGAAGAGATCCTCATGATTGTCTGGGCCAGATGGAAAAGCAAAGGGAAGAGGACAACACCGACCAGAGAAGATGTCACCTGTGAGCTACTGGATGTAACCACACTATAATTACCCCCCCCCCTGTGGTAACTTGCCCTAAAATTACCTTTGACATCTTTACTTTCTTTATGGGATCTACAACATGAGAATTAGGAAACTCTTGCCGTTCAATGAGAACTTACGACTATATAGACAATGAAGAATTGTCGTCCTGTCAGGTGACTATTGTTACGCCGAGCGCTCCGGGTCCCCGCTCCTCCCCGGAGCGCTCGCTACACTTCCCTCACTGCAGCGCCCCGGTCGGTTCCACGGACCCGGGGCGCTGCGTTACCACCTCCGGCCGGGATGCGATTCGCGATGCGGGTAGCGCCCGCTCGCGATGCGCACCCCGGCTCCCGTACCTTACTCGCTCCCCGTCAGTTCTGTCCCGGCGCGCGCGGCCCCGCTCCCTAGGGCGCGCGCGCGCCGGGTCTTTGCGATTTAAAGGGCCACTGCACCGCTGATTGGTGCAGTGGTTCCAATTAGTGTTTACACCTGTGCACTTCCCTATATCACCTCACTTCCCCTTCACTCCCTCGCCGGATCTTGTTGCCCTAGTGCCAGTGAAAGCGTTCCTTGTGTGTTCCTTGCCTGTGATTCCAGACCTTCTGCCGTTGCCCCTGACTACGATCCTTGCTGCCTGCCCCGACCTTCTGCTACGTCCGACCTTGCTTCTGTCTACTCCCTTGTACCGCGCCTATCTTCAGCAGCCAGAGAGGTTGAGCCGTTGCTAGGGGATACGACCTGGTCACTACCGCCGCAGCAAGACCATCCCGCTTTGCGGCGGGCTCTGGTGAAAACCAGTAGTGACTTAGAACCGATCCTCTAGCACGGTCCACGCCAATCCCTCTCTGGCACAGAGGATCCACTACCTGCCAGCCGGCATCGTGACAGTAGATCCGGCCATGGATCCCGCTGAAGTTCCTCTGCCAGTTGTCGCTGACCTCACCACGGTGGTCGCCCAGCAGTCACAACAGATTGCGCAACAAGGCCAACAGCTGTCTCAACTGACTGTTATGCTACAACAGTTACTACCACAGCTCCAGCAATCATCTCCTCCGCCAGCTCCTGTACCTCCTCCGCAGCGAGTGGCCGCTTCTGGAATACGACTATCCTTGCCGGATAAATTTGATGGGGACTCTAAGTTTTGCCGTGGCTTTCTTTCCCAATGTTCATTACACTTGGAGATGATGTCGGACCAGTTCCCCACTGAAAGGTCTAAGGTGGCTTTCGTAGTCAGCCTGCTGTCTGGAAAAGCCCTGGCTTGGGCCACACCGCTCTGGGACCGCAATGACCCCGTCACTGCCTCTGTACACTCCTTCTTCTCGGAAATTCGAAGTGTCTTTGAGGAACCTGCCCGAGCCTCTTCTGCTGAGACTGCCCTGTTGAACCTGGTCCAGGGTAATTCTTCCGTTGGCGAGTATGCCGTACAGTTCCGTACCCTTGCTTCAGAATTATCCTGGAATAATGAGGCACTCTGCGCGACCTTTAAAAAAGGCCTATCCAGCAACATTAAAGATGTTCTGGCCGCACGAGAAATCCCTGCTAACCTACATGAACTCATCCATCTTGCCACTCGCATTGACATGCGTTTTTCCGAACGGCGTCAGGAGCTCCGCCAGGATATGGACTCTGTTCGCACGAGGCGTTTCTTCTCCCCGGCTCCTCTCTCCTCTGGTCCCCTGCAATCTGTTCCTGTGCCTCCCGCCGTGGAGGCTATGCAGGTCGACCGGTCTCGCCTGACACCCCAAGAGAGGACACGACGCCGCATGGAGAATCTCTGCCTGTACTGTGCTAGTACCGAACACTTCCTGAAGGATTGTCCTATCCGTCCTCCCCGCCTGGAAAGACGTCCGCTGACTCCGCACAAAGGTGAGACAGTCCTTGATGTCTACTCTGCTTCTCCACGTCTTACTGTGCCTGTGCGGATGTCTGCCTCTGCCTTCTCCTTCTCTGCTGTGGCCTTCTTGGACTCTGGATCTGCAGGAAATTTCATCTTAGCCTCTCTCGTCAACAGGTTCAACATCCCGGTGACCAGTCTCGCCAGACCCCTCTACATCAATTGTGTAAACAATGAAAGATTGGACTGTACTATACGTTTCCGCACGGAGCCCCTTCTAATGTGCATCGGATCTCATCACGAGAGGATTGAACTGTTGGTCCTCCCCAATTGCACTTCTGAAATCCTTCTTGGACTTCCCTGGCTTCAACTCCATTCCCCAATCCTGGATTGGTCCACTGGGGAGATCAAGAGTTGGGGGCCCTCTTGTTCCAAGGACTGCTTAAAACCGGTTCCCAGTAAACCTTGCCGTGTCCCTGTGCTTCCTCATGTAACCGGTCTCCCTAAGGCCTATATGGACTTTGCGGACGTTTTTTGCAAAAAACAAGCTGAGACTCTACCTCCTCACAGGCCTTATGATTGTCCCATTGACCTCCTCCCGGGCACTACTCCACCCCGGGGCAGAATCTATCCTCTGTCCGTCCCAGAGACTCTTGCCATGTCTGAATACGTCCAAGAAAATTTAAAAAAGGGCTTTATCCGTAAATCCTCCTCTCCTGCCGGAGCCGGATTTTTCTTTGTGTCCAAAAAAGATGGCTCTCTACGTCCTTGCATTGACTACCGCGGTCTTAATAAAATCACGGTTAAGAACCGCTACCCCCTACCCCTCATCTCTGAACTCTTTGATCGTCTCCAAGGTGCCCATATTTTTACCAAACTGGACTTAAGAGGTGCTTATAATCTCATCCGCATCAGAGAGGGGGATGAATGGAAAACGGCATTTAACACCAGAGATGGACACTTTGAGTATCTGGTCATGCCCTTTGGTCTGTGCAACGCCCCTGCCGTCTTCCAAGACTTTGTTAATGAAATTTTTCGTGATCTACTATACTCCTGTGTTGTTGTATATCTGGACGATATCCTGATTTTTTCTGCCAATCTTGAAGAACACCGCCAGCATGTCCGTATGGTTCTTCAGAGACTTCGTGATAATCAACTCTATGCCAAAATAGAGAAATGTCTGTTTGAATGCCAATCTCTTCCTTTTCTAGGATACTTGGTCTCTGGCCAGGGACTACAAATGGACCCAGATAAACTCTCTGCCGTCTTAGATTGGCCACGCCCCTCCGGACTCCGTGCCATCCAACGTTTTTTGGGGTTCGCCAATTATTACAGGCAATTTATTCCACATTTTTCTACCATTGTGGCTCCTATTGTGGCTTTAACAAAAAAAAATGCCGATCCCAAGTCTTGGCCTCCTCAAGCGGAAGACGCCTTTAAACGACTCAAGTCTGCCTTTTCTTCGGCTCCCGTGCTCTCCAGACCTGACCCATCTAAACCCTTCCTATTGGAGGTTGATGCCTCCTCAGTGGGAGCTGGAGCTGTCCTTCTACAAAAAAACTCTTCCGGGCATGCTGTTACTTGTGGTTTTTTTTCCAGGACCTTCTCTCCGGCGGAGAGGAACTACTCCATCGGGGATCGAGAGCTTCTAGCCATTAAATTAGCACTTGAGGAATGGAGGCATCTGCTGGAGGGATCAAGATTTCCAGTTATTATTTACACCGATCACAAGAACCTCTCCTACCTCCAGTCTGCCCAACGGCTGAATCCTCGTCAGGCCAGGTGGTCTCTGTTCTTTGCCCGATTTAATTTTGAAATTCACTTTCGGCCTGCTGATAAAAACATTAGGGCCGATGCTCTCTCTCGTTCCTCAGATGCCTCTGAAATTGAACTCTCTCCTCAACACATCATTCCTTCTGACTGCCTGATTTCCACTTCTCCAGCCTCCATCAGGCAAACTCCTCCAGGAAAGACCTTTGTTTCTCCACGCCAACGCCTTGGGATCCTCAAATGGGGTCACTCCTCCCATCTCGCAGGTCATGCGGGCATCAAGAAATCTGTGCAACTCATCTCTCGCTTCTATTGGTGGCCGACTCTAGAGACTGATGTGGTGGACTTTGTGCGAGCCTGCACTATCTGTGCCCGGGATAAGACTCCTCGCCAGAAGCCCGCTGGTTTTCTTCATCCTCTACCTGTCCCCGAACAACCTTGGTCTCTGATTGGTATGGATTTTATTACTGACTTACCCCCATCCCATGGCAACACTGTTATTTGGGTGGTCGTTGATCGATTCTCCAAAATGGCACATTTCATCCCTCTTCCTGGTCTTCCTTCAGCGCCTCAGTTGGCTAAACAATTTTTTGTACACATTTTTCGTCTTCACGGGTTGCCTACACAGATCGTCTCGGATAGAGGCGTCCAATTTGTGTCTAAATTCTGGAGGGCTCTCTGTAAACAACTCAAGATTAAATTAAATTTTTCTTCTGCATACCATCCTCAATCCAATGGACAAGTAGAGAGAATTAACCAGATCTTGGGTGACTATTTACGACATTTTGTTTCCTCCCGCCAGGATGACTGGGCAGATCTTCTACCTTGGGCCGAATTCTCGTATAATTTCAGAATCTCTGAATCTTCCTCCAAATCTCCGTTTTTCGTGGTGTACGGCCGTCACCCTCTTCCCCCCCTCCCTACCCCCTTGCCCTCTGGTCTGCCCGCTGTGGATGAAATTTCTCGTGATCTTTCCACCATATGGAAAGAGACCCAAAATTCTCTCTTACAGGCTTCTTCTCGCATGAAGAGATTCGCAGATAAGAAAAGAAGAGCTCCTCCCATTTTTTCCCCTGGAGACAAGGTATGGCTCTCCGCTAAATATGTCCGTTTCCGTGTCCCGAGCTATAAGTTGGGACCACGCTATCTTGGTCCTTTTAAAGTTTTGTGTCAAATTAATCCTGTCTCTTACAAACTTCTTCTTCCTCCTTCTCTTCGTATCCCTAATGCCTTTCACGTCTCTCTTCTTAAACCTCTCATCCTCAACCGTTTTTCTCCTAAATCTGTTCCTCCCACTCCTGTTTCCGGCTCCTCGGACATCTTCTCTGTTAAAGAGATTTTGGCCTCTAAAAAGGTCAGGGGAAGAACTTTTTTTTTAGTGGATTGGGAGGGTTGTGGTCCAGAAGAGAGGTCCTGGGAACCTGAGGACAATATCCTGGACAAAAGTCTGATCCTCAGGTTCTCAGGCCCCAAGAAGAGGGGGAGACCCAAGGGGGGGGGTACTGTTACGCCGAGCGCTCCGGGTCCCCGCTCCTCCCCGGAGCGCTCGCTACACTTCCCTCACTGCAGCGCCCCGGTCGGTTCCACGGACCCGGGGCGCTGCGTTACCACCTCCGGCCGGGATGCGATTCGCGATGCGGGTAGCGCCCGCTCGCGATGCGCACCCCGGCTCCCGTACCTTACTCGCTCCCCGTCAGTTCTGTCCCGGCGCGCGCGGCCCCGCTCCCTAGGGCGCGCGCGCGCCGGGTCTTTGCGATTTAAAGGGCCACTGCACCGCTGATTGGTGCAGTGGTTCCAATTAGTGTTTACACCTGTGCACTTCCCTATATCACCTCACTTCCCCTTCACTCCCTCGCCGGATCTTGTTGCCCTAGTGCCAGTGAAAGCGTTCCTTGTGTGTTCCTTGCCTGTGATTCCAGACCTTCTGCCGTTGCCCCTGACTACGATCCTTGCTGCCTGCCCCGACCTTCTGCTACGTCCGACCTTGCTTCTGTCTACTCCCTTGTACCGCGCCTATCTTCAGCAGCCAGAGAGGTTGAGCCGTTGCTAGGGGATACGACCTGGTCACTACCGCCGCAGCAAGACCATCCCGCTTTGCGGCGGGCTCTGGTGAAAACCAGTAGTGACTTAGAACCGATCCTCTAGCACGGTCCACGCCAATCCCTCTCTGGCACAGAGGATCCACTACCTGCCAGCCGGCATCGTGACAACTATAGGGAACGGAATAATAATTACAATTGTCCTGATTATGTATTTGTCATGTAGGTCACTCCACCTCCAGCCGGTGACTGACGCTTATTCACTTCAGTAATATTGTGCAAGGGAGACAACCTCCCCGTGAGTACAATAGTCAGGACGATCTCGAAATAAAGCTTTACACCCTGAGGCGTATACCTGTCATATCAATGGAGGACGGCCAAGATCCCACAACTACAGCTGAACATCATGTCAAAACCAAAGTTCCAACCTGTTGTATAGAATTAGAAAAGCGAAAAGCGTGGCTGCTTTCTTCTGAAAACAATGCCACACCTGTCCATAGGTAGTGAGAGGTATTGCAGCTCAGTCCCTTTGAATTAGGAAGAACTAAAATGCAATGCAGTGGTCCCTCAAGTTACAATGAGTTTGTTCCAGGACGACCATTGTATGGTGAAACCATTGTATGTTGAGACCATAACTCTATGGAAACCTGGTAATTGGTTATGAAGTCACCAAAATGTCATCCAAAAATAGGAATAAGTGAGGATTATACAAAAATAAGTAGATAACTAATACAGATAAAACAAGTCCTTACATATAAAAGTAAGAAAGATCTGCTGGGAGCTGTAATCACTGTCTATGTAGAGGACAGGAGCTTCTTCAGGGTCCTGTACAGTACACAGTGTCCTAAAAAAGTAACATGGAGCCGTCCTCACCTGGTGTCCAAAGGAGCAGCTAACCCTGGTACAGGTAAAGTGTACAGAACATGTAATACCTCCCTGTACTGTAGGGGGCGATACCAGACACCAGTCAGTGCATGCACTTCAGTAATACAGGGGTTTTACCAGTGAATGCCCATTCTGATTGGTCGGTTCTTCCGGCCATTGACACGTTTTGCAGATCTGGACTGTCTGTAGCATTGTATGTTGAGTATTCAAGTAACAAAGGTCCAGAAAAGACCAAAAACATTGTAACCTGAGGCCATTGTAAGCTGAGGGACCACTGTACCAGACAGAACCTGTGGACAGGTGTGGTTCTCTTTTTGAAAGAAAACAGCCATTTTTTTCCAATCTTGTATAGCCCCCGATTCTTTCAACTCCGTGCCATAAGAGTACGTTGCAGTACCTATATAATTCCTGCCTGTCACCATATTATTATGGTGCAGTCCCAGGAACTGTACCCTAACTCTAACACCCATCTGCAACGTTCAGGATCGGAAAGGCCATATAATCCTTTAGATACAGTACTGTATTCTGTAGTGGCCATGACAAGTAAGGAATTTGACTGGGGGGAGTTTGTCCATGGTACATCACTGGATGCCATTGGTTTGTCATGACGTTAGCCCCCTAGGTCCTCCATCATTGCACACCTTTTAGGGCTACTACTTAAATATTACAGTGTGTTATATGAGCGATCAAGCAATTGCAAGTTCCCTAGTAGGATATGCTGTAAATGGTTAAAGCGTTAGTTTTCGGCAGCCAGATACATTTAAACTTCTTGGGGGAAATCTTTTAGTCTGAGAATTGCCCTGAGACTTCCCAGAAGTCCGATGCTGGAGGTCCCATAGACCTGCATGGGTCTTTGACATGATACTTTATCTCCTTTATGCATTTTAGGGAATAAGAGTCTATTCATGGGGGGGGGGGGGGGGGGGGGGGACTTATAGCTAGGGATTTACAGGTTCCCCTAGCACTCCATGAGGTACTCACCTCACACGCCCTCACTTCCTGCAAGCGGTGTCTTATATACAGTGGTGCAACAGATCCATCTAGTGGCCACAGCAAAACATTGCAACACAATACTGGATAACATATTTTACACGTGTCTCCAAATTGTGAGCCTCCAGATGTTGCAAAACTACTATTTCCAATATGCTGCAAAAACTGGAGATCCACAGTTTGGAGACCTAGGCCATGGACAATAGGGAGAATTGATTTTGCCCAGAAGGCAGATCTCAGACAAAAGAATAGGACATACTGTATTCCAACATACCTGAGATATGCTTCCCCCAACAAGATCCATAACCCCCCAACAAGTTAACAAGTTCCATATTTCTGTATCTCCATTTTTGGGGTCTACATATGACATTCCCGCCAGTATGCGCCAATCTTATCTGCAGTTTAGGAGCCCTCATCTTACCCCATGTTCCCCGCTCCACCTTTACATCTCTTTCTTCTGATGTTGATTTTGGCTTCTAGTTCAGAGTCTGACTGACACGTCTTTCCATGTTACATGAGTAATATTTGCATTGCTTCGGATCATGAAAATGAACTATAACAATAAGATTTTGTTCTATTTTGTAATGTTATTACATTCTCCATGACACTGGCCAAAGAGCAATTTGGGGTGTTTGTTCGGAAAATGAAAGGATCATTAAAGCCTAGAAATAATGTGAACAATGTCTCAGGTTCCCCCATATTAGGGCTTTCCTAGTCTACCCAATAGTGTTGAGCGGCATAGGCCATATTCGAATTCGCGAATATTCGCGAATATATGGACGAATATTCGTCATATATTCGCGAATATTCGCATATTCGTTATATTCTCGTTTTATTTTCGCATTTGCGAAGATTCGCGTATGCGAAAAGTTACATATGTGAAAATTCGCATATATCAAATTAGCACGCGTGCAAATTCGCATATGCGAAAATTAGCATATGCTAATTTTCGCATATTCGAATTTTCGCACGCCAGTCTCACACAGTAGTATTACAGCCTTCTTTACACCACACAAGCTGGAAGCAGAGAGGGGTGATCACTGTGATGTGTACTGTGAAGAAAAAAAAAAAAAAAAAAAAAAAAACGAATATTCGTAATTACGAATATATAGCGCTATATTCGCGAAATTCGCGAATTCGCGAATATGCGATATTCGCGAATAATATTCGAATTGCGAATATTCGCGAGCAACACTACTACCCAAGTCCTCCCATTCTGTTCTCGGTAACAGGATGCAGTAGATCTAGCTTAAAGGGGTATTCCAGGAAAAAACATTATTTTTCTTTTTTTATATAAAGTGACTCCAGAAAGTTAAACAGATTTGTAAATTACTTCTATCAAAAAATCTTAACCCTTTCAATAATTATCAGCTGCTGAAGTTGAGTTGTTCTTTTCTGTCTGGCAACAGTGCTCTCTGCTGACATCTCTGCCTGTCTCGGGAAGAGGTTTGCTATGGGGATTTGCTTCTACTCTGGACATTTCCCGAGACAGGTGTCATCAGAGAGCACTTAGACAGAAAAGAACAACTCAACCTCAGCAGCTGATAAGTACTGAAAGGATAAAGATTTTTTAATAGAAGTAATTTACAAATCTGTTTAACTTTCTGGAGCCAGTCGATATACATAAAAAAGTTTTTTCCTGGATAACCCCTTTAATTGCATTATCTATTGGAGTCGAAAACCACCTTCTAGCTCATTAAAGGATTGGGCTATTGTCCTATGCTTCGTCTGTGCTTTACACTGCAGCTCCACTTGCTCAGAATAAATTTAAAGGGGTACTCCACCCCTAGACATCTTATCCCCTATCCAAAGGATAGGGGATAAGATGTCAGATCATGGGGGTCCCACAGCTGGGACCCCCTCGATCTCTGTGCAGCAACCAGTGTTCGTTTAAAACGATGGGAGTGGGTCTGGAGGTACTGGAGGGTCTGTGAATGACGGCATTGACCCAGCTATTTGTGCTGTGTCTTCTACTTCTTTTGATGCGGCATTAGCGTGGGTCCGGAGGTACGGCCAGGGGGCCTTGTTGGCCAAGACGGACATTGAGGCCGCTTTTCGTCTGTTGCCGGTACACCCGGACAGTTTTGCGTTATTGGGGTGCTGTTTGGGAGGGCGTTTTTTTGTAGACATGTGTTTGCCCATGGACTGCTCAGTTTCATGTGCGTTTTTTGAGCAGTTTAGCTCCTTTTTGGAGTGGGTGGTGCGAGTAGAGTCGGGTTGAAATGATCGTATGTCGGGGGCCATCGTAAGTCGAGGGGTCACTGTACTTTTAATACAAGGTCCCAATCTATGTCACTAAGGTTCTCTCTTAGTTGGTGACAATTGGCCTTCCTGAAGTTTAATGTTTTTTGTAGCCCAACTAGTGAACATCGTCTTATAGGATAAATAAAAACTTGTTATTCTCTGGTCACTATTACCAAGATGACCCCCCCACCTCTATCTCGGATACTTTGTCTGGCCTATTGGTTAGTATAAGGTCCAGAAGCGTCTGCCCCCCCCCCCCCCATTCTCCCCACCTGTTGTTGGGTCCTGCAATAGTTGTGAAAGTTAATTGTACTTTATTATTGCCGAAAACCTTTTTCCTTTGCTGGACCTGCAGGTTTCTGTTTCCCAGTCTATATTATGGTAGATTAAGTCCCTCATAATAATGAATTCTCCCTTCTTTCCTGCCCCATCTATTTGTCCTGTAAGTAGGTTTTCTGCTGCTTCTATTATACTTCGTGACCTATAACAAACCCCTATGAGTAATTTATTATTTTTACCCCCTCCCCTTATTTCCACCCATAGAGACTCCACATGATTATTTTCCTTATCTATGTCCACCCAAAGAATGGGCCTAAGATAGGATTTTACATATAATTATATCCGCTCCCCCTTTCTTGTACAGTCATTCCTGAACAGACTGTGAGGGAGATAGAACAAAACCTGTGCAGAAGTGGTGCAGTTGCCCAGGGCCGCCAGTTGGAGACCCTGCTCTACACGGTTCCCTAGTTTAAACACTTCTCCATCCTCCTTGCCATCTTCTTACCACAGCTTCCCCCACCCCATTGAGGTGCACCGTGCATCCAGAATGCCCTGGAAGGGAAAGCATTGGACTGTAGGGGCACATGACAGGGGGATTAGGCAGCGAGGAAAGGGTTA
Organism: Hyla sarda; assembly: GCF_029499605.1. NCBI lineage: Eukaryota > Metazoa > Chordata > Amphibia > Anura > Hylidae > Hyla > Hyla sarda. The sequence goes on from NC_079197.1 coordinate 159,611,377, forward strand.
ATGGGTTAGAGTGGGAGTTTCAAGGAGGAAAGGGAGGAGCTAGGTACAGGGGTCATAAGTAGGTAGGCAGGAAGTTAGGGCCAGTCGGGACACGAGGAGGAATGTGAGAGGAGCTCCCTACCTGATGGAGGACATGGACGTGATCTTGAGGCGAGTGAGGGAGGAGGCGCTGCTCCGTGGGCCCCAGTGGTTCGCGGAGCAGTTTCCGGGATTCGCGGCGCAGTCGGTGGGGGAGTACGGGCCCCGGTCCAGCGGCCGGCGCTCTCGCCCTCCGGAGCGCCTTTCACCTGCGGCCTCTTCCTCTGCTAGACGCCGGCGGGTGAGCCTTTCAGCCGTTGCCGCTGGTGGGAGGTCCGTGGCGGCCAGCGGTGTGCGGTCGGGGGGACCGCCTGCCGGTTCGGATGCTGCGCCAGTGGGGAACGCGAGGCGTGCGGGCGGCACACCTCGCTCACGGCAACGGGAGCGTGGTGCTGCGGCCTTCTCCCGGGGAGTGATGGTGATGGGGGAGCAGGCCAGGGGGAGGAGGACGACACGTGCCCCGGCTGACCCCGCCCCCCAGTCGGGGGGCGGGCTCCTGCGGGCCTGGCAGTCACCCAGGCCACGATTCATGCTGCACCTGCGGCCTCCTCCACTGGGGGGGGGGCAGGCGGCATACTGGATTGTCACAGGCTGCTGCTGCTGCAGGGGGAGCTGCAGTGTACGGGGGGATGACATTAGCCCCGCCCCTAGCGATGCCAGCGGTGACAAGCTGCTGCTGGCTGATGGTCCTGCTGTTGCCCTGGACCCGTTGGCCTATCCCCTGCTTCCCCTCGGGGTCGCAGGCACGGAGGTTAGCGGGTGCCGGAGTTCTTCCTGTGATGATGCCGCTGTTTTGGGTGATTTGACCGGTGTTGCTGCAATCCGCACGGAGGGGGTTCTTCGGGTCCAGCCTCCTGTCGTCGATGTGAGCCGAGTCTGTGATGTCCGGAGCCGTCCCGCAGCTGGAGTTACGGCCACTGGTCCAGAGCCGGTGAGGTCGGGTGAGTACACCACTGTCTCCACTGCTGCGGGTTCAGGGGGGGGTTTGCAATATTGTGTAGATGGGTTGCAAGCGTTGCTGCGCAGTAGCGGGTTGTCTGCTTGTGGGTCGCCGGTACCTGTGTGGGGCGCAGCGTCCTTGTCCAAGGGGCTGGGGGATCAAAGGGGTGCCGTGGGGGTGGATATAGTCGGGGTTGCTTGGGCGAGCTCACCCCCGGTGGTGGGGGTGTCGGGATCCGGTGGGGGGGTTCGTTTGGCTGATTCTGCTCGGGGGGAGGTGTATGTGTGTTTCGAGGGCCCCTTGGGCGCGCACCTTAAGGCTGAGGTGCGGGAAAAGATTTGGAAGCGGGAGTATGTGGATATTTTTTCGCTTCTCCCACTTGAAAAATTTTATCTGGACAGGGTTAGGCCGGATGAGTCGAAGCGTCTGGAGAAGGTTGAGGAGGAGGAGCGCCGGCGGTATCGGCTGATACCGCGGACCTTCTCTAACTGGCTCCAGGCATTCGCTATTTTGGCCAGCGTAGTGGGGGAGAAGTCGCCGGAGCATTGCTCTGGTCTCTTTTGTTATTTGGACGCTGTGGGAGAGGCGTATCGGGTGTATGGGGGTTCGGCGTGGCTTCGGTACGACGAACAGTTTAGGCAGCAGATGGCAGTGCGCCCTGATTTGAGGTGGGACCATAAGGACATAGGGCTGTGGATGCGGCTTATGGCGGCTCCACGCAGTGGGGGTGGCCTGCAGTCCTTTCGGGACAGCGCCGGAGGTGCAGGGCCGGGGTCAGGGCGGTACGGGGGGGGGGCTGGTAAGGGTGTTTGCTGGCAATTCAATGAAGGGAATTGCAAGTTCGGAGCAGAGTGCCGTTTTAAGCACGAATGCCCCGGGTGCGGAGTGGGAGGCCACGGGCTGTCGCGCTGTTTCCGGCGGGGTAAAGGCAAATTGGGGGAGGTTGATGCGAAGAGGGGTGACCCCGGTGCAGGTGGCAATGATGGAGCCTTTCCTCGCCAAGTACCCAAATAGGGCGGTGGCGGAATTTTTGAGGGCGGGGTTTACGGACGGATTCTGGATGGGAATGGGGAGGTTAGGAATTTGGTCTCGGCTCTTGCCCGGCCGGATTTGGTGGAGGAGAAACTGATGAAAGAGGTGTCTTTGGGTCGGATGGCTGGTCCTTTTGAATCGCCTCCGTTGGTGGGCTTGAGGGTTTCCCCATTGGGTTTGGTTCCTAAAAAGGAGCCTAATAAATTCCGCCTGATTCACCACCTTTCACATCCTTCTGGAGGGTCTGTGAATGACGGCATTGACCCAGCTATTTGTGCTGTGTCTTCTACTTCTTTTGATGCGGCATTAGCGTGGGTCCGGAGGTACAGCCAGGGGGCCTTGTTGGCCAAGACGGACATTGAGGCCGCTTTTCGTCTGTTGCCGGTACACCCGGACAGTTTTGCGTTATTGGGGTGCTGTTTGGGAGGGCGTTTTTTTGTAGACATGTGTTTGCCCATGGACTGCTCAGTTTCATGTGCGTTTTTTGAGCAGTTTAGCTCCTTTTTGGAGTGGGTGGTGCGAGTAGAGTCGGGTTTGGATTCGGTTTTGCACTACCTTGATGACTTCCTGTTTTTGGGCCCGGCGGGGTCTAGGGTGTGTGCTATTTTGCTACAGGAAATGGAGAGGGTGTCGGGCTGGTTTGGCATTCCGTTGGCACCTGACAAGACTGAGGGCCCGTCTACGTCGGTGAAGTTTTTGGGCATAGTGATCGACACTGTGGCCATGGAGTGCCGGCTGCCTGAGGATAAGCTGGGCGAGCTGAGGGAGGAGGTGGCGAGGGCGTGTCGGGTTCGGAAGCTGAAGCTGCGGGAGGTCCAGCCTTTGCTAGGGCGTCTCAATTTTGCGTGCCGGATCATGCCTATGGGGAGGGTTTTTTGCAGACGTCTCGCGGCGGTCACGGTGGGTGTTTCTCGGCCTAATCACTATGTGCGGTTGCCGGTGGGGTTGCGTGAGGACCTGAGGGTGTGGCAGGATTTTTTGGGTCGGTATAATGGGCGCTCTGTGGTGATGGGGAGGCCGGTATCGAGCGTTGACCTGGATCTGTATACCGACGCGGCTGGGGCCTGCGGGTTTGGGGCTTACCTTCGGGGTCAGTGGTGTGTGGGGCAATGGCCGGAGGTATGGCGGGAGTCGGGGCTGACTAGGAACCTTGCGTTCCTGGAATTGTTCCTGATCGTGGTTGCGGTGTTTGTATGGGGGGAGCTGTTTCGCAATAGGAAGGTGTGCTTCCATTGTGACAACCTGGGGGTGGTTTTGGCTATCAACAACCAGACGGCGAGTTCTCCGCCGGTGGTCACGTTGCTGAGGCGATTAGTGTTGAAGGTGCTAGAGCTTAATTCTCAGGTGGTGGCGTTGCATGTGCTGGGGGTGGACAATTCGGTGGCTGACGCTCTCTCTCGCTTACAGTGGGACCGTTTCCGGGAATTGGCGCCGGAGGCCGAGGTGACCGGCCTTCCGTGTCCGGAATGGCTGTGGCGCCTGGTTTAGAGGTGGCGCTCGCTTTAGTCTGTCGGTCAGTAAGCCAGGCTACTTGGGCTTCTTATCGATGCTGGTGGTCGGACTGGGAGACGCTACTGGGACAGTTGTCGTTTACGGGCGCCCCTGCTGATTGGGAGGCAGCCCTATTGTATTATGTGGGTAGGGCGTTTTGTGAGGGCGTGTCTCCGGGGGGGGATTAGCCGTCGGATGTCGGCTTTTGCGTTCTGGTTCAAAGTTCGTGGTTTGCCGGACGTCTCCAAGTCGTTTTTGGTGCGTCAGGCACTGCGGGGGTTTCGGAGGGGGGCGGTGTCCAGGGATTCGAGGCGTCCGGTGACTTTTCCGCTTTTGTGTCGGTTGGGGACGGCGTTGGTAGGGATTTGTTTTTCGGATTACGAGTGTTGTTTGTTTCGATTGGCGTTTGTTTTGGCGTTTTTTGGGGCATTTCGGATTTCGGAGTTGGTGGCCCCCAGTAGGCAGCGTGCTGGGGGCTTGCTTTTTTCGGATGTTAATTTGGAAGGCGGGGTTTTGCGTTGTTTGCTGCGCCATTCCAAAACGGATCAGTAGGGTCATGGGGTTACTGTGCGTTTGGCGGCCTTACGGGATTCGGATATGTGTCCGGTTTTTGGCTATACGGCTTTTTTGGAGGTGAGGGTGGGGGTTGTGGGTCCTTTATTGGTACACGCAGACGGGAGTTTTTTGTCACGTTTTCAATTCGTGGGGGTTTTTAGGAAATGTTTGGCGGCGGTGGGTTGTGTGGCACGGGATTATAGCTCGCATTCGTTCCGCATTGGGGCGGCTACCGAGGCGTCTCGTTGGGGCTTGGGACCCGAGATCATTAGGCGGATTGGGAGGTGGGAGTCGGAGAGGTTTCAGTTGTATGTTCGTCCTCATTTGCTGTGATTGTTGTGTGTTGGGGGAGTGCGGTTTGTATTTTGCTATTGTTTTTTGTCTTTCAAGTGGCGGCCCGGGACTTGTGTGGATTATCGGCCACTCCTATGTGGTGAGGGGTGGGGTGCGGGCTGGTGTTCGTCCGGCGGGCCGGCAGTTGGGATTGGCGAGTTCGGCAGGTCAGGTACACTGGTTGGGGAAGAGCAGAATGCGGTCGGCGGAATTGTTGGCCAGGGTTCAGTTTTTTGTACACTTGGACAGAGCCCCCAACGTCCTTGTCATACACCTAGGGGGGAATGATTTGGGTGTGAGGAGATCCCGGGATCTGACCCGGGACATCAAGCTGGACTTGATGCGATTGTGGTCATCCTTTCCTGGACTGATCATCGTGTGCTCTGAAATGGTGGCCAGGAGGAAATGGAGGCAGGCCAGGTCTGTGGTTGCCATAAATAGAGCACGGATTAAACTCAATAAGGTGGTGGGCAAGTTCGTGGCCCGTAATGGTGGCCTGGTGGTGCGTCATAGAGAATTGGAGGGGAGCTCTTCGGAGTTCTTGGATGATGATGGCGTTCATCTGAATATATTTGGTATGGATCTGTGGATCTTGGAGATTCGGGAGGTAGTGGAGCGAGCACTTAGTCTGTGGCGGAACGGGGACAAGTGAGGAGTCACTTGTCGCCGTTGTGGCGGTGGCAGGAGAGAGACCTGGAGGTACAAGTGGATGGCATGGAGGTGATGGGATACAGTGTGGAGGTGGGCTGGGAGCGGTCCCAGCCCGATGGAATATTCTGCAAGGGAACATGGGTTCCCAGGATGGTTGGGGGGCCTCACAAAATGGTGCTCCTGTGCAGGCGCTAACGGCTAGGAGCAAGTGAGGCCCCATTCTAGCTTGGGCTCGGTAACAGTGCCTTCAGGTCCTCCTCTTGTATTAGGGACATGTTAATTGGTTAACTTATGTTAAGAATGTTTTATTCAATGTTATGTATGATGTTCATACAAGGTTGCCTTACAATGTTTTATTGTTATTTATGGTTTGATATTTAATAAAGGGGCTGCTGTGGCCTTGTTACCACCAACACTGTGTCTGTCATGTTTAAGGTAAGGGATTCCGCGTTAAAGGGGGGGTTTTGGGGGGTTGGTGGATGGTAGGCCTTAGCAGCTATAATATCCCCTAGTCATGTCTCTACTGAACCATATCCTATGTCTCTCACTATTCAGTTCTAAACAAAGGGTGGAGTTCTCTATTTTGCCTGTAGGAGGCAGTGTTGTCCACATCATTAAATCTAGTTCTTTATATCTGAATGCTGCTGCACACACTGTATATATCTACGGGCCCTTAGGTATGAATGATGCTGATACCAATGACCATAGCTGTCATACAAGCCTGTAAAAAAACACAGCATTGGGAGATAGGATCGAGCCAAAGTGCCAAGCCTGGTACCAGGGAATAGGAGCACAGAATGTGTGTATATACTTACTCTCCTCAGTGAACACCTTCTCTGCCTTAGATGCCCTTGCCACAGTGAAGCACATATATATGTATATATATATATATATATATATATATATATATATATATACGTACATAAAGTGTATGCATGTGTGTGAATTGGATGGAATTCCAATTCCATTTTTCACACTACAAATATAACCCAGCTGGGGCATATTTAAGTGGTTGGAAACGTCACATTACATATGCCGTGCCAGGGAAAACCACCACAACCCACATCTAGGAGACTAAGACCAAAGTACCAGCAAAAGTAGCAGCAAAACAGCCCCAGACCATCACATGACCACCACCATATCTGACTGTTGGTATAATGTTGTGATGTTGGTATAATGCTGTGATGTTGGTATAATGTTGTGATGTTGGTATAATGCTGTGATGTTGGTATAATGTTGTGATATTGGTATAATGTTCTTATGTTGGTATAATGCTGTGATGTTGGTATAATGCTGTGATGTTGGTATAATGTTCTGATGTTGGTATAATGCTGTGATGTTGGTATAATGCTGTGATATTGGTATAATGTTCTTATGTTGGTATAATGCTGTGATGTTGGTATAATGTTGTGATATTGGTATAATGTTCTTATGTTGGTATAATGCTGTGATGTTGGTATAATGCTGTGATGTTGGTATAATGCTGTGATATTGGTATAATGTTCTTATGTTGGTATAATGCTGTGATGTTGGTATAATGTTGTGATATTGGTATAATGTTCTTATGTTGGTATAATGCTGTGATGTTGGTATAATGTTGTGATGTTGGTATAATGCTGTGATGTTGGTATAATGTTCTGATGTTGGTATAATGTTGTGATGTTGGTATAATGCTGTGATGTTGGTATAATGTTGTGATATTGGTATAATGTTCTTATGTTGGTATAATGCTGTGATGTTGGTATAATGTTGTGATGTTGGTATGATGTTGGTATAATGCTGTGATGTTGGTATAATGCTGTGATGTTGGTATAATGCTGTGATGTTGGTATAATGCTGTGATGTTGGTATAATGTTCTGATGTTGGTATAATGTTGGGATGTTGGTATAATGTTGGGATGTTGGTATAATGGTGTGATGTTGGTATAATGCTGTGATGTTGGTATAATGTTGTGATGTTGGTATAATGTTCTTATGTTGGTATAATGCTGTGATGTTGGTATAATGCTGTGATGTTGGTATAATGTTCTTATGTTGGTATAATGCTGTGATGTTGGTATAATGTTGTGATGTTGGTATAATGCTGTGATGTTGGTATAATGTTGTGATGTTGGTATAATGTTGTGATGTTGGTATAATGTTGTGATGTTGGTATAATGTTGTGATGTTGGTATAATGTTGTGATGTTGGTATAATGCTGTGATGTTGGTATAATGTTCTTATGTTGGTATAATGTGATGTTGGTATAATGTTGTGATGTTGGTATAATGTTGTGATATTGGTATAATGTTCTGATGTTGGTATAATGTTCTGATGTTGGTATAATGTTGTGATGTTGGTATAATGTTGTGATGTTGGTATAATGTTGTGATGTTGGTATAATGTTGTGATATTGGTATAATGTTCTTATGTTGGTATAATGCTGTGATGTTGGTATAATGCTGTGATGTTGGTATAATGTTGGGATGTTGGTATAATGTTGTGATGTTGGTATAATGCTGTGATGTTGGTATAATGCTGTGATGTTGGTATAATGTTCTGATGTTGGTATAATGTTGTGATGTTGGTACAATGTTCTGATGTTGGTATAATGTTCTGATGTTGGTATAATGCTGTGATGTTGGTATAATGTTGTGATATTGGTATAATGTTGTGATATTGGTATAATGTTCTTATGTTGGTATAATGCTGTGATGTTGGTATAATGCTGTGATGTTGGTATAATGTTGGGATGTTGGTATAATGTTGGGATGTTGGTATAATGGTGTGATGTTGGTATAATGCTGTGATGTTGGTATAATGCTGTGATGTTGGTATAATGCTGTGATGTTGGTATAATGTTCTGATGTTGGTATAATGTTCTGATGTTGGTATAATGTTGTGATATTGGTATAATGTTCTTATGTTGGTATAATGCTGTGATGTTGGTATAATGCTGTGATGTTGGTATAATGTTGGGATGTTGGTATAATGTTCTGATGTTGGTATAATGTTGTGATGTTGGTACAATGTTCTGATGTTGGTATAATGTTCTGATGTTGGTATAATGTTGTGATATTGGTATAATGTTCTTATGTTGGTATAATGCTGTGATGTTGGTATAATGCTGTGATGTTGGTATAATGTTGGGATGTTGGTATAATGTTGGGATGTTGGTATAATGGTGTGATGTTGGTATAATGCTGTGATGTTGGTATAATGTTGGGATGTTGGTATAATGTTGGGATGTTGGTATAATGTTGTGATGTTGGTATAATGTTGTGATGTTGGTATAATGTTGTGATGTTGGTATAATGTTGTGATGTTGGTATAATGCTGTGATGTTGGTATAATGCTGTGATGTTGGTATAATGTTGGGATGTTGGTATAATGTTGTGATGTTGGTATAATGTTGTGATGTTGGTATAATGTTGTGATGTTGGTATAATGCTGTGATGTTGGTATAATGTTGTGATGTTGGTATAATGTTGTGATGTTGGTATAATGCTGTGATGTTGGTATAATGCTGGGATGTTGGTATAATGCTGTGATGTTGGTATAATGTTGGGATGTTGGTATAATGTTCTGATGTTGGTATAATGTTGTGATGTTGGTATAATGTTGTGATATTGGTATAATGTTCTGATGTTGGTATAATGTTGTGATGTTGGTACAATGTTCTGATGTTGTTATAATGTTCTGATGTTGGTATAATGTTGTGATATTGGTATAATGTTCTTATGTTGGTATAATGCTGTGATGTTGGTATAATGTTGGGATGTTGGTATAATGTTGTGATGTTGGTATAATGTTGTGATGTTGGTATAATGTTCTGATGTTGGTATAATGGTGTGATGTTGGTATAATGCTGTGATGTTGGTATAATGTTGTGATGTTGGTATAATGTTGTGATGTTGGTATAATGTTGTGATGTTGGTATAATGTTGGGATGTTGGTATAATGTTGTGATGTTGGTATAATGTTGTGATGTTGGTATAATGTTGTGATGTTGGTATAATGTTGGGATGTTGGTATAATGTTGGGATGTTGGTATAATGTTGTGATGTTGGTATAATGTTCTGATGTTGGTATAATGTTGGGATGTTGGTATAATGCTGTGATGTTGGTATAATGCTGTGATGTTGGTATAATGTTGTGATTGTTACGCCGAGCGCTCCGGGTCCCCGCTCCTCCCCGGAGCGCTCGCTACACTTCCCTCACTGCAGCGCCCCGGTCGGTTCCACGGACCCGGGGCGCTGCGTTACTACCTCCGGCCGGGATGCGATTCGCGATGCGGGTAGCGCCCGCTCGCGATGCGCACCCCGGCTCCCGTACCTTACTCGCTCCCCGTCAGTTCTGTCCCGGCGCGCGCGGCCCCGCTCCCTAGGGCGCGCGCGCGCCGGGTCTTTGCGATTTAAAGGGCCACTGCACCGCTGATTGGTGCAGTGGTTCCAATTAGTGTTTACACCTGTGCACTTCCCTATATCACCTCACTTCCCCTTCACTCCCTCGCCGGATCTTGTTGCCCTAGTGCCAGTGAAAGCGTTCCTTGTGTGTTCCTTGCCTGTGATTCCAGACCTTCTGCCGTTGCCCCTGACTACGATCCTTGCTGCCTGCCCCGACCTTCTGCTACGTCCGACCTTGCTTCTGTCTACTCCCTTGTACCGCGCCTATCTTCAGCAGCCAGAGAGGTTGAGCCGTTGCTAGGGGATACGACCTGGTCACTACCGCCGCAGCAAGACCATCCCGCTTTGCGGCGGGCTCTGGTGAAAACCAGTAGTGACTTAGAACCGATCCTCTAGCACGGTCCACGCCAATCCCTCTCTGGCACAGAGGATCCACTACCTGCCAGCCGGCATCGTGACAGTAGATCCGGCCATGGATCCCGCTGAGGTTCCTCTGCCAGTTGTCGCTGACCTCACCACGGTGGTCGCCCAGCAGTCACAACAGATTGCGCAACAAGGCCAACAGCTGTCTCAACTGACTGTTATGCTACAACAGTTACTACCACAGCTCCAGCAATCATCTCCTCCGCCAGCTCCTGTACCTCCTCCGCAGCGAGTGGCCGCTTCTGGAATACGACTATCCTTGCCGGATAAATTTGATGGGGACTCTAAGTTTTGCCGTGGCTTTCTTTCCCAATGTTCATTACACTTGGAGATGATGTCGGACCAGTTCCCCACTGAAAGGTCTAAGGTGGCTTTCGTAGTCAGCCTGCTGTCTGGAAAAGCCCTGGCTTGGGCCACACCGCTCTGGGACCGCAATGACCCCGTCACTGCCTCTGTACACTCCTTCTTCTCGGAAATTCGAAGTGTCTTTGAGGAACCTGCCCGAGCCTCTTCTGCTGAGACTGCCCTGTTGAACCTGGTCCAGGGTAATTCTTCCGTTGGCGAGTATGCCGTACAGTTCCGTACCCTTGCTTCAGAATTATCCTGGAATAATGAGGCACTCTGCGCGACCTTTAAAAAAGGCCTATCCAGCAACATTAAAGATGTTCTGGCCGCACGAGAAATCCCTGCTAACCTACATGAACTCATCCATCTTGCCACTCGCATTGACATGCGTTTTTCCGAACGGCGTCAGGAGCTCCGCCAGGATATGGACTCTGTTCGCACGAGGCGTTTCTTCTCCCCGGCTCCTCTCTCCTCTGGTCCCCTGCAATCTGTTCCTGTGCCTCCCGCCGTGGAGGCTATGCAGGTCGACCGGTCTCGCCTGACACCCCAAGAGAGGACACGACGCCGCATGGAGAATCTCTGCCTGTACTGTGCTAGTACCGAACACTTCCTGAAGGATTGTCCTATCCGTCCTCCCCGCCTGGAAAGACGTCCGCTGACTCCGCACAAAGGTGAGACAGTCCTTGATGTCTACTCTGCTTCTCCACGTCTTACTGTGCCTGTGCGGATATCTGCCTCTGCCTTCTCCTTCTCTGCTGTGGCCTTCCTGGACTCTGGATCTGCAGGAAATTTCATCTTAGCCTCTCTCGTCAACAGGTTCAACATCCCGGTGACCAGTCTCGCCAGACCCCTCTACATCAATTGTGTAAACAATGAAAGATTGGACTGTACTATACGTTTCCGCACGGAGCCCCTTCTAATGTGCATCGGATCTCATCACGAGAGGATTGAACTGTTGGTCCTTCCCAATTGCACTTCTGAAATCCTTCTTGGACTTCCCTGGCTTCAACTCCATTCCCCAATCCTGGATTGGTCCACTGGGGAGATCAAGAGTTGGGGGCCCTCTTGTTCCAAGGACTGCTTAAAACCGGTTCCCAGTAAACCTTGCCGTGTCCCTGTGCTTCCTCATGTAACCGGTCTCCCTAAGGCCTATATGGACTTTGCGGACGTTTTTTGCAAAAAACAAGCTGAGACTCTACCTCCTCACAGGCCTTATGATTGTCCCATTGACCTCCTCCCGGGCACTACTCCACCCCGGGGCAGAATCTATCCTCTGTCCGTCCCAGAGACTCTTGCCATGTCTGAATACGTCCAAGAAAATTTAAAAAAGGGCTTTATCCGTAAATCCTCCTCTCCTGCCGGAGCCGGATTTTTCTTTGTGTCCAAAAAAGATGGCTCTCTACGTCCTTGCATTGACTACCGCGGTCTTAATAAAATCACGGTTAAGAACCGCTACCCCCTACCCCTCATCTCTGAACTCTTTGATCGTCTCCAAGGTGCCCATATTTTTACCAAACTGGACTTAAGAGGTGCTTATAATCTCATCCGCATCAGAGAAGGGGATGAATGGAAAACGGCATTTAACACCAGAGATGGACACTTTGAGTATCTGGTCATGCCCTTTGGTCTATGCAACGCCCCTGCCGTCTTCCAAGACTTTGTTAATGAAATTTTTCGTGATCTACTATACTCCTGTGTTGTTGTATATCTGGACGATATCCTGATTTTTTCTGCCAATCTTGAAGAACACCGCCAGCATGTCCGTATGGTTCTTCAGAGACTTCGTGATAATCAACTCTATGCCAAAATAGAGAAATGTCTGTTTGAATGCCAATCTCTTCCTTTTCTAGGATACTTGGTCTCTGGCCAGGGACTACAAATGGACCCAGATAAACTCTCTGCCGTCTTAGATTGGTCACGCCCCTCCGGACTCCGTGCCATCCAACGTTTTTTGGGGTTCGCCAATTATTACAGGCAATTTATTCCACATTTTTCTACCATTGTGGCTCCTATTGTGGCTTTAACAAAAAAAAATGCCGATCCCAAGTCTTGGCCTCCTCAAGCGGAAGACGCCTTTAAACGACTCAAGTCTGCCTTTTCTTCGGCTCCCGTGCTCTCCAGACCTGACCCATCTAAACCCTTCCTATTGGAGGTTGATGCCTCCTCAGTGGGAGCTGGAGCTGTCCTTCTACAAAAAAACTCTTCCGGGCATGCTGTTACTTGTGGTTTTTTTTCCAGGACCTTCTCTCCGGCGGAGAGGAACTACTCCATCGGGGATCGAGAGCTTCTAGCCATTAAATTAGCACTTGAGGAATGGAGGCATCTGCTGGAGGGATCAAGATTTCCAGTTATTATTTACACCGATCACAAGAACCTCTCCTACCTCCAGTCTGCCCAACGGCTGAATCCTCGTCAGGCCAGGTGGTCTCTGTTCTTTGCCCGATTTAATTTTGAAATTCACTTTCGGCCTGCTGATAAAAACATTAGGGCCGATGCTCTCTCTCGTTCCTCAGATGCCTCTGAAATTGAACTCTCTCCTCAACACATCATTCCTCCTGACTGCCTGATTTCCACTTCTCCAGCCTCCATCAGGCAAACTCCTCCAGGAAAGACCTTTGTTTCTCCACGCCAACGCCTTGGGATCCTCAAATGGGGTCACTCCTCCCATCTCGCAGGTCATGCGGGCATCAAGAAATCTGTGCAACTCATCTCTCGCTTCTATTGGTGGCCGACTCTAGAGACTGATGTGGTGGACTTTGTGCGAGCCTGCACTATCTGTGCCCGGGATAAGACTCCTCGCCAGAAGCCCGCTGGTTTTCTTCATCCTCTACCTGTCCCCGAACAACCTTGGTCTCTGATTGGTATGGATTTTATTACTGACTTACCCCCATCCCATGGCAACACTGTTATTTGGGTGGTCGTTGATCGATTCTCCAAAATGGCACATTTCATCCCTCTTCCTGGTCTTCCTTCAGCGCCTCAGTTGGCTAAACAATTTTTTGTACACATTTTTCGTCTTCACGGGTTGCCTACACAGATCGTCTCGGATAGAGGCGTCCAATTTGTGTCTAAATTCTGGAGGGCTCTCTGTAAACAACTCAAGATTAAATTAAATTTTTCTTCTGCATACCATCCTCAATCCAATGGACAAGTAGAGAGAATTAACCAGATCTTGGGTGACTATTTACGACATTTTGTTTCCTCCCGCCAGGATGACTGGGCAGATCTTCTACCTTGGGCCGAATTCTCGTATAATTTCAGAATCTCTGAATCTTCCTCCAAATCTCCGTTTTTCGTGGTGTACGGCCGTCACCCTCTTCCCCCCCTCCCTACCCCCTTGCCCTCTGGTCTGCCCGCTGTGGATGAAATTTCTCGTGATCTTTCCACCATATGGAAAGAGACCCAAAATTCTCTCTTACAGGCTTCTTCTCGCATGAAGAGATTCGCAGATAAGAAAAGAAGAGCTCCTCCCATTTTTTCCCCTGGAGACAAGGTATGGCTCTCCGCTAAATATGTCCGTTTCCGTGTCCCGAGCTATAAGTTGGGACCACGCTATCTTGGTCCTTTTAAAGTTTTGTGTCAAATTAATCCTGTCTCTTACAAACTTCTTCTTCCTCCTTCTCTTCGTATCCCTAATGCCTTTCACGTCTCTCTTCTTAAACCTCTCATCCTCAACCGTTTTTCTCCTAAATCTGTTCCTCCCACTCCTGTTTCCGGCTCCTCGGACATCTTCTCTGTCAAAGAGATTTTGGCCTCTAAAAAGGTCAGGGGAAGAACTTTTTTTTTAGTGGATTGGGAGGGTTGTGGTCCAGAAGAGAGGTCCTGGGAACCTGAGGACAATATCCTGGACAAAAGTCTGATCCTCAGGTTCTCAGGCCCCAAGAAGAGGGGGAGACCCAAGGGGGGGGGTACTGTTACGCCGAGCGCTCCGGGTCCCCGCTCCTCCCCGGAGCGCTCGCTACACTTCCCTCACTGCAGCGCCCCGGTCGGTTCCACGGACCCGGGGCGCTGCGTTACTACCTCCGGCCGGGATGCGATTCGCGATGCGGGTAGCGCCCGCTCGCGATGCGCACCCCGGCTCCCGTACCTTACTCGCTCCCCGTCAGTTCTGTCCCGGCGCGCGCGGCCCCGCTCCCTAGGGCGCGCGCGCGCCGGGTCTTTGCGATTTAAAGGGCCACTGCACCGCTGATTGGTGCAGTGGTTCCAATTAGTGTTTACACCTGTGCACTTCCCTATATCACCTCACTTCCCCTTCACTCCCTCGCCGGATCTTGTTGCCCTAGTGCCAGTGAAAGCGTTCCTTGTGTGTTCCTTGCCTGTGATTCCAGACCTTCTGCCGTTGCCCCTGACTACGATCCTTGCTGCCTGCCCCGACCTTCTGCTACGTCCGACCTTGCTTCTGTCTACTCCCTTGTACCGCGCCTATCTTCAGCAGCCAGAGAGGTTGAGCCGTTGCTAGGGGATACGACCTGGTCACTACCGCCGCAGCAAGACCATCCCGCTTTGCGGCGGGCTCTGGTGAAAACCAGTAGTGACTTAGAACCGATCCTCTAGCACGGTCCACGCCAATCCCTCTCTGGCACAGAGGATCCACTACCTGCCAGCCGGCATCGTGACAGTGATGTTGGTATAATGTTGTGATGTTGGTATAATGTTGTGATGTTGGTATAATGTTGTGATGTTGGTATAATGTTGTGATGTTGGTATAATGTTCTGATGTTGGTATAATGTTGTGATGTTGGTATAATGTTGTGATGTTGGTATAATGTTGTGATGTTGGTATAATGTTGTGATGTTGGTATAATGCTGTGATGTTGGTATAATGCTGTGATGTTGGTATAATGTTGTGATGTTGGTATAATGTTGTGATGTTGGTATAATGTTGTGATGTTGGTATAATGTTCTGATGTTGGTATAATGTTGTGATGTTGGTATAATGTTGTGATGTTGGTATAATGTTCTGATGTTGGTATAATGTTGTGATGTTGGTATAATGTTGTGATGTTGGTATAATGTTCTGATGTTGGTATAATGTTGTGATGTTGGTATAATGTTGTGATGTTGGTATAATGTTGTGATGTTGGTATAATGTTCTGATGTTGGTATAATGTTCTGATGTTGGTATAATGTTCTGATGTTGGTATAATGCTGTGATGTTGGTATAATGCTGTGATGTTGGTATAATGCTGTGATGTTGGTATAATGTTGTGATGTTGGTATAATGTTGTGATGTTGGTATAATGTTCTGATGTTGGTATAATGTTCTGATGTTGGTATAATGTTCTGATGTTGGTATAATGTTGTGATGTTGGTATAATGTTGTGATGTTGGTATAATGTTCTGATGTTGGTATAATGTTCTGATGTTGGTATAATGTTGTGATGTTGGTATAATGTTCTGATGTTGGTATAATGTTCTGATGTTGGTATAATGTTGTGATGTTGGTATAATGCTGTGATGTTGGTATAATGTTGTGATATTGGTATAATGTTCTGATGTTGGTATAATGTTCTGATGTTGGTATAATGTTGTGATGTTGGTATAATGTTCTGATGTTGGTATAATGTTGTGATGTTGGTATAATGCTGTGATGTTGGTATAATGCTGTGATGTTGGTATAATGTTCTGATGTTGGTATAATGTTGTGATGTTGGTATAATGTTGTGATGTTGGTATAATGTTCTGATGTTGGTATAATGTTCTGATGTTGGTATAATGCTGTGATGTTGGTATAATGTTGGGATGTTGGTATAATGTTGTGATGTTGGTATAATGTTGTGATGTTGGTATAATGTTGTGATGTTGGTATAATGTTGTGATGTTGGTATAATGTTGTGATGTTGGTATAATGTTGTGATGTTGGTATAATGTTCTGATGTTGGTATAATGCTGTGATGTTGGTATAATGGTGTGATGTTGGTATAATGTTCTGATGTTGGTATAATGCTGTGATGTTGGTATAATGGTGTGATGTTGGTATAATGTTGTGATGTTGGTATAATGTTGTGATGTTGGTATAATGTTGTGATGTTGGTATAATGCTGTGATGTTGGTATAATGCTGGGATGTTGGTATAATGCTGTGATGTTGGTATAATGGTGTGATGTTGGTATAATGCTGTGATGTTGGTATAATGGTGTGATGTTGGTATAATGCTGTGATGTTGGTATAATGTTGTGATGTTGGTATAATGTTGTGATGTTGGTATAATGTTCTGATGTTGGTATAATGCTGTGATGTTGGTATAATGTTCTGATGTTGGTATAATGCTGTGATGTTGGTATAATGCTGTGATGTTGGTATAATGGTGTGATGTTGGTATAATGTTGTGATGTTGGTATAATGTTGTGATGTTGGTATAATGTTCTGATGTTGGTATAATGCTGTGATGTTGGTATAATGCTGTGATGTTGGTATAATGCTGTGATGTTGGTATAATGGTGTGATGTTGGTATAATGTTGTGATGTTGGTATAATGTTGTGATGTTGGTATAATGTTGTGATGTTGGTATAATGTTCTGATGTTGGTATAATGGTGTGATGTTGGTATAATGTTGTGATGTTGGTACAATGTTGGGATGTTGGTATAATGTTGTGATGTTGGTATAATGTTGTGATGTTGGTATAATGTTGTGATGTTGGTATAATGTTCTGATGTTGGTATAATGTTGTTGTTACGCCGAGCGCTCCGGGTCCCCGCTCCTCCCCGGAGCGCTCGCTTCACTCTCCCCGCGGCAGCGCTCCGGTCACGTCCTCTGACCCGGGGCGCTGCGATTCCGCTGCCAGCCGGGATGCGATCCGCGATGCGGGTAGCGCCCGCTCGCGATGCGCACCCCGGCTCCCCTACCTGACTCGCTCTCCGTCTGTTCTGTCCCGGCGCGCGCGGCCCCGCTCCCTAGGGCGCGCGCGCGCCGGGTCTCTGCGATTTAAAGGGCCACTGCGCCGCTGATTGGCGCAGTGGTCCCAATTAGTGTGTTCACCTGTGCACTTCCCTATATCACCTCACTTCCCCTGCACTCCCTTGCCGGATCTTGTTGCCTTAGTGCCAGTGAAAGCGTTCCTTGTGTGTTCCTTGCCTGTGATTCCAGACCTTCTGCCGTTGCCCCTGACTACGATCCTTGCTGCCTGCCCCGACCTTCTGCTACGTCCGACCTTGCTTTTGCCTACTCCCTTGTACCGCGCCTATCTTCAGCAGCCAGAGAGGTGAGCCGTTGCTAGTGGATACGACCTGGTCACTACCGCCGCAGCAAGACCATCCCGCTTTGCGGCGGGCTCTGGTGAAAACCAGTAGTGGCTTAGAACCGGTCCACTAGCACGGTCCACGCCAATCCCTCTCTGGCACAGAGGATCCACTACCTGCCAGCCGGCATCGTGACAGTAGATCCGGCCATGGATCCCGCTGAAGTTCCTCTGCCAGTTGTCGCTGACCTCACCACGGTGGTCGCCCAGCAGTCACAACAGATAGCGCAACAAGGCCAACAGCTGTCTCAACTGACCGTTATGCTACAACAGTTACTACCACAGCTTCAGCAGTCATCTCCTCCGCCAGCTCCTGCACCTCCTCCGCAGCGAGTGGCCGCTCCTGGGATACGCTTATCCTTGCCGGATAAATTTGATGGGGACTCTAAGTTTTGCCGTGGCTTTCTTTCCCAATGTTCCCTGCATCTGGAGATGATGTCGGACCTGTTTCCCACTGAAAGGTCTAAGGTGGCTTTCGTAGTCAGCCTTCTGTCCGGAAAAGCCCTGTCATGGGCCACACCGCTCTGGGACCGCAATGACCCCGTCACTGCCTCTGTACACTCCTTCTTCTCGGAAATCCGAAGTGTCTTTGAGGAACCTGCCCGAGCCTCTTCTGCTGAGACTGCCCTGTTGAACCTGGTCCAGGGTAATTCTTCCGATGGCGAGTATGCCGTACAATTCCGTACTCTTGCTTCAGAATTGTCCTGGAATAATGAGGCCCTCTGCGCGACCTTCAAAAAAGGCCTATCCAGCAACATTAAAGATGTTCTGGCCGCACGAGAAATTCCTGCTAATCTACATGAACTTATTCACCTAGCCACTCGCATTGACATGCGTTTTTCCGAAAGGCGTCAGGAACTCCGCCAAGATATGGACTCTGTTCGCACGAGGCGTTTCTCCTCCTCGGCTCCTCTCTCCTCTGGTCCCCTGCAATCTGTTCCTGTGCCTCCCGCCGTGGAGGCTATGCAGGTCGACCGGTCTCGCCTGACACCTCAAGAGAGGACACGACGCCGTATGGAGAACCTCTGCCTGTACTGTGCTAGTACCGAACACTTCCTGAGAGATTGTCCTATCCGTCCTCCCCGCCTGGAAAGACGTACGCTGACTCCGCACAAAAGTGAGACAGTCCTTGATGTCTACTCTGCTTCTCCACGTCTTACTGTGCCTGTGCGGATGTCTGCCTCTGCCTTCTCCTTCTCTACAGTGGCCTTCTTGGACTCTGGATCTGCAGGAAATTTTATTTTGGCCTCTCTCGTCAACAGGTTCAACATCTCGGTGACCAGTCTCGCCAGACCCCTCTACATCAATTGTGTAAATAATGAAAGATTGGACTGTACCATACGTTTCCGCACGGAGCCCCTTCTTATGAGCATCGGATCTCATCATGAGAGGATTGAACTTTTGGTCCTCCCCAATTGCACCTCGGAAATTCTCCTTGGTCTTCCCTGGCTTCAACTTCATTCCCCTACCCTGGATTGGTCCACTGGGGAGATCAAGAGTTGGGGGTCCTCTTGTTCCAAGAACTGTCTAAAACCGGTTCCCAGTAACCCTTGCCGTAACTCTGTGGTTCCTCCAGTAACCGGTCTCCCTAAGGCCTATATGGACTTCGCGGATGTTTTCTGCAAAAAACAAGCTGAGACTCTACCTCCTCACAGGCCTTATGATTGCCCTATCGACCTCCTCCCGGGCACTACTCCACCCCGGGGCAGAATTTATCCTCTCTCTGCCCCAGAGACTCTTGCCATGTCCGAATACGTCCAGGAGAATCTAAAAAAGGGCTTTATCCGTAAATCCTCCTCTCCTGCCGGAGCCGGATTTTTTTTTGTGTCCAAAAAGGATGGCTCCCTTCGTCCTTGCATTGACTACCGCGGTCTTAATAAAATCACGGTTAAGAACCGCTACCCCTTACCCCTCATCTCTGAACTCTTTGATCGCCTCCAAGGTGCCCACATCTTCACTAAATTGGACTTAAGAGGCGCCTATAACCTCATCCGCATCAGAGAGGGGGACGAGTGGAAAACGGCATTTAACACCAGAGATGGACACTTTGAGTATCTGGTCATGCCCTTTGGACTGTGCAACGCCCCTGCCGTCTTCCAAGACTTTGTCAATGAAATTTTTCGTGATCTGTTATACTCCTGTGTTGTTGTATATCTGGACGATATCCTAATTTTTTCTGCCAATCTAGAAGAACACCGCCAGCATGTCCGTATGGTTCTTCAGAGACTTCGTGACAACCAACTCTATGCCAAAATTGAGAAATGTCTGTTTGAATGCCAATCTCTTCCTTTTCTAGGATATTTGGTCTCTGGCCAGGGACTACAGATGGACCCAGATAAACTCTCTGCCGTCTTAGATTGGCCACGCCCCTCCGGACTCCGTGCTATCCAACGCTTTTTGGGGTTCGCCAATTATTACAGGCAATTTATTCCACATTTTTCTACCATTGTGGCTCCTATCGTGGCTTTAACCAAAAAAAATGCTGATCCCAAGTCCTGGCCTCCTCAAGCAGAAGACGCCTTTAAACGACTCAAGTCTGCCTTTTCTTCGGCTCCCGTCCTCTCCAGACCTGACCCTTCCAAACCCTTCCTATTGGAGGTTGATGCCTCCTCAGTGGGAGCTGGAGCTGTTCTTCTACAAAAAAATTCTTCCGGGCATGCTGTCACTTGTGGTTTTTTCTCTAGGACCTTCTCTCCAGCGGAGAGGAACTACTCCATCGGGGATCGAGAGCTTCTAGCCATTAAATTAGCACTTGAGGAATGGAGGCATCTGCTGGAGGGATCAAGTTCTCCTGTTATTATCTACACCGACCACAAGAACCTCTCCTACCTCCAGTCTGCCCAACGGCTGAATCCTCGCCAGGCCCGGTGGTCTCTGTTCTTTGCCCGATTTAATTTTGAGATTCACTTTCGTCCTGCCGATAAGAACATTAGGGCCGATGCTCTCTCTCGTTCCTCGGATGCCTCAGAAGTTGAACTCTCTCCGCAACACATCATTCCACCTGACTGCCTGATCTCCACTTCTCCTCCCTCTCTTCGTATCCCTAATGCCTTTCACGTCTCTCTTCTCAAACCACTCATCCTCAACCGTTTTTCTCCCAAATCTGTTCCTCCCACTCCTGTTTCCGGCTCCTCGGACATCTTCTCGGTCAAAGAGATTTTAGCTGCCAAAAAGGTCAGAGGGAAAAATTTTTTTTTAGTGGACTGGGAGGGTTGTGGTCCTGAAGAGAGATCCTGGGAACCTGAGGACAACATCTTAGACAAAAGTCTGCTCCTCAGGTTCTCAGGCTCTAAGAAGAGGGGGAGACCCAAGGGGGGGGGTACTGTTACGCCGAGCGCTCCGGGTCCCCGCTCCTCCCCGGAGCGCTCGCTTCACTCTCCCCGCGGCAGCGCTCCGGTCACGTCCTCTGACCCGGGGCGCTGCGATTCCGCTGCCAGCCGGGATGCGATCCGCGATGCGGGTAGCGCCCGCTCGCGATGCGCACCCCGGCTCCCCTACCTGACTCGCTCTCCGTCTGTTCTGTCCCGGCGCGCGCGGCCCCGCTCCCTAGGGCGCGCGCGCGCCGGGTCTCTGCGATTTAAAGGGCCACTGCGCCGCTGATTGGCGCAGTGGTCCCAATTAGTGTGTTCACCTGTGCACTTCCCTATATCACCTCACTTCCCCTGCACTCCCTTGCCGGATCTTGTTGCCTTAGTGCCAGTGAAAGCGTTCCTTGTGTGTTCCTTGCCTGTGATTCCAGACCTTCTGCCGTTGCCCCTGACTACGATCCTTGCTGCCTGCCCCGACCTTCTGCTACGTCCGACCTTGCTTTTGCCTACTCCCTTGTACCGCGCCTATCTTCAGCAGCCAGAGAGGTGAGCCGTTGCTAGTGGATACGACCTGGTCACTACCGCCGCAGCAAGACCATCCCGCTTTGCGGCGGGCTCTGGTGAAAACCAGTAGTGGCTTAGAACCGGTCCACTAGCACGGTCCACGCCAATCCCTCTCTGGCACAGAGGATCCACTACCTGCCAGCCGGCATCGTGACAGTTGTGATGTTGGTATAATGTTGTGATGTTGGTATAATGCTGTGATGTTGGTATAATGTTGTGATGTTGGTATAATGCTGTGATGTTGGTATAATGCTGTGATGTTGGTATAATGTTGTGATGTTGGTATAATGTTGTGATGTTGGTATAATGTTGTGATGTTGGTATAATGTTGTGATGTTGGTATAATGTTGTGATGTTGGTATAATGTTGTGATGTTGGTATAATGTTGTGATGTTGGTATAATGTTGTGATGTTGGTATAATGTTGTGATGTTGGTATAATGTTCATACTCACAGGATCCATACCAGCACCCTCATACTTAACCCCTTAACGACGCAGGACGTATATTTACGTCCTGCGCCGACTCCCGCGATATGAAGCGGGATCGCGCCACGATCCCGCATCATATCTTGTCGATCCCAGCGCTCATCAACGGCCGGGACCCGCGGCTAATACCACACATCGCCGATCGCGGCGATGTGCGGTATTAACCCTTTAGAAGCGGCGGTCAAAGCTGACCGCCGCTTCTAAAGTGAAAGTGAAAGGAACCCGGCTGCTCAGTCGGGCTGTTCGGGACCGCCGCGGTGAATTCGCGGCGTCCCGAACAGCTTACAGGACACCGGGAGGGCCCTTACCTGCCTCCTCGGTGTCCGATCGACGAATGACTGCTCCGTGCCTGAGATCCAGGCAGGAGCAGACAAGCGCCGATAACACTGATCACAGGCGTGTTAATACACGCCTGTGATCTGTGTAAAAGATCAGTGTGTGCAATGTTATAGGTCCCTATGGGACCTATAGCACTGCAAAAAAAAAGGGAAAAAAAGTGTTAATAAAGGTCATTTAACCCCTTCCCTAATAAAAGTTTGAATCACCCCACTTTTCCCATAAAAAAATAAAACAGTGTAAAAATAAATAAATATAAACATATGTGGTATCGCCGCGTGCGTAAATGTCTGAACTATAAAAATATATCATTAATTAAACCGCACGGTCAATGGCGTACGCGCAAAAAAATTCCAAAGTCAAAAAAAATTTTGGTCACTTTTTATACCATTAAAAAATGAATAAAAAGTGATCAAAAAGTCCGGTTTTAAGACTCCCTGTTCCCCTTTCTTATGCTCCTTGAGGGGTGTAGTTTCCAAAATAGTATGCCATGTGTTTTATTTATTTTTTTTGCTGTTCTGGCAGCATAGGGGCTTCCTAAATGCGACATGCCCCCCCAAAAACCATTTCAGCAAAATTTGCTTTCCAAAAGCCAAATGTGACTCCTTCTCTTCTGAGCATTGTAGTTTGCCCGCAGAGCATTTCACGTGTTTCCTAACCTGTGTGCCTCCAGCTGTTGCAAAACTATGACTCCCAGCATGCACTAACAGACCATGCATGCTGGGCGTTGTGGTTTTGCAACAGCTGGTGCAACCCCCCCCCCCCCCCCCCCCGCCACCCCCGTGAATGTACAGGGTACATTCACATGGGCGAGGCTTTTTTAGTGGGTTTCTCGCATCTTGAGATGCAGCAAATTTTGCGCTGGGAAACTCGCTGTAATCCCCCGCCCATGTGACTGTACCCTAAAAACACTACACTACACTAACACAAAATAAAATAAAAAGTTAAAAACACTACATATACACATACCCCTACACAGCCCCCCTCCCCCAATAAGAACGTCCGGTACACCACTGTTTCCAAAGCAGAGCCTCCAGCTGTTGAAAAACAACAACTCCCAGTATTGCCGGACAGCCGTTGACTGTCCAAGCATGCTGGGAATTTTGCAACAGCTGGAGGCACCCTGTTTGGGAATCACTGGCGTAGAATACCCCTATGTTCACCCCTATGCAAAACCCTAATTTAGGCCTCAAATGCACATGGCGCTCTCACTTTGGAGCCCTGTCGTATTTCAGGGCAACAGTTTAGGGTCACATATGGGGTATCGCCGTACTCGGGAGAAATTGTGTTACAAGGTTTGGGGGGCTTTTTCTTCTTTAACCCTTCATGAAAAGGAAATGTTGGGGTCTACACCAGAATGTTAGTGTAAACATTTTTTATTTTTTACACTAACATGCTGATGTTGCCCTATACTTTACATTTTCACAAGAGGTAAAAGGGAAAAAAGCCCCCCAAAACTTGTAACGCAATTTCTCCCGACTACAGAGATACCCCATATGTGAGCGCAAAGGGCTCTGGGGGCGCACAACAAGGCCCAGAAGGGAGAGCGCACCATGTACATTTGAGGTGATTTGCACAGGGGTGGCTGATTGCTACAGCGGTTTTGACAAACGCAAAAAAAAAAAAAAACAACACATGTGACCCCATTTCGGAAACGACACCCCTCACGGAATGTAATGAGGGGTGCAGTGAGAATTTACCCCCCACAGGTGTCTGACGGATCTTTGGAACAGTGGTCCGTGAAAATGAAAACTTGTACAGCCCACTGTTCCAAAGCTCTGTCAGACACCAGTGGGGGGCAAATGCTCACTGTACCCCTTGTTACGTTCCTCAAGGGGTCTAGTTTCCAAAATGGTATGCCATGTGTTTTTTTTTTTTTTTTGCTGTTCTGGCACCTTAGGGGCTTCCTAAATGCGACATGCTCCCCGAGCAAAATTTGCTCTCAAAAAGCCAAATATGACTCCTTCTCTTCTGAGCATTGTAGTTCGCCCATAGTGCACTTCAGGTCAACTTATGGGGTACCTCCATACTCAGAAGAGATGGGGTTACAAATTTTGGGGGGTATTTTCTGCTATTAACCCTTGCAAAAAGGTGAAATTAGGGGGGAAACACACATTTTAGTGGAATTTTATTTTTATTTTTTTTACATATGCAAAAGTCGTGAAACACCTGTGGGGTAATAAGGCTCACTTTATTCCTTATTACATTCCTCAAGGGGTCTAGTTTCCAAAATGGTATGCCATGTGTTTTTTTTTTGCTGTTCTGGCACCATAGGGGCTTCCTAAATGTGACATGCCCCCCGAGCAAAATTTGCTCTCAAAAAGCCAAAAATAACTCCTTCTCTTCTGAGCATTGTAGTTCGCCCATAGTGCACTTCAGGTCAACTTATGGGGTACCTCCATACTCAGAAGAGATGGGGTTACAAATTTTGGGGGGTATTTTCTGCTATTAACCCTTGCAAAAAGGTGAAATTAGGGGGGAAACACACATTTTAGTGGAAATTTTTTATTTATTTTTTTACATATGCAAAAGTCCTGAAACACCTGTGGGGTAATAAGGCTCACTTTATTCCTTATTACATTCCTCAAGGGGTCTAGTTTCCAAAATGGTATGCCATGTGTTTTTTTTTGCTGTTCTGGCACCATAGGGGCTTCCTAAATGTGACATGCCCCCCGAGCAAAATTTGCTCTCAAAAAGCCAAATATGACTCCTTCTCTTCTGAGCATTGTAGTTCGCCCATACTGCACTTCAGGTCAACTTATGGGGTACCTCCATACTCAGAAGAGAAGGGGTTACAAATATTGGGGGGTATTTCCTGCTATTAACCCTTGGAAAAATGTGAAATTTGGGGGGAAACTTACATTTTAGTGAAAATTTTTTTTATTTTTTTTTACATATGCAAAAGTCGTGAAACACCTGTGGGGTATTAAGGCTCACTTTATTCCTTGTTATGTTCCTCAAGGGGTCTAGTTTCCAAAATGGTATGCCATGTGAGGGTTTTTTGCTGTTCTGGCACCATAGGGGCTTCCTAAATGCAACATGCCCCCCAAAAACCATTTCAGAAAAACGTACTCTCCAAAATCCCCTTATCGCTCTTTCCCTTCTGAGCCCTCTACTGCGCCCGCCGAACACTTTACATAGACATATGAGGTATGTGCTTACTCGAGAGAAATCAGGCTACAAATATAAGTATACATTTTCTCCTTTTACCCCTTGTAAAAATAAAAAAATTGGGTCTACAAGAACATGCGAGTGTAAAAAATGAAGATTGTGAATTTTCTCCTTCACTTTGCTTCTATTCCTGTGAAACACCTAAAGGGTTAAAATGATGACTGAATGTCATTTTGAATACTTTGGGGGGTGCAGTTTTTATAATGGGGTCTT
This sequence comes from Hyla sarda, assembly GCF_029499605.1. Lineage (NCBI taxonomy): Eukaryota > Metazoa > Chordata > Amphibia > Anura > Hylidae > Hyla > Hyla sarda. Next base: position 159,636,927 of record NC_079197.1, read on the forward strand.
TTGTGGGGTATTTCTAATAAGAAGACCCTTCAAATCCACTTCAAACCTGAACTGGTCCATGAAAAATAGTGAGTTTGAAAATTTTGTGAAAAATTGGAAAATTGCTGCTGAACTTTGAAGCCCTCTGGTGTCTTCCAAAAGTAAAAACTCGTCACTTTTATGATGCAGACATAAAGTAGACATATTGTATATGTGAATAAAATTTTTTTTTATTTGTAATATACATTTTCCTTACAAGCAGAGCGCTTCAAAGTTAGAAAAATGCTAAATTTTCAAATTTTTCATCAAATTTTGGGATTTTTCACAAGGAAAGGATGCAAGTTACCACAAAAATTTACCACCATGTTAAAGTAGAATATGTCACGAAAAAACAATCTCGGAATCAGAATGATAACTAAAAGCATTCCAGAGTTATTAGTGTTTAAAGTGACAGTGGTCAGATGTGCAAAAAACGCTCTGGTCCTTAAGGCCAAAATGGGCTTGGTCCTGAAGGGGTTAAAAAAAAAAGCTAAATTTTAAGTTTTTTCATTTTTTTCAAGAAATCATGCAAGTATCGACGAAATTTTACCACTAACATAAAGTAGAATATGTCACACAAAAAACTATCTCGGAATCAGAATGAAAGTTAAAAGCATCCCAGAGTTATTAATGCTTAAAGTGACAGTGGTCAGATGTTCAAAAATACGCTCTGGTCCTTAAGGCCAAAATGGGCCTGGTCCTTAAAGGGGTTATCCAGGAAAAAACTTTTTTTTATATATCAACTGGCTCCAGAAAGTTAAACAGATTTGTAAATTACTTCTATTAAACAATCTTAATCCTTTCAGTACTTATGAGCTTCTGAAGTTAAGGTTGTTCTTTTCTGTCTAAGTGCTCTCGGATGACACGTATCTCAGGAACCGCCCAGTTTAGAAGCAAATCCCCATAGCAAACCTCTTCTAAACGGTTCCGGAGACAGGTGTCATCAGAGAGCACTTAGACAGAAAAGAACAACCTTAACTTCAGAAGCTCATAAGTACTGAAAGGATTAAGATTTTTTAATAGAAGTAATTTACAAATCTGTTTAACTTTCTGGAGCCAGTTGATATATAAAAAAAAGTTTTTTCCTGGATAACCCCTTTAAAATGTGTTTTCCAGTGGAGTACCCCTTTAATGGAGTATTTTTTGGATACTGTGAATTTTTAGGGCAATATATGGTGGTAGTACATAAATTGTATATGGCGGAATAATGTTGGCTAGAAATGTGACAAAAGAATTGTCTAAAAATGGCAAACAGTGGCTTCCTCCTTTGCTTGCAGTCTAGGACCCCATTATCTAGAAAACCAGTATTCTCCATCTAACAGCATGTAGTTTTATTATTATGGCTGTAGGCAGCTATAACCAATAATTGTTATGTCTGCATCAGACAGCTGTGATACGGCTGAATTTTCATGTTGTTTTACCTCAATTTTAGGTGTTTCTAAACTTAAAGGGGTACTCCACTGGAAAACATTTTATTTTATTTTTTTTAAATCATCAGGTGCCAGAAAGCTAAAGGAGATGTCCGGTGCTCACTTCTCTTATTTTATCCGTTCCGGGCTGAAAAATAAAAGAAAACAAATTTTCTCTTACCTGCCTAGGCTCCCCCGGTGCTTCAGTACAGGTGTTCGGTCCCCGGGTTGTATTCTTCTTACTTCCTGTTAGCCTGACACGTCACACGGAGCTTCAGCCTATCAGTGATGTCCCGCCTCGGCCAGTGATAGGCTGAAGCTCCATGTGACGTGCCGGGCTAACAGGAAGTAAGAAGAATACAGCCCGGGGACCGAACACCTGTACCGGAGCACCAGGGGAGCGTAGGCATGTAAGAGAAAGCTTATTTCCTTTTTTTTTTTTGCAGCCCGGAACGGATACAATAAGAAAAGTGAGCACCGGACATGTCCTTTAAACAAATTTGTAAATTGAAAGACAAAGGCAACTCGGCACTGCTGAGACTTTACTACGGATTGATGGGTGAGGGGGAGATCGCTGGTAGACTGCTGTATGAACTCCGGTGGTGCTCAAACTGAATAACAACACTTCAGTATATCTTGATAGTTGGCGTTACCTACTTTGTACTCCCCGTAGTCTGTCTCTCCCCTGTTCGTTGTATTGGAGTATGCCGTAAATAAAGAAGGATCTCACAAGAACCAGCGTGGTGAGTTGCCGACTTTTTTCCATTCATTCTTCTATCAAGATAATTTGTAAATTACTTCTATTAAAAAAAAATCTTAAGCCTTCCAGTACTTATCAGCTGCTGTGTGATCCACATGAAGTTCTTTTCTTTTTGAATTTCCTTTCTGCCTGACCACAGTGCTCTCTGCTGACACCTCTGTCCATGTCAGGAACTGTCCGGAGCAGGAGAGGTTTTGCTATGGGGATTTGCTGCTGCTCTGGACAGTTCCTAAAATGGACATGAGGTGTCAGCAGAGAGCACTGGGGTCAGACAGAAAGAAAATTCAAAAAGAAAATCACTTCCTGTGGAGCATGCAGCAGCTGATAAGTACTGGAAGGATTAAGATTTTGAAATAGAAGTAATTTACAAATCTGTCTAACTTTCTGGCACCAGCTGATTAAAATTGTTTTTTTTCCAATCAATGGAGTACCCCTTTAAATCCTAATACACCCCTATGGTTATCTGCGTTACAGTAGAAGTTTTGTCAATGTAGTTTGGAGGTGAAACTGTTTCCCTGTTATGGACAACTCAAAACCAATATAAGAATCTGGGGCAGCTGACAACTAACAGGCCCACATTTACAGCTCCCATGGGGCATTCTAACCCCGTCTCCTGAAAACCTATTACTATATTTATGGGCCAATGGAGAATTGAGAACAGGGCCTTAGCTATAAGAGGTGCAGAGGTGGCCGTCACACCTGGAACCTGGGGGGGGGGGGGGGGGGTATAAGGGTCCCTCTGCCACATGGGAAGACACCGGTATTATAAATACATTTTGCATCCAGGACTAAATAGTCCTTGCAACTGTGATGGTATCAGAGGTTGCGATATGATATTTGGATCTGGATATCGTAAGGTTCTCACTTTCCCTATTGTTTCTATGAGGTTTATGAGTCGTCTGTGGATAGGGCCGGAATTTTACCAGCACAGACAGTATTTTGGCCACCCTGCCGGTATTTTTATATTAAAAATACCATCAATGCAATGGCCGGTATTTATCCAACCAATCCTCCAACTCCCGGAATGTTGCGCCATATACTATACTAGTGTTTCCGAACCAGAGTGCCTCCAGCTGTTGCAAAACTACAACTCCCAGCATGCCCGGACAGCCGTTGGCTGTCCGGGCATGCCGAGAGTTGTAGTTTTGCAACAGCTGGAGGCACCCCTGGTTGGGAATCACTGACCTGTACTATATATATGACTATATAGTCCAACATGCTGGGGGTTGTAGTTTTGCAACAGCTGGAGGCACCCCTGGTTGGGAAACACTGACCTATACTATATATAGGACTATATAGTCCAACATGCTGGGGGTTGTAGTTTTGCAACAGCTGGAGGCACCCCTGGTTGGGAAACACTGACCTATACTATATATAGGACTATATAGTCCAACATGCTGGGGGTTGTAGTTTTGCAACAGCTGGAGGCACCCCTGGTTGGGAAACACTGACCTATACTATATACTACTATGAAGTCCAACATGCTGGGGGTTGTAGTTTTGAAACAGCTGGAGGCACCCCTGGTTGGGAAACACTGACCTATATTATATACTACTATATAGTCCAACATGCTGGGGGTTGTAGTTTTGCAACAGCTGGAGGCACCCCTGGTTGGGAAACACTGGCCTATACTATATACTACTAAATAGTTCAACATGCTGGGGGTTGTAGTTTTGCAACAGCTGGAGGCACTACCTGGTTGGGAAACACTGACATATACTATATACTACTATAAAGTCCAACATGCTGGGGGTTGCAGTTTTGAAACAGCTGGAGGCACCCCTGGTTGGGAAACACTGACCTATACTATATGCTACTATAAAGTCCAACATGCCGGGAGTTCTAGTTTAGCAACAGCTGGAGGCACCCCTGGTTGGGAAACACTGAGCTATACAGAGTGCCTCCAGCTGTTGCAAAACTACAACTCCCAGCATGCCCGGACAGCCGTTGGCTGTCCGGGCATGCCGAGAGTTGTAGTTTTGCAACAGCTGGAGGCACCCCTGGTTGGGAATCACTGACCTGTACTATATATATGACTATATAGTCCAACATGCTGGGGGTTGTAGTTTTGCAACAGCTGGAGGCACCCCTGGTTGGGAAACACTGACCTATACTATATATAGGACTATATAGTCCAACATGCTGGGGGTTGTAGTTTTGCAACAGCTGGAGGCACCCCTGGTTGGGAAACACTGACCTATACTATATACTACTATATAGTCCAACATGCTGGGGGTTGTAGTTTTGCAACAGCTGGAGGCACCCCTGGTTGGGAAACACTGGCCTATACTATATAATACTAAATAGTCCAACATGCTGGGGGTTGTAGTTTTGCAACAGCTGGAGGCACTACCTGGTTGGGAAACACTGACATATACTATATACTACTATAAAGTCCAACATGCTGGGGGTTGCAGTTTTGAAACAGCTGGAGGCACCCCTGGTTGGGAAACACTGACCTATACTATATGCTACTATAAAGTCCAACATGCCGGGAGTTCTAGTTTAGCAACAGCTGGAGGCACCCCTGGTTGGGAAACACTGAGCTATACTATATACTACTATATAGTCCAACATGCTGGGGGTTGTAGTTTTTCAACAGCTGGAGGCACCCCTGGTTGGGAAACATTGACCTATGCTATATACTACAATATAGTCCAACATGCTGGGGGTTGTAGTTTTGCAACAGCTGGAGGCACTCCTGGTTGGGAAACACTGACCTATACTATATACTACTATAAAGTCAAACATGCTGGGAGTTGTAGTTTAGCAACAGCTGGAGGCACCCCTGGTTGGGAAGCACTGACCTATACTGTATACTACTATATAGTTCAACATGCTGGGGGTTGTAGTTTTTCAACAGCTGGAGGCACCCCTGGTTGGGAAACACTGACCTATACTATATACTACTATATAGTCCAACATGCTGGGAGTTGTAGTTTTGAAACTGCTGGAGGCACCCCTGGTTGGGAAACACTGACCTATACTATATACTACTATAAAGTCCAACATGCTGGGAGTTGTAGTTTTGTAACAGCTGGAGGCACCCAGGGTTGGGAAACACTGACCTATAATATATACTACTATATAGTCCAACATGCAGGGAGTTGTGGTTTTGCAACAGCTGGAGGCACTCCTGGTTGGGAAACACTGACCTATACTATATATTACTATATAGTCCAACATGCTGGGGGTTGTAGTTTTCGTTTGGGGCAGCTGCTGAGCCACAGGCTGTATCAGGGCATGCTGGGAGTTGTAGTTAGTAACTACCTGCAACTCTCTAATTTAATTTAAAAAAAAAAGCGATCAAAAAGTCACCGAAAAAAAAATTGTACTGTTAAAAGCTACAGATCAGGGCACAAAAAATAAGCTATAGTGGTCAAAATAGGACAAAATCCCCCCCCCCCCCCCCTGCATTTGTGTATCCTGTGATGTTACGCATATATAATCAATTATGCAAATTAGCATGGCCGGTATTTTATTTTTTTGCAAGAAAGGTGGCGACCCTATCTGTGGAGCGCTATCTCCAGATGTACGGATTGAACGAGTGGCTGTAGGACATTTTGCGCACATCAGCCGCGGCGTGTTGCATGTATGATCTGTAGGGTTCCCTGTGCTTTACTAAGGAAATCTCTGGTCTATAGGGGCTTGTGTTAACCCCCCAGATAAACTCTGCTCCGTATACTGAGACGTTGTAGAAGGAGCGGGATTAATGTAATTAGAAGCAGTTGTACTTCTGGCCGGCGTGGAGGAGGGGATGGAGGTCTTGTCTGACTGAGGATTCCCATGACATTAAGGTCTAGAGTGAGTAATCCAGATCCGTAACAGCCCCAGAGCCTGACTATAAAAGGAAGGGAAGGGCTGTGTGGTCTTGGGGAGGAACACAGACCTGTAGCCATAGAGACCAAAAATGGACCATGAGGAGGAAGAGAATATTTTGGGGAGGGGAGGGATGTGTGGTCCCAGGGAGGGAGTGACGTTCTGAGGAGGACATGAGGCCTGGAGGAAAGAAAGGATTGTACAACCCAACGAGGAAAAATGTAAATCCAAGAGGATGAGTATGGGCCCCGAGTAAGATAAGGAATTTGCTCCCGGAAAGATGCAATTTCCAATAGGTCAAGATACGACAGAACTGAGGACAGGACGTGTGTGGTCCATGGGGAGGAATGAAGGGGGGTGCTCGGTCCTAGGGGACACTGACAACCATGAGGAGTAAAAGATGGAAATTGTGTCATATAAAATGACCATATTAACAATGAATAAGGGGGGGATAGAGAAAGTTGTAGAAAATGGAGGGGTCTGCAACAAAGTCTGAAGGCATTGGGGGAGATTTATCAAAACCTGTGTAGAGGAAAAGTAGACTGGTTGCCCATAGCAACCAATCAGTTTGCTTCTTTCGTTTTGCAGAGGCCTTTTCAAAAATGAAAGAAGCGATCTGATTGGTTGCTGTGGGCAACTGGGTAACTTTTCCTCTGCACAGGTTTTAATAACAAATACTCCAACGCCAAGTTACGGACAACGGTAGCTTTACTGAGGGTAGACAGATGGTAAAGTCTATACAGTTCAGCCAGGGCCCAAGGAGGTGACCAGTGATGCTGAGACCTTAAGGGCTTGCTGGGACTTGTAGTAGGACTGAACAATTGAATGCAGACCATGCTGACTTGACAGATGCCAAGGACTGACTTGACTTGACTCATAAAGCTGTGACTTTATGTTACTTGACTTGATGGTGGCTGCAGGACTGGACTTTGAGGTCTCCAACACTCTGGACACACACACTAGACAAGACTGCACTGGACCTCAGCAGGAAGCAAGAGAGAGAATAGCGGGGGGTCTGATCACTGGGAGCCCCCGTGATCTCCCGTACGGGGACCCAGCATTACCACGGCTCTCCATACAGCTCTATGAGAGAGGCGAGGAGGCATGAACGCTGCATCTCCGCTACTCCCATAGAGATACATGGAGGGAGAGTGTCGGCCGCAATGTCATGCTGCTGCCGACAGGCCTCCTGCATGGGAGAACTACGGCAGAGCCAGGGCCCCTTACAGAGAGAGATCGCGGGGGTCCCAGCGTTTTGTCTATACACAAGTTATTTCTATTGTTGACATGGCAGATGTCTATGCTGTAGTCCAGCTCTGGCCAGACATCTCCAGCATCTCCTCATTCAGGACTCCACTGTTTCAGTGATGTCTTGTCTCTGATGGGTCAGATCTTTTGGCTGGGGGAGCAGATTCACAATGATGTAGTCCCACAGAAAGAATTTGCAGGGTGTTAGATCTGGCGATCATGGAGACCAGCACAACATTGGTTAATCGTTGTTTTCCAGCATTCCGGTAGAGTTTCTTTAAGGAATCGACAAACATCCAAATGGAAATATGGAGGTGGGCACCCTACGTTTGGCCCTACATTTGGCAGATCTTCCTCTATCCTTGGCATAAACCATTTCTATAACATGACCAGGTAGGAGCAGAAAAATTGGCAGTATCCTCCTCAAATAAGAGCATAGTAACATAGTTCATAAGGTTGAAAAAAAGACCAAAGTCCATCAAGTTCAACCTATACCCCTAGTGAGTCCCTACTGAGTTGATCCAGAGGAAGGCAAAAAACCCTCATACTAGAGGTAAAAATTCCTTCCCGACTCCAAATATGGCATCAGAATAAATCCCTGGATCAACGTTCTGTCCCTATAAATCTAGAATCCATAACCTGTAATGTTATTACTCTCCAAAAATGCATCCAGACCCCTTTTGAACTCTTTTACCGAGTTCACCATGACCACCTCCTCCGGGAGAGAATTCCACAGTCTCACTGCTCTTACAGTAAAGAACCCCCGTCTGTGCTGGTGTAGAAACCTTCTTTCCTCTGGACGTAGAGGATGCCCCCTTGTTATAGATACAGTCCTGGGTATGAATAGATCATGGAGAGATCTCTGTACGGCCCCCTGATACATTTATACATAGTTATTAGGTCTCCCCTAAGCCTTCTCTTTTTCTAAACTAAATAACCCCAATTCTGATAATCTTTCTGGGTACTGTAGTCCTCCCATTCCCCGTATTACCCTGGTTGCCCGTCTTTGAACCCTCTCCAGCTCCACTATATCTTTCTTGTACACTGGTGCCCAGTACTGTACACAGTATTCCATGTGTGGTCGGACTAGTGATTTGTAAAGCGGTAGAATTATTTCCTTGTCATCGGCATCTATGCCCCTATTGATGCTCCCCATGATTTTATTTGCCTTGCAGCAGCTGCCTGACACTGGTCACTACAGCTAAATTTACTACTAACTAAAACTCCTAAGTCCTTTTCCATGTCAGTCGTCCCAAGTGTTCTCCCATTTAATACATAATCCCAGCTCGGATTTTTCCTCCCCATGTGCATTACCTTACATTTATCAGTGTTGAACCTAAACTGCCACTTCCCAGCCCAAACCTCCAACCTATCCAGATCCATTTGTAACAGTGCACTGTCCTCTATAGTGTTTACCGCTTTACAGAGTTTAGTATCATCTGCAAAGATTGCTACTTTACTATTCAACCCCTCTACAAGGTCATTAATAAATATATTAAATAGAACAGGACCCAAGACTGACCCTTGTGGTACCCCACTAGTAACAGTGACCCAATCAGAATAAGTACCATTAATAACCACCCTCTGTTTCCTATCATTGAGCCAGTTACTTACCCACTTACACACATCCTCCCCCAGCCCCATCCTTCTCATTTTATGCACCAACCTTTTATGTGGGACCGTATAAAATGCTTTGGAAAAATCCAGATATACGACTTACAGCGATTGCCCCTGGTCCAGTCTGGAGCTCACCTCCTCATAAAAGCTGATCAGGTTTGTTTGACAGGACCGATCCCTCATGAAGCCATGCTGATATGGAGTCATACAGTCATTTTTATTAAGATACTCCAAAATAGCATCTCTTAGAAAACCCTCAAACAATTTACATATAACGGAGGTTAAACTAACAGGTCTGTAATTCCCGGGGTCACCTTTTGATCCCTTTTTAAATATTGGTACCACATTTGCAATGTGCCAGTCCTGGAGAACAGTCCCTGTTACTATAGAGTCCCTGAATATTAAAAATAGGGGTCTGTCTATCACATTACTTAATTCCTTTAGAACACGGGGGTGGACTTTGCAGCTGCTCATTGCAATCAATCTGATCCCATTCTTGCAAATTCTAACATGCAGAAAAGCTGTTTCTTGCTTTGATGTCGGCCATCTTCAGTTTTGCTTTGACTTTTGATCACCGGCCATTTACCACTGATGTTACTTTTACTTTTGCACCATCCTTTAGGCAGAACTTGTAGGTGTTTCACCTAAAGATTTCCTCATTCTCAGCTTAGGAGTCCCATATGGTGGTCCTAATCAGTGCGTGACACTTTTTTTGTATTGAAGAACAGCAGTAAGGGATACAGATGTAAGAGATAGAGCTAACCAGCTAATAAAACCCCAATTACTGGACTGATATAAGCTTTCAAGAAGTGCTTCTTTCTTGGTAGGACCTGACAAAGAGTGGCAGGCCTCTCGAAACTCGTTGTGCCAATAAAGCATGTCCATGTCCACTCATACCATGTCCCCTTATATCATGTCCCCTCATACCATGTCCTCTTATATCATGTCCTCTCATTCGATGTCCCATTATGTCATGTCCACGTCCCCTCATTCCATGTACCCTTATAGTATGTACCCTTATAGTATGTACCCTTATATCATGTCCCCTCATTCTGTGTCCATGTCCCCTCATTCCATGTCCCCTCATACACCACCATGTCCCCTCATTCCATGTCCCCTCATACACTACCATGTCCCCTCATTCCATGTCCCCTCATACACTACCATGTCTCCTCATACCATGTCCACTCATACCATGTCCCCTTATATCATGTCCCCTCATATCAATTCCCCTCATATTAAGTCCCTTAATTCTATGTCCATGTCCCCTCATTCCATGTCCCCTCATACACTACCAAGTCCCCTCATTTCATGTCCCCTCATACACTACCATGTCCTCTCATTCCATGTCCCCTCAAACACTACCATGTCCTCTCATTCCATGTCCCCTCATACACTACCATGTCCTCTCATTCCATGTCCCCTCATACACTACCAAGTCCCCTCATTTCATGTCCCCTCATACACTACCATGTCCTCTCATTCCATGTCCCCTCAAACACTACCATGTCCTCTCATTCCATGTCCCCTCATACACTACCATGTCCTCTCATTCCATGTCCCCTCATACACTACCATATCCTCTCATTCCATGTCCCCTCATACACTACCATGTCCTCTCATTCCATGTCCCCTCATACACTACCATGTCCTCTCATTCCATGTCCCCTCATACACTATCAAGTCCCCTCATTCCATGTCCCCTCAATCTATGTCCATATCCCCTCATTCCATTTCCCCTCTTACACTTCCATGTACTATCATTCCATGTCCCCTCATACACTACCATGTCCTATCATTCCATGTCCCCTCATACACTACCATGTCTCCTCATTCCATGTCCCCTCATACACTACCATGTCCTCTCATTCCATGTCCCTTCATACACTACCATGTCCTCTCATTCCATGTCTCCTCATACACTACCATGTCCTCTCATTCCATGTCCCCTCATACACTACCATGTCCCCTCATTCCATGTCCCCTCATACACTACCATGTCCTCTCATTCCATGTCCCCTCATACACTACCATGTCCTCTCATTCCATGTCCCCTCATACACTACCATGTCCCCTCATACACTACCATGTCCCCTCATTCCATGTCCCCTAATACACTACCATGTCCTCTCATTCCATGTCCCCTCATACACTACCATGTCCCCTCATACACTACCATGTCCCCTCATTCCATGTCCCCTCATACACTACCATGTCCTCTCATTCCATGTCCCCTCATACACTACCATGTCCCTCATTCCATGTCCCCTCATACACTACCATGTCCTCTCATTCCATGTCCCCTCATACACTACCATGTCCCCTCATTCCATGTTCCCTCATACACTACCATGTCCTCTCATTCCATGTCCCCTCATACACTACCATGTCCTCTCATTCCATGTCCCCTCATACACCACCAAGTCCCCTCATTCCATGTCCCCTCATACACTACCATGTCCCCTCATTCCATGTCCCCTCATACACTACCATGTCTCCTCATACCATGTCCACTCATATCATGTCCCCTTATATCATGTCCCCTCATATCAATTCCCCTCATATTTAGTCCCCTAATTCTATGTACATGTCCCCTCATTCCATATCCCCTCATACACTACCAAGTCCCCTCATTTCATGTCCCCTCATACACTACCATGTCCTCTCATTCCATGTCCCCTCAAACACTACCATGTCCTCTCATTCCATGTCCCCTCATACACTACCATGTCCTCTCATTCCATGTCCCCTCATACACTACCATGTCCTCTCATTCCATGTCCCCTCATACACTACCATGTCCTATCATTCCATGTCCCCTCATACACTACCATGTCCCCTCATTCCATGTCCCCTCATACACTACCATGTCTCCTCATACCATGTCCACTCATACCATGTCCCCTTATATCATGTCCCCTCATATCAATTCCCCTCATATTAAGTCCCCTAATTCTATGTCCATGTCCCCTCATTCCATATCCCCTCATACACTACCAAGTCCCCTCATTCCATGTCCCCTCATACACTACCATGTCCTCTCATTCCATGTCCCCTCAAACACTACCATGTCCTCTCATTCCATGTCCCCTCATACACTACCATATCCTCTCATTCCATGTCCCCTCATACACTACCATGTCCTCTCATTCCATGTCCCCTCATACACTATCAAGTCCCCTCATTCCATGTCCCCTCAATCTATGTCCATATCCCCTCATTCCATTTCCCCTCTTACACTTCCATGTCCTATTATTCCATGTCCCCTCATACACTACCATGTCCTATCATTCCATGTCCCCTCATACACTACCATGTCTCCTCATTCCATGTCCCCTCAAACACTACCATGTCCTCTCATTCCATGTCCCCTCATACACTACCATATCCTCTCATTCCATGTCCCCTCATACACTACCATATCCTCTCATTCCATGTCCCCTCATACACTACCATGTCCTCTCATTCCATGTCCCCTCATACACTATCAAGTCCCCTCATTCCATGTCCCCTCAATCTATGTCCATATCCCCTCATTCCATTTCCCCTCTTACACTTCCATGTCCTATTATTCCATGTCCCCTCATACACTACCATGTCCTATCATTCCATGTCCCCTCATACACTACCATGTCTCCTCATTCCATGTCCCCTCATACACTACCATGTCCTCTCATTCCATGTCCCTTCATACACTACCATGTCCTCTCATTCCATGTCTCCTCATACACTACCATGTCCTCTCATTCCATGTCCCCTCATACACTACCATGTCCCCTCATTCCATGTCCCCTCATACACTACCATGTCCTCTCATTCCATGTCCCCTCATACACTACCATGTCCTCTCATTCCATGTCCCCTCATGCACTACCATGTCCCCTCATACACTACCATGTCCCCTCATTCCATGTCCCCTTATACACTACCATATCCTCTCATTCCATGTCCCCTCATACACTACCATGTCCTCTCATTCCATGTCCCCTCATACACTACCATGTCCTCTCATTCCATGTCCCCTCATACACTACCATGTCCCCTCATACACTACCATGTCCTCTCATTCCATGTCCCCTCATACACTACCATGTCCTCTCATTCCATGTCCCCTCATACACTACCATGTCCTCTCATTCCATGTCCCCTCATACACTACCATGTCCTCTCATTCCATGTCCCCTCATACACTACCATGTCCTCTCATTCCATGTCTCCTCATACACTACCATGTCCTCTCATTCCATGTCTCTTCATTCTATGTCCATGTCCCCTCATACTATGTCCCCTCATACTATGTCCCCTCATACTATGTCCCCTCATACCATGTCCCCTCATTCCATGTCCCCTCATTCCATGTCGCTGCGACCCAGACTGCCGCTAAAGAGCAGCCTGGAGGCAGGCCACAAGGTAAGGTACGCAAATATGGTATGTTAAGGTCTGAATTGAAACCCCATGTATGAGAAAGAGCAATGAGGCTCTCCGGAGCTGTGAAGTCTTCTTATTCTATTACTATATAAGAGGTAGCTAACCTACCTCAGCTGTTTGTAGAAGCTATGATGCTTTAAGTCAAAGAGTCACCCAGCATTCATGAAATGCACAGCCCCTGTTGCTCCTTTCCACTGTTTTCAATGCAGCATTGAATCTACAGAAATCATTTGAACGATATCTGCTTTAAATATCCTACTTTCTGATAAAAAGTGCCACATTTCTATTTATTTGTATTCACAGTAAAATAACATGCAGATTATATTTTAGTGGCCTAAATCCCGGCAGTTACTCAGAAGTGCATTAAGTCGGCTTTGTTTATTGCTCCGTACCGATCGCGGTAAGTTCTCCTCCGGACTGTGGGAACTTTCCTATGGCTGGAATATTTTCATCATGAGGAAAACATGATTTGTTTTTATTTAAGATCTGAGAATAGAAAAGTGGATAAAAATACATGAGACAGGTTTATTATTGGAAGTCTGTCTACAGAAGTCAACGGCAGCGATGTCCCCAAATATCAAGAAGATTTCCCACAATCCACTGTTCTTCCTTAGGAATGTAACGACTCTCCACACCCTCGACTGTTCTACCTAAATGTTGAGTTGGTTTCCCATAATACCGTGCTTTGCCCGGTGTTTAGTGAGTTTCCCAAAAATGTTTCCCACAATTTGCCCTCTTGCCTTCTTGTGCCTGAATTTTGAGTCAGGTTACCGTTCTGCCCAAACTCTGAGTAACTTTCCCACAGTAAATCCATTGTGTTTGCTCAATGATACGTCAGTTTTAAACAACAACATAGTAACATCACTACAGAAAACATTAGCCATAACCCACAGCCTACTGTTTTTTGTTTTTTTAGCATCTTGACCCACCAAATGCATTGAGCTTTCAGTCCTGGTAGAGATGAAGTGTATATCTGAGAGGTGGTAGTTTTAGGGGCATTAGGGCCCCTTTAGTGTGTCCGACAATGTGCCGAACTCACTGATCATTCATAGAGCCTTCACAAGAGTCAATCATTTGTGTGGACTGTCTACACAAGAAGATGTGTGGCCATAATAAAATGGCCGGAATAAGCGTTTCTAGAAACACGCACTAGACCGATAATCAAATATTTATCAAATATCAGACAGAAATAGGGACAAGGAAATGAAGTCTAAAAGGACTTCACCTGTTTTTATTTTTCAGCAAACAAAAATACAGCCTTCACACACAGAAAACACAAAATAAATCTTGCTTGTAAAAGATTAACTATACAGAAAATGTCTCTGTCTATACAGGTGGCTTACTACCAGCCACCCCACATGACAGTCAACATATCTGTTGTTTGAGGCTGCCAGCCTCAGGGTTTAAAGGAAATCTGTCATCAGTATCACCCGCGCCTGTCATACAGGCTTGTAGTACGGGTGATACTGATCAAAATGATACTTATGACATCCCAAACCATCACGCCGTTCCTCTGTTATCCCTCGTTTTCAGGATATGCAAATGAGGTCCATGGTGCATGGGCGGAGTTACGATCCAAGCTCCTGGCACTCTGACATCATCTTTTCCGGAAGCCGATCTCAGCCGAATACCGCTTCCAGGTGCACTCAGGAAGCGGCGCATGCCCCGTACAGTAGCACAGGCGCACGAGCAGGGAGAGGAATTATGCCTATGGACGAATATGACGTTAGAGTGCCCAGAGCTTGGGTCGTAGCTCTGCCCATGCCCCCAAGGACCTCATTTGCATATCATGAAAACGAGCAATAACGGTGTAATGGTTTGGGGCGCCGTAAGTATCATTTTGATTAGTATTACCCGTACGACAAGCCTGTATGACAGGTTAATACGGGTGATACTGACGACAGATTTGCTTTAAAGGGGTACTCCACTGGAAAACATTTTTTTTTTAAATCAACTGGTGCCAGAAAGTTAAACAGATTTGTAAATTACTTCTATTAAAAAATCTTAATCCTTCCAGTACTTATCAGCTGCTGTTATGATCCACAGCTGCTGACACCATGGCATGGACAGATATGTCAGCAGAGAGCACTGTGGTCAAGCAGAAAGGAAATTCAAAAAGAAAAGAACTTCCTGTGGATCATACAGCAGCTGATAAGTACTGGAAGGATTAAGATTTTTTAATCAAAGTAATTTACAAATTTGTTTCACTTTCTGACACCAGTTAATTTAAAAAAAAAATGTTTCCCAGTAGAGTACCCCTTTAAACTCTCACCAGTGGTGCAGATTTCTCACAGCCTCACCTGCAGACTGACTCTCACCTAGCTGTAAAACCCAGTGATGAGCTGTCTTTAGCACCAGTGCTGATCTGAGCGAGTCTAAAAAGCCCTGGTGGGGATGAAAGACCCCACTACCAATCCTTCCTTTCACCTTCTTCATTGTCCACTCCAGGCTTTCAGGCTAGCCCAGATTAGAATAATACATACATTTAGGTGCACTACTGTGGTAGATGTAGACAGTAGCATATGACTTACCCTCAAAATGATGTTAAAATTAAGACATTAGCCAGTATATCCTTATATGAAGGACATACCATAGCCCGCACACCAATGCCAAGGTTTCTCAAGTGGCACGGGACCTAACACTAAACTTACCTGTGCCATATGGGCAATACCAGGGGCCAGTGGGCAATTACAGCCTTCCTCCCTCCTTCACTGTATGTGTGCTTAGTCACACTGGAGTGAACTGGGAGCAGGCTGTGAGTCGGACCTAATGCCGCTGTAATTGCCCATATGGCACAGGTAGGTTTAGTGTTAGGTTCCATGCTACTTGAGAAACCTTGGCCATGGAGATCCATTTCCAGAGTTGGAGCTGGTTCTGGACTAACTGAACTCGGACTGGCTGGCAAGGGTACAGGAGATATGGAGGCCGGAATGTAGACTGGTGCCAAAGGTGACAGGACTGGAGCCGGTAGGGTGACTAGAGTTGGTTGCACCGGCCCCTGAGATGGCTGGGAGAGAACATGGGAACATCCATGGATGGATGGATCCCCTCTCCAGGCACGTACTCTCCTATAGGTCTAACAGCTGGAGGAGGAGGTACAGGAGGTTCAGGCAGGTCTTCCTTGCCATCAGTGTCATCAGTGAGCAGTTAGACATAAAAGAACAACTCAACTTCAGCAGCTGATAAGTACTGGAAGGATTAAGATTTTTTTAATAGAAGTAATTTACAAATCTGTTTAAAGGGTACCTCTCATCAAATACACTTTTGATATATTTTAGATTAATGAATGTTGAATAACTTTCCAATAGCATGTTAATGAAAAATATGCTTCTCTCTATTGTATTTTTCCCGATCAGTCCTGTCAGCAAGCATTTCCGACTCATGCTGGAGTCCTAAACACTCAGAGCTGCCAGCCTGCTTTGTTCACAGCCAAACAGGCTGTGAACAAAGCAGGCTGGCAGCTCTGAGTGTTCTCCTTTGTGAACAAAGCAGACTGGCAGCTCGTAGTGTTTAGGACTCCAGCCTGAGTCTGAAATGCTTGCTGCCAGGACTGGTAGGGAGACCCCTAGTGGTCATTTCTTCAAAGTGGAAAATGAAATAGAAAGAAGCACATTTTTTAATAACATGCAATTGTGAAGTTATTCTGCATACATTAATCTATAATATATCAAAAGTTTTTTTGATGAGAGGTACCCTTTAACTTTCTGGAGACGGTTTATATATTAAAAAGTTTTTTTTTCCTGGAATACCCCATTAAGGCTTTTTATCAAGCCTTTTCATCATGTCATTGGCTGAGAAGACTTTATAAATGCCTTGGCCTCCCTATCTGCTGACAGATACCATGACATATAAAGGTCTTGCAGCTAGTGCACACACTAACCTCTGCTCTCTATGACTGCACGGACATCTGGTGGACCTGCCCTAGAGATCACCTAGCACTATCTCTCAGGAAGTTAACATGACGGTAGAATTTCACCACTTCCTAAATCTTAAATAAACTCATTTGTAGCGGTTAAATGCCAGCAAGAATTTTTATAGCTTCCCAGTGGAAAATATTTTCGCAGCAATTGTTCCCAAGATTTTTTATTTCAGATGACATGTATTTGGTTGAGCTTATTATGGCTTTGCTTCTCGAAAAATTTATTAAAATGTCAAGCGCCAGTCTGGAAACACCAAGGAAAACATGACAACACCGGGTCAGATATGCAGTCAGCTTTTGCTTGGGACTTAAGGGGTTTGTCTGAAATTTCCTTTTTTTTAAGAAACAGCATCGTTTTTGTCCATAGCCCATGTTTGAAATTGCAGGAACACCTCATTTGAGTGAATAGGACGCGGCTGCAATACCAGACATAGCCCATGGTCAAGATTGGTGCTATTTCTGGAAAAAACATATATTTATATGGGCATATGGGTACTCAGTTGCTAGACATCTTATCCCTCCAAAGGATAGGGGATAAGATGTCGGATCACGGGGGTCCATCCGCTGGGTCCCCCTGCATTCTCCATGCAGATGGTCAGCGTAATGTTCAGAACGCCGGGTGTCTGCATGAAGATTGCGGGGGGGTCCCAGCAGACAGACCCCCGTGATCCGACATCTTATCCCCTGTCCTTTGAATAGGGGATAAGATGTCTACAACAGAGTACTCCTTTAAAGATATTTGGCCCTGATGCAAAATCTGGACAAGGGTTCCTATATTTACCATTTGGGCATCTTTGGGATACTCTGGCACTGCCCAGATGTATGGGGTCCCACAGAGGTATTTGAAACTAATGTGAAAAACTGCAGCAGGCCCCAACCTATGACATGCCATTTATAATGCTGGTGTCTTCTAACATGGCAAAGTGCCAATCTGCTTTAACAGATCTGCACCCCCCCCCCCTCCCTTTGGAGCAGTAGGGCAAAATATCACTGACCATCCCCAGAGGTATGGGGTCTACACACACACCACCCTAGAACATAAGTCCACAACATGTCCCCCGGCAAACATGAAGCTTTTGGTCTGACTGCAACTTCTGTAGCCCCATCTCCAGTATGTCATGTTCTTTCTTTCTCTGTGTCCCTTGCCCTCAATATGATCTTCACAAGTCAGCACCGCTTAACTACTTCAAGTGTCCAGTCTTCAGTAGGGTTTAGTATACAAGGGAGAACGGAAAGCTTCAAGACCAATGAGGCAATAAACAGGCACATAGAAAAAAGAGAATTAATCTCTGGGACAAAATACAATCTACAATGCTTTATTGGTCTTTTTAAGAATCCAGTATGTCCCTGACATGTTTCGGACCCATGCAAGAACCCTTAGTCATGGGTAAAACTTTAGCAGGTTTGACATATGTCTGAAATGCATTGGTGACATACAGGATTCTTAAAATGGACCACTAAAGCGCTGCAGATCTTACTCTGTCTTGGATTCTCATCTATGTATCTGTCAGTGCGATCTTATGTGTATTTCTTGGAGCCCTGTGCGGTTTGCATAGCCCCTTCACATCCTTGACCGTCTCCTTGGCTCTGATATTTGATTAATGTGTGACTTTCCCCTGCCATGGACTTATCCTTCACTACAGTGAGTACTATCACGCCAACATTTCTTTTCCCATGGTTTTTAATTCTTTTGAGCCACAAAGTCCATTAGCGGTAAAGGCTACAACCCTTGGAGAGGTCTACAAACGAGACATCATCATTTATAAGACATTTGAACTATTAATATGTCATTAATTATTCAACATTCTGAAAAGATACAGAATTATTATGTTATGCAGCTACGGGCCCCTGTCATGCAAAGAAATATTAGATTTACCCCATAGGTAGCTAAAAATGTATACTAACTGTGTTGTTCACATGTCCTATCAGCATATGGATGTCATAAAGGGGGTAGGACCCTATATAGGGACACGCTTCTATGAGCCAGAGTGGAGAGCTATAGTGGACTTGAGATATATATATATATATATATATATATATATATATATATATAGTGGGGCAAAAAAGTATTTAGTCAGCCACCAGTTGTGCAAGTTCTCCCACTGATAAAGATGAGAGAGGCCTGTAATTTCCATCATAGGTTATAACCTCAACTATGAGAGACATAATGAGAAAGAAATCCATAAAATCACATTGTCTGATTCTTAAATAATTTATTTGCAAATTATGGTGGAAAATAAGTATTTGGTCAATAACAAAAGTTCATCTCAATACTTGGTTGTATACCCTTGGTTGGCAATGACAGAGGGCAAACGTTTTCTGTAAGTCTTCACAAGGTTTTCATACACTGTTGCTGGTGTTTTGGTCCATTCCTCCATGCAGATCTCCTCTAGAGCAGTGATGTTTTGGGGCTGTCGCTGGGCAACACAGACTTTCAACTCCCTCCAAACGTTTTCTATGATGTTGAGATCTGGAGACTGGCTAGGCCACTCCAGGACCTTGAAATGCTTCTTACAAAGCCACTCCTTCATTGCCCGGGCAGTGTGTTTGGGATCATTGTCATGCTGAAAGACCCAGCCACGTTTCATCTTCAATGCCCTTGCTGATGGAAGTAATGGTGTTCTTTGGATGCAACTCAGCATTCTTTCTCCTCCAAACACGACAAGTTGAGTTTGTACCAAAAAGTTCTACTTTGGTTTCATCTGTCCATATGACATTCTCCCAGTTCTCTTCTGGATCATCCAAATGCTCTCTAGCAAAATTCAGACAGGCCCAGACAAGTACTGGCTTAACTCCTTAAGGACTTAGCCCTTTTTCACCTTAAAGGAAAACTGTCACATATTTTCTCCCGCACTATCCACAGGTATTGGTGGATAGTGCGGGAGACGCTGATTAAAACGAGCCCTACCTTGGTCTGATCCGTGCCGGCCTTAGCCCTCAATTGTAGTTTTAATCTCTGTGTATATCCTGCTGTAACTGGCAAAGGCGGGGCTTCTGCAGGCTAACGGACACTGACGTCAGCGCCGCTCATGAATATTAATCCCTCCTGTTCTCCCTCTCTTCGCCGCTCCTAACCAGAGGGAGGGATGAATATTCATGAGCGGCGCTGACGTCAGTGTCCGTTAGCCTGCAGAAGCCCCACCTTTGCCAGTTACAACAGGATATACACAGAAATTAAAACTACAACTGCGGGCGAACGGCGGCGTGGATCAGACCAAGGTAAGGCTTGTTTTAATCAGCGTCTCCCGCACTATCCACCAATACCTGTGGATAGTGCGGGAGAAAATATGTGACAGTTTTCCTTTAAGGACTGAGCCCTTTTTTGCACTTTATGCATTAATAACTCTGGGATGCTTTTACCGATTATTCTGATTCCGAGAGTGTTTTTTTATGACATATTCTACTTTAACATAGCGGTAAATTTTTGTCGTTACTTGCATCCTTTCTTGGTGAAAAATCACAAAATGTCATGAAAGTTTTGAAAATTTAGCATTTTTCTAACTTTGAAACTCTATGCTTGTAAGGAAAATGGATATTCCAAATAAATGTTATATTGATTCACAAATACAATATGTCTACTTTATGTTGGCATCATAAAATTGACCTATTTTTACTTTTTGAAGACATTAGAGGGCTTCAAAGTATAGCAGCAATTTTCAAAATTTTCATGAAAATTTTAAAATCTGAATTTTTCAGGGACCAGTTAAGTTTGAACTGGATACGAGGGGCCTTTCTGTGAGAAATACCCCATCAATTACCCCATTATAGTAACTACACCCCTCAAAGTTTTCAAAATGATATTCAAAAAGTGTGTTAACCCTTTAGGTGCTTCACAAGAATTGCAGCAAAGTGGAGGAGAAAAATCAAAATCTGCGTTTTTTACACTAACATGTTCTTGTAGCCCCATTTGTTTTTTCATTTTTAAAAGTGGTAAAAGGAGAAAAAGCCCCCCAAAATTTGTAGCCCAATTTCTCTTCCCCTCAAGGAACGTAACAAGGGGTATAGTGAACTTTTGACGACTTTGCATTGAAGTGAGACGTGAAAATGGAAAATTAGATTTTTAACACTAAAATGATGGTGTTACCTCAAATTTTTCTTTTTTTATAAGGCATAATAGGAGAAAATGGACCCAAAAATTTGAAGCCCAATTTCTCCAGATTAGGAAAACGCCCCATATGTGGATGTTAAGTGCTCTGATGGCGCACTACAATGCTCAGAAGAGAAGGAGCAAAATTTGGCTTTTTGAAATTGAATTTTACTGAAATGGTTTTTGGGGGGCATGTTGCATTTAGAAAGTCCCCAGGGTACCAAAACAGCAAATATCCCCCCACATGGCATACTATTTTGGAAACTGCACCCCTCAAGGAACATAACAAGGGATATAGTGAGCCTTAACACCCCACAGGTGTTTGACGACTTTGCGTTGAAGTTGGACGTGAAAATGGAAAATTAGATTTTTAACACAAAAATGATGATGTTACCTAAAATTTTTCTCTTTTTACAAGGGATAATAGGGGAAAATGGACCCCAAAATTTGAAACCCAATTTCTCTTGATTAATAAAACCCCCATATGTGGACGTTAAGTGTTCTGCTGACGGACTACAATGCTTAGAAGGGAAGGAGCTAAATTTTACTTTTTGAAAGAGAATTTTGCTGAAATGGTTTTTGGGGGGCATGTTGCATTTAGAAAGTCCTCAGGGTGCTTGAACAGCAAAAAAAATCCACATGGCATACTATTTGGGAAACTACACCCCTCAAGGAATGTGACAAGGGGTACAGTGAGCCTTAACACCTCACAGGTGTTTGACGACTTTGCATTGAAGTTGGACGTGAAAATGGAAAATTTAATTTTTAACACTAAAATGATGGTGTTACTCCAAATTTTTCATTTTCACATTGTGTAATAGAAGAAAATGGAGCCCAAAATTTGAAGCTCAATTTCTCCCGGTTAAGAACATACCCCATATGTGGATGTTAAGTGTTCTGCTGGCGCACTACAGGTCTCAGAACAGAAGGAGCGCCATTGGACTTTTGGAGATAGAATTTTGCTGGAATTGAAGTCGGGTGCCATGTACATTTACAAACCTCCCATGATGCCAGAACAACAGAAATCCCCCACATGTGACCCCATTTTGGAAACTATACCCCTCACAGAATGTAATAAGGGGTGCAGTGAGCATTTACACCCCACTGGCGTTTTAAAGAACATTGGAACAGTGGGCTGTGCAAATGAAAAATTACATTTTTCATTTTCACGGATCACTGTTCAAAAAATCTGTCAGACACCTGTGGGGTGTAAATGCTCTCTGTACCCCTTATTACATTCCGTGAGGGGTGTAGTTTCCAAAATGGGGTCACATGTGGGGGAGTTCCACTGTTCTGGCACCATGGGGGCTTTGTAAATGTACATGGCCTTCAATTCCAGACACATTCTCTCTCTCCGAAAGCCCAATGGCGCTCCTTCTCTTCTGAGCATTGTAGTTCACCCGCAGAGCACTTTACGTCCACACATGGGGTATCTATATACTCAGAAGAAATGGTGTTACACATTTTGGGGGGCTTTTGATCTATTACCCCTTGTGAAAATGAAAAATTTGGGATAACATCATCATTTTAGTGAAGAAAATTAAATTTTTCATTTTCACGTCCAACTTTGACGAATTTTTGTTAAACACCTGTGGGGTGTTAAGGCTCACTGTACCCCTTGCCCTTGTTACATTCCGTGAGGGGTGTAGTTTCCAAAATGGGGTCACATGTGGGTATTTATTTTTTTGCGTTTATGTCAGAACCGCTGTAATATCAGCCACCCCTGTGCAAATCACCAATTTAGGCTTCAAATGTAGATAGTGCGCTCTCACTCCTGTACCTTGTTGTGCATCCGCAGAGCATTTTACGCCCACATATGGGGTATTTCCGTAATAATTTTGGGGGTCTTTTTTTCCTTTTCCTTCTTGTTAAAATAAAAAGCATGGGCCAACACCAGAATGTAAGTGTAAAATTTTGTCTTTTTTTTACACTAACAGGTTGGTGTAGACCCCAACTTTACCTTTCATAAGGGGTAAAAGGAGAAAAAGCCCCCAAAATTTGTTGGGTAATTTCTCCAGCGTAAGGAAATACCCCATATGTGGCCCTAAACTGTTGCCTTGAAATACGACAGGGCTCCGGAGTTAGAGAGATTAGATATTTGCATAGGGACGGACCCGAATGCAAGAATTAGACTTGCCTCGGATACTAAAATTACCCTACGGCAGTGTTTCCAGAACAGGGTGCCTCCAGCTGTTGCAAAACTCCCAGCATGCCTGGACAGTCAATGGCTGTCCGGCAATACTGGGAGTTGTTATTTTGCAACAACTGGAGGCTCCGTTTTGGAGGCTCCGTGCCGTACCAGAGGCTTCTCATTTTTATTGGGGGGGGGGGGGGGGGGGGGGTAACTGTGTAGGGGTATGTGTATATGTAGTGTTTTACCCTTTATTTTGTGTAAGTGTAGTGTAGTGTTTTTAGAGTACATTCAGACTGCCGGGGGATTACTGCGAGCTTCCCACTGGAAGTTTGAGCTGCAGCGAAAAATTTCCTGCATCTCTAACTTGCAGCGAGAGACTAACTGTAAACCCTGCCTGTGTGAATGTACCCTGTACATTCACATGGGATGGGAGGGGGGGAGGGGCGCAAACCTCCAGCTGTTGAAAAACTACAGCTCCCAGCATGCCCTTTGGCTGTCCGTGCATGCTGAGGGTTGTGGTTATGCAACAGCTGGAGGTACACTGGTTGCAAAACAGTGAGTTAGGTTGGGAAACATTGTCTGTTTCCTAACTCAGTGTTTCCCAACCAGTGTGCCTCCAGCTGTTGCAAAACTACAACTCCCAGCATGCATGGTCTGTCAGTGCATGCTGGGAGTTATAGTTTTGCAACAGCTGGAGGCACACTGGTTGTGAAACACTGAGTTAGAAAACAGACAATATTTTCCAACCAGTGTGCCTCCAGTTGTTCAAAACTACAGCTCCCAGTATGCCCAGACTGCCGACGGGCATGATGGGAGTTGGAGTTTTGCAACATCTGGAAGAGCACAGTTAGGAGACCGCTATACAGTGCTGCCCAAACGGTAGAGCTCCAGATGTTGTAAAACTACAACTCTCAGCATGCCCAGACTGCCCAGGTATGCTGGGACTTTTAGTTCTGTAACATCTGTCCCTTCAGATGTTGCAGAACTACAACTCACAGCATACCTGGACAGTCTCAGCATGCTGGGAGTTGTAGTCTTGCAACATCTGGAGGTCTATAGCTTAGAGACCACTGTGCAGTGGTCTTCAAACTGTGTCCTCCCAGATGTTGCAAAACCACAATTCCCAACATGCTGAGACTGTCCAGGATTGCTGTGACTTGTAGTTCTGCAACATCTGAAGGGACAGATGTTACAGAACTACAACTCCCAGCATGCCTGGGCAGTCTGGGAATGCTGAGAGTTGTAGTTTTGCCACATCTGGAAGGTCACAGTTTGGAGACCACTCCTAGAAGCTGCAGTGAAGATCAAGGTGATCTTCACTGCAGCATCCTGACACCGCAGCTGCACCACTTGCCTGCTGCGGTCCTGGTCCCCGCGTGACTGTCGCCGGTCCCCAGGTAACGGCTGCCGGTTCCTGCCGCATCAACGGCCCCCACACCTCGCCGTCATCTTCCCCGACATGCAGGGGAGGGCAGAGCGGGGGGAAATGAAGGTTCCCCCCGCCCCTACCCTGCGATTTGCCGATCAAACCGCCGATCGGCCAATCGCAGGGAATAGGAGGAGGTGGCACCCTGCCACCTCGCTCCTATCCCTTAGGATGATTGGGGCTGTCACTGACAGCTCCGATCATCACTATTTCCCGGGCGATCGGGTCATCAGAGACCCGATCAGCCTGGAATTGCGCAAATCGCCGATCTGAATTGATTGGCGATTTGCGCTGATCGCCGACATGGGGGGGTCTCAGGACCCCCCCAGGCATTTGCACGGGATGCCTGCTGAATGATTTCAGCAGGCACCCCGGTCCGGTCCCGGTCCGGTGAGCGGCGAGGACCGGAAACGTTCAGGGCGTACAGGTACGCCCTGAGTCCTTAAGGATCGGGGATGCAGGGCGTATGCATACGCCCTGCGTCCCCAAGAGGTTAAGCAGGGGGACACGTCTGTCACTGCATGATTTGAGTCCCTGGCGGTGTATTGTGTTACTGATGGTAGCCTTTGTTACTTTGGTCCCAGCTCTCTGCAGGTCATTCACTAGGCCCCTCCGGGTGGTTCTGGGATTGTGGCTCACCGTTCCTGTGATCATTTTGACACCACGGGGTGAGATCTTGCATGATTATTATATACTTTTTTAGTATGGAATTTTTTTTATGGAATTTCACAGCAAAAAAATCTGCAAGCCGAATTTCAGTTGCAGGAAGCAATTTCAGGTGCGGATGTACTGTGTGTGACTCTACCTTTAAAGAGTACCTTTCACCAAACTAAACTTTTAATATATTTTTCCTTATGTAATTATAAGACATTTTGCTATTCACTTGCTGCTAAAATTCTAAACCTTACCTCTGTTCTGTTCCCTGCACAACTCAAAGTTAGTTTGGTCTCCTCCCGGCCTGGCAGGAGACCAACTCAGAAAGTGCCTGCGGGGCATGGGGAGGCACAGCTCTCTCAGGCTTCAGGACGTTGCGCCTGCTGGGGAACGCCCACTTTCTCCTGCTGGGTGCTCACACAATGTGAGGTAGGCGAAGATTCCACTTGTTTTTTTTTCTGGCAGTTTTTGGATATCTGTCCTTCAGTTTTTGAGCAAAAGCCAGAAGTGTATTCAAAAGGAATAGGACATATAAAGGAAGGACTTACACTTCTCCTCCCTTATGGATCCACTTCTGACTTTGGCTCAAAAACTGCCAGAAAAAAAAAAAAGTGGAAACTTAACCTCAGGCGAAAGCTTTTTAGAGCTCAGAATTTTTTTTTAAAGTCCGGAGGGGTGTTAGGAGTAGTTAGGGAATATAATCTGAGTTAGGCTGGGTTCACACTACGTTTTTGCCATACTGTTTTCAATCCGTTTTTCTAAAGAAAACCGTATGGCAAAAAAACGGATGGAACAGTATGGAAAAAAGTAAACCGTATGCGTTTTTTAAACAGTATGCTGTTTTTAAAAGTGCATACAGTCCCGTCAGTTTTTATAGAAAAAAAAAACATACGTTTTTAGTAAAAACGTGTACGTTTTTCCCGTATGGAACTGTATACATGTGCGTTTCCCATTGACGTCCATGTTAAAAAAAACTTATGCGGTTGCAGTACGGTTTTTAAATCGGAGACAAAATCCGCAAACGGTTTTACTTTTTTCCATACTGTTCCATCCGTTTTTTTGCCATACGATTTTCTTTAGAAAAACGGATTGAAAACAGTCTGGCAAAAACCCAGCCTTAGTTTAGAAAATATGGTTTGATGACAGGTGCTCTTTAACCCCTTGCCACAAAACATCGTTTATAAACGGCGCTGCAGCACGGCAGGGTTATGAAGCGAGCTCAGGAGCTGAGCTCGCATCATACCTGCACGGTTTCGGCTGCTATCGGCAGCGAGGAACCCGTGGCTAATCGTGTTGAGCGCAAATATTCGAAATGCTAATTTTTTCCACGAATATTGGCACTTCGCGATTTTGTGAATATTTAGAATATAGTAATATATATTCGTAGTGATGAATACTCATTTAATTTTTATGCGAATATTTATTTCCAGACTGGACACTGATCCCTCCCTTCTTTTAGGTGAAAGATATAATTGCGCATGCGTACTATGCGAATTTCATTACGAACTTTCGCATGAAAAAAAAACTGCGAATATGTGAATTTCGCGATCATAGGACGAATATTCGTCCATATATTTGCAAAATATTGCGAATTCGAATATTGCCCCTGCCGCTCATCACTAGTGGCTAATGCCGAACATCGCCGTTCAGGCAGATGTCCGGCATTAACTGTTTAGATGCGGAGATCAAAGTTGATCGCCGCATCTAAAGTGAAAGTGAAAGCTTCCCGGCAGCTCAGCCGGGCTGATCGGGACCATCACGGTAAAACAGCGGTGTCCCGATCAGCTAGAACGCATCAGGAGGGTGCCTTACCTGCCTCCTGCGCATCTGAATCCAGGCTTGAGCAATTGACCACCGATAACACTGATCAATGCATTGCAATGCAATGGCGTTGATAAGTGTATTGAATCAATGTACCGTATATACTCGAGTATAAGCCGACCCGAATGTAAGCCGAGGCCCCTAATTTCCCCCCAAAATCCCAGGAAAAGTTATTGACTCGAGTATAAGCCTAGGGTGGGAAATACATCATCATCACCCTGTCATCATCCAGACCCTCATCATCATCACCTGTCATCATCCCCCCTTCATCATCACCGCCTGTCATCATCCCCCCTTCATCATCACCGCCTGTCATCATCCCCCCTTCATCATCCCCGCCTGTCATCATCCCCCCTTCATCATCACCGCCTGTCATCATCTCCTTGTCATCATCCCACACCCCCCCTTCATCATCCCTTTGTCATCATCCCACACACCCCCTTCATCATCCCCTTGTCATCATCCCCTTGTAATCATCACCACATGTCATGAGCCCCCCCCCCCCCTTCATCATCACCGCTTGTCAATGTCTGATACAGTGGTCTTAAACCTGCGGACCTCCAGATGTTTCAAAACTACAACTCCCAGCAAGCCCGGGCAGCCATCGGCTCTCCGGGCAGCCATCGTGCTGAAAAACTCGGCTTATACTCGAGTATATACAGTACTGCATGTTAAAAAAAAGTTTAAAAAAAGGTAATAAAGATGATTTAACCCCTTCCCTAATAAAAGTTTGAATCCCCCCCCCCCTTTTCCCATAAAAAAAACTGTGTAAATAAAAATCAACATATGTGGTATCGCCGCGCGTGTAAATGTCCGAACTATAAAAATTTATAATTAATTAAACCTCATGTTCAAAATTCCAAAGTCCAAAATAGCGTATTTTCGGTCACTTTTTATACCATAAAAAAAATGAATAAAAAGCGATAAAAAAGTCTGATCAAAACAAAAATGGTACAGATAAAAACTTCAGATCACGGCGCAAACAATGAGCCCTCATACCGCACAGTATGCGGAAAAATAAAAAAGTTATAGGAAGCCCCCAAAAGTTACAAAATGGCATTTTTTCTTCAATTTTGTCGCACAATTACTTTTTTTTTGTTTCCCCGTAGATTTTTGAGTAAAATGACTGAAGTAGAATTGGTGGTGCAAAAAATAAGCCATCATATGGATTTTTAGGTGCAAAATTGAAAGGGTTATGATTTTTAAAAGGTGAGGAGGAAAAAACAAAAGTTCAAAAACAGAAAAACGCTATGTTCTTAAAGGGTACCTCTCATCAAAAAAACTTTTGATATATTACAGATTAATGTATGCAGAATAACTTCACAATTGCATGTTATTAAAAAATATGCTTCTTTCTATTTAATTTTCCACTTTGAAGAAATGACCACTAGGGGTCTCCCTACCAGTCCTGGCAGCAAGCATTTCAGACTCATGCTGGAGTCCTAAACACTACGAGCTGCCAGTCTGCTTTGTTCACAAAGGAGAACACTCAGAACTGCCAGCCTGCTTTGTTCACAGCCTGTTTGGCTGTGAACAAAGCAGGCTGGCAGCTCTGAGTGTTTAGGACTCCAGTATGAGTCAGAAATGCTTACTGACAGGACTGATCGGGAAAAATACAATAGAAAGAAGAATATTTTTCATTAACATGCTATTGGAAAGTTATTCAACATTCATCAATCTAAAATATATCAAAAGTTTATTTGATGAGAGGTACCCTTTAAGTGAAGAAAAAATAGTGCATTTCCTTTTCTTTTTTTCTCAGTTCAACTCCTGTAAAATACCAGACACCCAGTGAACCCCATTTAAGTCAATGGGACCAGATGGTGTCTGTTGTGAAAAGGGTCAGTTTGGCTTCCTTTTTGGCGCTGAACAGGAGTCCAGCAGCGGGGGGAACAATATGTAAATCAGGTTGGTACGAAGCTAAATGCACCACCACCACCAAAGCCCTGATATCCCCCACTTGGAGTGCTTTGATGGCCTCAGTGGTCTCCTCTTGCATGTGTGGAATGTGACTTCTGAGGTCGCTGAAAATCTGCAGTAACGTAACGTCCACAATGCATGTGATGTCATCACAGCCCTTCCAATGGGGAAAACAAAACATAGCTGCATCCTTCCAAAAACAGCGCCACACCTTTCCTCAGGATGTGTGTGGTATTACAACCCTACTCTCTTAAATGGAGCTGAGCTGCAATACCACACACAACCTGAGGATAAGAGAGGCGCTGTTTTTGGAAGAAAGCATCTGCAGTATATTTTGAGTACTTTAGTTTTTTCACTACATTGATGCATTGGCCCAGATTTATTATTGTTGTAGCTTCGTTTCCTATTTGGATTTTATTCAACTGGGCTTTTTTTTTCATTAGATTTACTAACTTTGGATAAATTGTTGCGGACCGATAAAAAGTGGCGCATTGCTCTCCAATCGGGTTTGAACAAGCCAGTGACCGAAAAATTATGTGGGAAATTCATCAAAACCTGTGTAGAGGGAAAGTTGCCCAGTTGCCCATAGCAACCAATCAGATCGCTTCTTTCATTTTTCAGAGGCCTTTTCAAAAATGAAAGCAGCGATCTGATTGGTTGCTACGGGCAACTGAGCAACTTTTTCTCTGCACAGGTTTTGATAAATCTCCCCCATATAATGAATATATCATTTTTTCTATCTATCACATTTCTGTTGGATTTGTATAAGTTTTGTTAAAAAAAAAAAAAAAAAAAAAGCATATATAGTGTAAATTTGTAGGATTTTTAGAAAAATGGACACGCCCACTTTATCGGGTTAAATATGCAATTTGCGCGACTATTGCTCTTTGTTGATACTTTTGAACCATTATGCACAATTGTTTTTCTCATGCAATTGTTTTGCCAATAAAAATAATATTTAATAAATAAATATTTTTAAAAAAGCTAAATATTTGGGGTTCTTCGGGTTTCTTTTTATAAGGGTACGTTCACACGGGCGGGTTAACTATGAATTCTCCACTGCGAGTATGATTTTTCTGCAGTGGAATCTCCACAGTTGAAAATCTGCCCTTAATGGGGGTCTGCTGCGGAAAATCCACTGCGGGAAACGTGAAAGGACCCTAAAGCAGTGTTTCCCAACTGGTGTGCCTCCAGCTGTTGCAAAGCTATAACCCCCTGCATGCCTGGACAGCCTTTGGCTCCAGTGTTTCCCAACCAGTGTGCCTCCAGCTGTTGCAAAACTACAGCTACCAGCATGCCTGGTCAGCCTTTGTCTCCAGTGTTTCCCAACCAGTGTGCCTCCAGCTGTTGCAAAACTACGACTCCCAGCATGCCCGGACAACCTTTGGCTCCAGTGTTTCCCAACCAGTGAGTTTAGAACTTGCTTTACTTTTTGCAAAACTATAACTCCCAGCATGCCTGGACAGCCTTTGGCTCCAGTGTTTCCCAACCAGTGTGCCTCCAGCTGTTGCAAAACTACAGCTACCAGCATGCCTGGTCAGCCTTTGTCTCCAGTGTTTCCCAACCAGTGTGCCTCCAGCTGTTGCAAAACTACGACTCCCAGCATGCCCGGACAACCTTTGGCTCCAGTGTTTCCCAACCAGTGAGTTTAGAACTTGCTTTACTTTTTGCAAAACTATAACTCCCAGCATGCCTGGACAGCCTTTGGCTCCAGTGTTTCACAACCAGCTGCTGAAAAACTACAACTCCCAGCATGCCTGTACAGCCTTTGGCTCCAGTGTTTCCCAACCAGTGTGCCTCCAGCTGTTGCAAAACTACAACTACCATTATGCCCCGATAGCCTTTGGCTCCAGTGTTTCACAACCAGCTACTGCAAAACTACAACTCCCAGCATGCCTGGACAGCCTTTGGCTCCAGTGTTTCACAACCAGTGTGCCTCCAGCTGTTGCAAAACTACGACTCCCAGCATGTCTGGACAGCCTTTGTCTCCAGTGTTTCCCAACCAGTGTGCCTCCAGCTGTTGCAAAACTACAACTCCCAGCATACCCGGACAACCTTTGGCTCCAGTGTTTCTCAACCAGTGAGTTTAGAACTTGCTTTACTTTTTGCAAAACTATAACTCCCAGCATGCCTGGACAGCCTTTGGCTCCAGTGTTTCCCAAACAGTGTGCCTCCAGCTGTTGCAAAACTACAACTCCCAACATGCGTGGACAGCCTTTGGCTCCAGCGTTTCACAACCAGTGTGCCCCCAGCTGTTGCAAAACTACAACTACCATTATGCCCAGACAGCCTTTGGCTCCAGATTTGCCAACCAGTGTGCCTCCAGCTGTTGCAAAACTACAGCTACCAGCATGCCTGGACAGCCTTTGGCTCCAGTGTTTCCCAACCAGTGTGCCTCCAGCTGTTGCAAAACTACAACTACCATTATGCCCGGACAGCCTTAAGCTCCAGTGTTTCCCAAACAGTGTGCCTCCAGCTGTTGCAAAACTACAACTCCCAGCATGCGCGGACAGCCTTTGGCTCCAGTGTTTCCCAACCAGTGTGCCTCCAGCTGTTGCAAAACTGCAACTCCCAGCATGCCCGAACAGCCTTTGGCTGTCCGGGCATGCTGGGAGTTGTAGTTTTGCAACAGCTGGAGGCACACTGGTTGGGAAACACTGATTTTTTTATGTATTGCCAAAACTGTGCCACAAAAGCCGACACTAAACAGCTGGGAAGGGAATAGTAAATCTGAAAATATGTCCCCAGGATATGTCTGAAATAGGGAAATAATGCCGCAAGCTCCACCGCTATCTCCTATGTCCTCCATTTGTGAGTCCATCAGTATATAGAACGTTTTTCATTACTGAACATCTTCTCTTCCTCTTGTTCTCCTTGCTTCTCTGCAGGTTTAGATCTTCCCCTCCTCCAGACAAGTTCTTCTGACCCTGGGAACTTAGAAAACAAGGCCAGTCAGCCAAGCATGATGTCACAGCGTCATGTGGCGCTCAGCGCTTACTGTCAGCGTCAGCAGAGAAGAGAGCAGATGCTTTTATGTTACTTAAGAGAGACAGTAAGACAGATATACAGCGGGGGAAATAAGTGTCGAACACGTTACCATTTTTCTTACTAAATATATTTATGAGGGTTCTATTGAAATGAAATTTTCAAAAAAAAATTCAAATTTTTTTTAAATACTGATAGATTTCAGCAGTTGTCTCGGCTTTCCATGCCTTTTCGCACCTCCCATTTTATTATGTTTTCAACATTTTGTCCCTGGGTCACTCCACATTATATACACATAACTTAATTTCTGAACTTATTTGGAAATTAAGTTATGTGTAATAACGTGGAGTGACCCAGGGACAAAATGTTGAACACATAATAAAATGGGAGGTGCGAAAAGGCATGGAAAGCCGAGACAACTGCTGAAATCTATTGGTATTTAAAAAGCAATCCAACTGATGGCCACGAAAAGGTCTCATTTCCAATGTGTCACACATCTCATGATGGGTAAAAGCAAAGAGCTGTCTCAATGTGGTGGCGGCTCACGATTAGAATTTATCCTGTTCGTGAATCCCTGGTTGTGTGATGACACGGGGTGCAAGAAATACCTGTCAAATCGTGACGCCAGGGCACTGTTAGCCTATACATGATCCAGGGTGGAGACAGCTTCTCCTGGGCCAGGCACGGGGCAATCAACACACACCCACGCCAGGTTACGGATAACTGTCTTTTGCTGAGGCAGGAGCAGTGGTACAACACTCATAGTATGGAGCAGAGTAGAAGGGATGCAATGTAACCTGGGGAAGCCCTGTAGCCTTGTTGGGACTTGTGGTGCTTTTCACCTACTTGAATTAGATAGACTTGGAGATTAAGTGATATCCCATGGTGACTAGGTTGCTGCTAGGGTCCAATGTTACTGACACCGCCAGGGTATGACTCTCTAACTGTACAGGGAACACTTACAGAATGGCGGGGTTGATTTGATGAGAGATTGTCTTTTAGATTTCCCTTGGAATCTCCTCACACTTCTTCCACCTCCTTTCCACACTGCAGCTCACATGGAGTTCTGCACACAGCATAATAGCCTGGAGCTAGGCCAGAACTAGACTGGGTCCGGTCCTCCTCCCTTACACTATATACAGGGCAATTTGTTGGGTTCCCATTGGGTGGACAGTGTCACCTGGTTACTCTGCATCTCCTTCTTAAGGGTACAGTACATATACAATATAAGAATACAGTAAATACAGCAAAGTGCATAAACACAGTAAACAATAGAGCAGCGGTCCCATTACAGGAGCAGTAGGCATGCCCGAGGAGATCCACCTCCCACAGGACAGCCTTTGGTGCTGGGACACCACATCAAGACCTTCACAACCTAATTGTTGAAAAACAGAACAATGGCGTTGGTTACAGGCGCATTTCCAAGCGGTACTGTTGTCTCAAAGAAACAGTAAAAATGGTGACAGTAAAAAACTTATTTCCCCCACTGTATGTCTCACCGGCAGCTGCCTACAACCAGGACCGGTACCTGGTGTGGACTACTGCAGATACTGGAAACGGGAGAAAATTGGAGCAGAATGGCACTCGTGTGGCAGTTAACGGTATTACGACCCACGGAGCAGGGGAATTTTTTTTTTATTGAAACAAAGAACAACACGTTTCGAAAGGTGGATTCCTTTCGCGAACCTGACGAAGAAATGAATGTGCCTTCCAAAACGCGTTGACCTTAAAGGGGTACTCCGGAGGAAAACTTTTAAATCAACTGGTGCCAGAAAGTTAAACAGATTTGTAAATTACTTATATTAAAAAAATCTCATACCTTCCAGTACTTATTAGCTGCTGAATACTACAGAGTAAATTATTTTTGGAACACAGTGCTCTCTGCTGACATCATGACCACAGTGCTCTCTGCTGACATCTCTGTCCATTTTAGGAACTGTCCAGAGCAGCATGTTTTCTGTGGGGATTTTCTCCTACTCTAGACAGTTCTTAAAATGGACAGCAGAGGTCAGCAGAGAGCATGGTGCTCGTGATGTCAGCAGAGAGCTCTGTGTTCCAAAAAGAAAAAAAAATCCTCTGTAGTATTCAGCAGCTAATAAGTACTGGAAGGATTAAGATTTTTTTAATAGAAGTAATTTACAAATCTGTTTAACTTTCTGGCACCAGTTGATAAAAAATAAAAATAAAAAAAACGGAGAACCCCTTTAATTTCAATCAACATTTTTACCCCCTCGGAGAGTCATAATACGGTCGACTGCCAAGTACTGTCGTGCATGGTTCAACTCCCCTTTTCTTATAGGGTTCCAGTGGGACCAATACTCTGTTTCCAGTACGACAAATATTTTATTTACAAAATACAATTTATACTAGCTTATGTTACCTATACTACCAGGGCTCAAGTCCTGCAGGAACGTGTGGGAACTAAGTTCCTGCACTTTTTTTCCACATCAGGATCACCGTTACCATTAGCAGGAGTCCTGCAGTACCAGCCCTTGGGTGGAAATCTTAGGTGAGTTCCCTCACTTTTTTTCTCAGGACTTGACCCCTGTATACTACCTATTAGGGATTTCTGGGGCTCCCTACTAAGGGCCCTTAAAGGGGTTATCCTGGAAAAAACTTTTTTTTTACATATATCAGCTGGCTCTAGAAAGTTTAACAGATTTGTAAATTGCTTCTATTAAAAAATCTTAATCCTTTCAGTACTTATGAGCTTCTGAAGTTAAGGTTGTTCTTTTCTGTCTAAGTGCTCTCTGATTACACCTGTCTCGGGAACCGCCCAGTTTAGAAGCAAATCCCCATAACAAACCTCTTCTAAACTGGACGGTTCCCGAGACACGTGTCATCAGAGAGCACTTAGACAGAAAAGAACAACCTTAACTTCAGAAGCTCATAAGTACTGAAAGGATTAAGATTTTTTAATAGAAGCGATTTACAAATCTGTGTAACTTTCTAGAGCCAGTTTATATATATATATATATATATATATATATATATATATATATATATATATATATATATAAAAGTTTTTTCCTGGATAACCCCTTTAAGGGCCCTTAGTAGGGAGCCCCAGAAATCCCTAATAGGTAGTATACAGGGATCAAGTCCTGAGAAAAAACTGAGGGAACTCACCTAAGATTTCCACCCAAGGGCTGGTACTGCAAGACTCCTGCTAACGGTAACGGTGATCCTGATGTGGAAAAAAGTGCAGGAACTTAGTTCTCACATGTTCCTGCAGGACTTGAGCCCTGGTAGTATAGTATATATATATATATCTATAAAAAAAAAAGTTTTTTTCCTGGATAACCCCTTTAACTATTAGCCAAAGAAAAGAGTGTTTTTCTTACTCTGGGGAGACTAACAGTTTATTACACAGACAACTTACTGAATTTATGTTGGTGTAATACTCAGTACCACCTGCGGAGGCACTGTAGGAAAAGTGAACTCTTTCTACAGGCTACAGCAGCTGCACAACATGTGATCAATTTATTTCCAGACTACTTTTACAACAACAAAAAAGGAGTATACAAATTGAACAACCCATTTAACCCTGTCCTGTCTGATATTACATGGCACATAGCAGTGGTATTGAAAGTGTGGACCTTCAGATGTTGCAAAACTACAACTCCCAGCATGCCCGGACAGCCGTTGGCTGTCTGGGCATGCTGGGAGTTGTAGTTTTGCAACATCTGGAGGACCACAGTTTGGAGACCACTGGCACATGGGATCCTTGCATACAAATGCAGGCTATTGCATCTGACTGCAGCGACCTGCAATGTGGTGCCCCTCCTATCTGTGCCCCATAACCTCTGCCTAATATAGACGCCCCACACGAGAAGCACTATGCGCAGAGGGATTTGATACTTTGTATATAAAACTGACTAACTGTCCTAACTGTAATAATAAATAAAGCTTTGGACGGTGACTCTCACGGCCTCTGTGCACCCTCGCTGTGTACTCATGGCATAGTTACAAGACTGGATCAGCAGACGCCTGCACTGGCACATGCTACGAGCCGGGGACATTATTTGGGAGTAAAGAGCATTTTGTCTTTTAGTCCATTGCATTGCTTTATGTAACGTTTTCCCTAATCTACTGCGCTCTATCCTAAACTAGTCTACTGGAGTGTGGAAATTTGGAAGGTGCCGAAACGAAGGAGGTCAGGCCTGTGGTGTCTGTTCCAGGGGTCCAGGCCAATATCTTTGTCCTTGGTTGTCCCTACAGTGTCTCTGTGTCTGGTGTCTTGTCCAGTGTCTCTGTCCCGGGTGTCTTGTCCAGTGTCCCTGTCCCGGGTGTCTTGTCCAGTGTCTCTGTCTCGGGTGTCTTGTCCAGTGTCTCTGTGTCTGGTGTCCCCTCCAGTGTCTCTGTGTCTGGTGTCCCCTCCAGTGTCTCTGTGTCTGGTGTCCCCTCCAGTGTCTCTGTGTCTGGTGTCCCCTGCAGTGTTTCTGTGTCAAGTGTCATCTTCAGTGTCTCTGTCCCAGGTGTCCCCTCCAGTGTCTCTGTCCCAGGTGTCCCCTCCAGTGTCTCTGTCCCAGGTGTCCCCTCCAGTGTCTCTGTCCCAGGTGTCCCCTCCAGTGTCTCTGTCCCAGGTGTCCCCTCCAGTGTCTCTGTCCCAGGTGTCCCCTCCAGTGTCTCTTTCCCGGGTGTCCCCTCCAGTGTCTCTGTCCCAGGTGTCCCCTCCAGTGTCTCTGTCCCAGGTGTCCCCTCCAGTGTCTCTGTCCCAGGTGTCCCCTCCAGTGTCTCTGTCCCAGGTGTCCCCTCCAGTGTCTCTGTCCCAGGTGTCCCCTCCAGTGTCTCTGTCCCATGTGTCCCCTCCAGTATCTCTGTCCCAGGTGTCCCCTCCAGTGTCTCTGTCCCAGGTGTCCCCTCCAGTGTCTCTGTCCCAGGTGTCCCCTCCAGTGTCTCTGTCCCAGGTGTCCCCTCCAGTGTCTCTGTCCCAGGTGTCCCCTCCAGTGTCTCTGTCCCAGGTGTACCCTCCAGTGTCTATGTCCCAGGTGTCCCCTCCAGGTGTCTCTGTCCCAGGTGTCCCCTCCAGTGTCTCTGTCCCAGGTGTCCCCTCCAGTGTCTCTGTCCCAGGTGTCCCTCCAGTGTCTCTGTCCCAGGTGTCCCCTCCAGTGTCTCTGTCCCAGGTGTCCCCTCCAGTGTCTCTGTCCCAGGTGTCCCCTCCAGTGTCTCTGTCCCAGGTGTCCCCTCCAGTGTCTCTGTCCCAGGTGTCCCCTCCACTGTCTCTGTCCCAGGTGTCCCCTCCAGTGTCTCTGTCCCAGGTGTCCCCTCCAGTGTCTCTGTCCCAGGTGTACCCTCCAGCGTCTCTGTCCCAGGTGTCCCCTCCAGTATCTCTGTCCCAGGTGTCCCCTCCAGTGTCTCTGTCCCAGGTGTCCCCTCCAGTGTCTCTGTCCCAGGTGTCCCCTCCAGTGTCTCTTTCCCAGGTGTCCCCTCCAGTGTCTCTGTCCCAGGTGTCCCCTCCAGTGTCTCTGTCCCAGGTGTCCCCTCCAGTGTCTCTGTCCCAGGTGTCCCCTCCAGTGTCTCTGTCCCAAGTGTCACTTCCAGTGTCTCTGTCCCAGGTGTCCCCTCCAGTGTCTCTGTCCCAGGTGTCCCCTCCAGTGTCTCTGTCCCAGGTGTCCCCTCCAGTGTCTCTGTCCCAAGTGTCACTTCCAGTGTCTCTGTCCCAGGTGTCCCCTCCAGTGTCTATGTCCCAGGTGCCCCCCCCCACTTCCAGTACATCTGCCTCATGGCTCCCAGTGTCTCTGTCCCAGGTGTCCCCTCCAGTGTCTCTGTCCCAGGTGCCCCCCCCCCTCTAGTACATCTGCCTCATGGCCCCCAGTGTCTCTGTCCCAGGTGTCCCCTCTAGTGTTTCTGTCCCAGGTGCGACCATCAGTACTAATACTCCAAGTGTCCCCTTCAGTGTCTTTGTCCCATGTATCCCCTCTCCAGTATTTTTGCCCTATGACCCCCAGTGTCTCTGTCACAGGTGCCACCATCAGTACCTACGCGCCAGGTGTCCCCTCCCTTGTCTCTGTCCCAAATGTCCTTTCCATGCCTCTGCCCCATGACCTTCTTCAGGGTGTAGGGTTTAGCTGCCCCCTCCAGTGTCTCCCTGCTCTAAGGGACCATCAGGACACTGAAAGTGGAGCCTTGTTAATCTTGGCTTAAAATGTTTAATGAGTGCAGAGATGCTAGAAGAGATTTAGCAGGGTGCACATGGAGGGTCTCTGTTCATAGTCTCTGCTCCGCAGTCTGTCTCACGTCAGTGGCTTCATATCATATTATCTCATCTTTGTGGTTATACTATTTTGTTTCTTTAGTGTCGAGCTCTTCCCAGCTGTTTTATACATCATCTGTGTCGTTCTATTACACCGCACAGTGGCTGCCCAGTTGCATTCAATACCATCATTAGGTTTACACTGGAGCAGTTTAGTGCAGAACAGGGACCATTTATAAGGCGATAGCCAAGAAAATTACTGTACTTTACTATAATGCTCTTATATGGGTTTCATGTTTCTGCAAGTAAATGTTATTGTTTGTAAATGAAAGTTATACCGTATATATATCTTCTGAAATCCGTCCCCTGGAAGTAAGCAGTGAATGACAGCAAGCAGAGATCTTGGAAACCATTAGGAATTAATAAAGAAAGTATATTGGAAAATGTTACAACTTTTCATCAAACAAATATAAAACAGCTGGAACAGAAATACTTAAAGAATACCTTATTACACAGCGGTGCCCTTAAAATGGATTCCCCTGCCCAATTTCTTCTATGTTTCACATTTAAAGGTTTCAGATCATTAAACTTCTTTTAATATTAGACAAGGATAGCCCAAGTGACACAAAATGCTGTTTTCACATTATGACTTCATTTATGATGGAAAAACAGCTGCTCAGCCTTGTAAAAATTGCCCCTTAAGGGGTAAACTAATATGGTGCTGGAGAGGGAGGAAAAAATAGAAAAAAAGGCAAACTTACCTAGCCTCAGTTCCCCCGACTCCTGTCTTCTATCTTCTTGGTGCAGGACCTGCCAGCTCAGCCAATCACTAGCCGCAGCATTGTCCCACCTCATCCAGTGATTGGCTGAACCAGCAGGTCCTGCGCCCAGTGCTTGCCTGGAAGAAGCAAGAAAACAGAAGATCAGAGGACAGTACAGAGCCAGACGGGAGGTATGGGGAACTGGGGTTAGGTAAGTATTCCTTTTTTTCCTATTTTTTTTCTATAATTTTTTCTAAACATCACTTATATTGAAGCTGTCTGGTAATGTGAAGCAGCCACAAGGTCCCAAAAAGCAGAACGTGACAGGCCGGAAGGGGCCAAGAAGCCTATAAGGTGGTTTTAGGGTCTATTCACATGACAACTTTTTCACATGCGGAATTCCGCCTCAAATGAAAGAAAGAAAGAAAGCCCAATAGACTTCGATGGGATTCCGCACTCCTATTCACATTTCTGAATTTCTGCTTGCGAAATTCTGCTAGCGGAAATTCAGAAGTGTGAAAGGGAGTGCAGAATCCCATAGAAGTCTATTGGGTTTTACTTGAGCCAGAGTTCCGCAAGCGTGATAGGATTTTGCTCATTCAGCAACTAATCGTTGGCCCAATTTCAAAGAGCGATATCAGCCTATTTAGCCAATAATCGCCCAGAGTAACAGGACCCTAAGTTACACAGCTATGGCCGCTCAAGCAATCAAAAGCTCCATTCCACTCCCTGACACACAGACATGTGGTAAGGGTGCATTGAAAGGGCAGATGTTATTACCCTAGGGGCAGTTGGCATTAACCCCTTGTGTTCGTGATGCCAGGGCGTGGTTATCCTCTACACCACCCGAGGTATGGCCGCTAGTTCCTGGGCCAGGCGCGGGGCAAATAATCACTCCGATGCAAGGTTACAGAACAATGGCAGCTTTACTGAGGCAGACAGATAGCATAGTCTTTACAGCTCAGTTAGGCCCAAGGAGATGACCAGTGACTTTGGAGACTTGCAGACTCGCTGGGACTTATAGTGGACTTGGACTTAATCATGCAATCCCACGCTGACTTTAGCAGGCTTCATAGACTTTACTATGAATGACTAGACTTCTCCCCTGTGGTTGTTTACCCAGTTTTGACTTTCACCTGAAGGGGTACACGGTTACGTGGTTAGGCCTTGGTCTCCCTTAGGACACCAGACTCTCAGGTCTTGACTGTACTGCTCCCCAGCACTAACTGACTGAACTAACTAGCTCCTCCCTCGTATATATGGGAGTAATTTGGAGGACTCCCATAGGTCAGCCACAAGTCACATGGTCACTGACACCTTCCCTGGTTACATGACTTAACTATACAGCTAAATATATACCAAAGGGGAACAAATATAAACGACTAAAACTTAATCCTACATGGCTGATAAATGATGTTAAAAGAGCAATAAACAACAAAAAAATAGCCTTCAAAAAATACAAATCTGATGGGTCAGCTATAACATTTAAACAGTACAAGGAGCTTAAAGGGTACCTCTCATCAAATAAACTTTTGATATATTTTTGATTAATGAATGTTGAATAACTTTCCAATAGTATGTTAATGAAAAATATGCTTCTTTCTATTGTATTTTTCCCGATCAGTCCTGTCAGCAAGCATTTCCGACCCATGCTGGAGTCCTAAACACTCAGAGCTGCCAGCCTGCTTTGTTCACAGCCAAACAGGCTGTGAACAAAGCAGGCTGGCAGCTCTGAGTGTTCTCCTTTGTGAACAAAGCAGACTGGCAGCTCGTAGCGTTTAGGACTCCAGCATGAGTCTGAAATGCTTGCTGTCAGGACTGGTAGGGAGACCCCTAGTGGTCATTTCTTCAAAGTGGAAAATTAAATAGAAAGAAGCATATTTTTTAATAGCGTGCAATTGTAAAGTTATTCTGCATACATTAACCTATAATATATCAAAAGTTTTTTTGATGAGAGGTACCCTTTAATAAAATCTGTAAAAATGTAATAAAAACAGCAAAAATTCAAAACGAGAGACAGATGGCCAAAGAAAGCAAAACTAATCCTAAATATTTTTAGAGATATATAAATGCAAAAAAAAACAAGGACAGAGCATGTAGGACCCCTTAATAATGATAATGGGGAGGTTGTCACGGGCGATCAAGAGAAGGCGGAGCTACTGAATGGGTTCTTTAGTTCTGTATATACTATGGAAGAAGAAGGAGCTGACATTTGCCAGGTCAGTGCTGGTAACACATCATGTACAGGTCAGTGCTGGTAACACATCATGTACAGGTCAGTGCTGGTAACACATCATGTACTGAACTGGCTTAATGTAGAGATGATACAAGGTAAGTTAAGTAATATAAATGTTAGCAAATCTCCAGGGCCAGATGGACTACACCCAAGAGTTCTTAGAGAGGTAAGTTCAGTAATATCTGTACCCCTGTTCATGATATTTAGAGATTCTCTGGTGTCTGGTATTGTGCCAAGGGACTGGCGCAAGGCGAATGTGGTACCAATCTTCAAGAAGGGCTCTAGGTCTTCCCCAGGAAACTATAGACCGGTAAGTCTAACGTGCATTGTGGGTAAATTGTTTGAAGGGCTTATAAGGGATTATATACAGGAATACATAGGGGATAATAGTATTATAAGTGATAGCCAGCATGGGTTTACTAAGGATAGAAGTTGTCAAACCAATCTAATTTGCTTTTATGAAGAGGTGAGTAGAAGCCTTGACAGAGGAATGGCTGTGGATATAGAGGGGGGCTGTGTATATAGAGAGGGGCTGTGGATATAGAGGGGGGCTGTGTATATAGAGGGGGGCTCTGTATATAGAGGAATGGCTGTGGATATAGTGTTTCTGGATTTTGCCAAAGCGTTTGATACTGTCCCTCATAGACGTCTGACAGGTAAGTTAAGGTCCTTGGGCTTGGAAATTTTAGTTTGTAACTGGATTGAACACTGGCTCATGGATCGTACCCAGAGAGTGGTGGTCAATGATTCGTACTCTGATTGGTCCCCGGTTATTAGTGGTGTACCCCAAGGTTCAGTACTGGGACCGCTGTTGTTTAATTTTCTTTATCATTGATATAGAGGATGGTATTAACAGCTCTGTTTCTATCTTTGCAGATGACACCAAGCTTTGTAGCACGGTACAGTCTATAGAGGATGTGCATAAGTTACAAGATGACTTGGATAGACTAAGTGTCTGGGCATCCACTTGGCAAATGAGGTTCAATGTGGATAAATGTAAAGTTATGCATCTGGGTACTAATAACCTGCATGCATCGTATGTCTTAGGGGGGATGAAACTGGCAGAGTCACTGGTAGAGAAGGACCTGGGTGTACAGTGGTCCCTCAACATACGATGGTAATTCGTTCCAAACGAGCCATCGTTTGTCGAATCCATCGTATGTTGAGGCATTCGTGCAATGTAAAGTATAGGAAGCTGTACTCACCTGTCCCCGCCGCTCCCGATGGTGACCCCGCCGCTCCCGATGGTGACCCCGGGCCTCCGCTGGGCTCTCCGCTGTCTTCTCCGGTCCTCTTCTGTCTTCTCCGGTCCTCTTCTGTCTTCTCCGTTCCTCTTCTGTTTTCCGCAAGGCCTTACTGGGCCTGCGTAGCGACGTCATTACGCCGCTGCGTACGCCATTCCTATTGGATGACGTGCGCAGCAGCATATTGACGTCATCGGAGAGGGCGGATAAGACACCGGAAGACCAGCGCTGGAGCCGGAGGGCACCCCGGAGCATCGTGGAGGGGTAAGTAATACTTACCGCACCACGCGGGGAACATTAAGCTGCTATCCGGCAGCAGCTTAAGCATTTGGCGCTGCCGGATAGCACTTAATGCGATGGCCCCGATATAAAAAAGCATCGTATGTCGATGCTGACATCGACATGCGATGGCCTCTGAGAGGCCATCGTATGTCGATTTCATCATATGTCGGGGCCATCGTAGGTCGGGGGTCACTGTACTTGTAGATCACAGACTACAGAATAGCATGCAATGTCAGGCTGCTGCTTCCAAAGCCGGCAGGATATTGTCATGTATCAAAAGAGGCATGGACTCAAGGGACCGGGACATAATACTCCCCCTTTATAAAGCATTGGTATGGCCTCACCTGGAATATGCTGTTCAGTTTTGGTCGCCTGTTCATAAAAGGGACACTGCGGAGTTGGAAAGGGTGCAGAGACGCGCGACTAAACTAATATGGGGCACGGAACATCTTAGCTATGAGGAGCGATTAAAGGAGTTACAATTGTTTAGTCTTGAGAAGAGACGTTTAAGGGGGGATATGATAAACGTATATAAGTATATTAATGGCCCATACAAAAAATATGGAGAAAAACTGTTCCAGGTTAAACCCCCCCAAAGGACGAGGGGGCACTCCCTCCGTCTGGAGAAGAAAAAGTTTAGTCTCAAGGGGCGACACGCCTTCTTTACCGTGAGGACTGTGAATTTATGGAACGGTCTACCTCAGGAACTGGTCACAGCAGGAACAATTAACAGCTTTAAAACAGTGTTAGATACATTCCTGGAACAAAATAACATTAATGCTTATGAAGAAATATAAAATCCCATCCCTTCCCCAATATCGCGCCACAACCTTACCCTTCAATTCCCCGGTTGAACTT
Source organism: Hyla sarda (assembly GCF_029499605.1). NCBI lineage: Eukaryota > Metazoa > Chordata > Amphibia > Anura > Hylidae > Hyla > Hyla sarda. Next base: position 159,680,749 of record NC_079197.1, read on the forward strand.
GATGGACATATGTCTTTTTTCAACCATACTAACTATGTAACTATGTAACAGGACTTAAAGACATATTCACTTAAATACAACACATTAACCCTTTATATGAACCATAGTGTGACGAGAGTCCTGAGGAGCGTGGGGCCAGGGGATTGGGACTGAGTCCACCTGAAAGGACTAAACAGTGTACAGAAGGGCAACTTCTGTACTGGGCCACCACAGACACCCTTACTTCTCTACATCCAACCAGCGGCAGGGACGTGCACAGACATTTTGGAGGGCAGGGGCTGAACTATAAAAAAAAGGGATACTTCTTATAAATTATTTATAAACATGCCCAAATATATAATGCCAGACTACCCAGGGTTCTTATAGGAGGAACATCAAAATGGCAGGGGCTCAAGCCCCCTTTCTAGACAACCTGTTCACATTCCTGTCCAGCCAAACTATTTATACTCTCTATAATAATGGCCAAGTTCATTACAGCCCCACTATGGCCCTGGCTCCCCTAAGACTTTCCAATGTGCCTGTAGTCAGGGAGTTAAGGAGGGCTCCCGGGTGGAGCTGCTTACGATAGACCAGGATGAAGCTGGATTTAGTCTGCCGTGTATTTAGTGGTATCATATATTTAGCACGTTGTTAGGGGAGACAGAAATAATATTTTCATGGCTTTCTCTTTTACAATTTTACATTTTCAGGGTGTTCTGAAATGAAGGGACTGTGTACAATATACAGTGATCCCTCAACTTACAATGGCCTCAACATACAATAGTTTCAACATACAATGGTCTTTTCTGGACCATTGTAAGTTGAAACCAGACTCAACATACAATGCTACGGACAGTCCAGATCTGTGAAACGTGTCAATAGCTGGAAGAACTGACCAATCAGAATGGACATTTCACTGATAAAACACATGTATTACTGAAGCGTATGCACTGACTGGTGTTTGGTAGCGCCCCCTTCAGTACAGGGAGGTATTACATGTTCTGTACACTTTACCTGTATTACTGAAGCGTATGCACTGACTGGTGTCTGGTAGCGCCCCCTACAGTACAGGGAGGTATTACATGTTCTGTACTCTTTACCTGTACCAGGGTTAGCTGCTCCTTTGGACACCAGGTGAGGGCGGCTCCATGTTACTTTTTTAGGACACTGTGTACTGTACAGGACCCCGAAGAAGCTCCTGTTCTCTACATAGACCAGTGTTTCCGAAGCAGGGTGCCCCCAGCTGTTGCAAAACTACAACTCCCAGCATGCTGGGAGTTGTAGTTTTGCAACAGCTGAAGGCTCCCTGCTTGGGAAATACTGACATAGACCGTGATTTACAGCTCCCAGCAGATTGTTCTTACTTTTATATGTAAGGATTTGCTTTATCTGTATTAGTTATCTACTTATTTTTCTTTAATTTTCACTTTTTCCTATTTTTGGGTCTTCAGAACCAATTACCAGGTTTCCATAGAGTTCTGGTCTCAACATACAATGGTTTCAACATACAATGGCCGTCCCAGAACCAATTAATATTGTAACTTGAAGGACCACTGGTGTGACAACTGTGCAGTCCTGATACGGATGTGATGTGGCTGGAAATCATGGCGGCCTGTGGAATGATTGTTAAAGGGGTATTCTATGGGGGTGCTGAATCTCCAATTTCGGAAACCTCCGGGACTGGGGAGGTGACGTCATGCCACGCCCCCTCCATTCATGTCTATGAGAGGGGGCGTGACGGAGGTTTCCGAAACTAGAGATGCAGTCCGCGCACAGAATGCGGGTGCTGCAGGGAGATCGCGGGGGGTCTCAGCAGTGCCCCCCTACAATTAGACATCTTATCCCCTAGGGGATAAAAGGTTTTTGCCCGGAATACCCCTTTAAGTAACTATGAACAGCAAAAATAGCCATGGTTTTGGTCCAGTGCTGCCCCCTGTGGCCTTTTACCCTCAGGTCATGTTCTCACAGAGTATTTTTCACACTTATTCTGATGTCTTTTCTGCCTCAGAATCTTCATAAAAATTGAGTGTTACCTGAGACCCCCAATTTTAGTGCCATAATCTACACCGTGGACTGTGCTGCACATTTTTTCTTTCTGTACAGATTTGGGATTCATGTAGATAAATGACATGTCAGTTTTTCGTGCAGCACACGAGGGAGTCAGGATGTGGATTAACCCTTAAAATGAGGTTAATCCATGTCTTTATGTCTTTATGTATAGACGTGTGTAGGTGTTTTTTCTGCCATTCTTTTCCTCAGATTCTTTGAGCGTACCTCAGTTTCCCTATGACTTCAATTTTATTCAGTCATTTCTTTCTGGGATTCTGCATTTGTTTCTGGGAAAGCTAGGTGGCATCCAATAATCCTTTCAGTACTTAGGAGCTTCTGAAGTTAAGGTTGTTCTTTTCTGTCTAAGTAATCTCTGATGACACGTGTCTCGGGAAACGCCCAGTATAGAAGCAAATCCCCATAGCAAACCTCTTCTAAACTGGGCGGTTCCCGAGACACGTGTCATCAGAGAGCACTTAGACAGAAAAGAACAACCTTAACTTCAGAAGCTCCTAAGTACTGAAAGGATTGAGATTTTTTAATAGAAGTAATTTACAAATCTTTTTAGCTTTCTGGCACCAGTTGATATATATAAAAAAGTTTTTTCCTGGAATACCCCTTTAACCTCTTAAGGACCCAGGACGTATGGGTACGTCCTGGGTCCCGGTCCTGCGATATAACTCGGGGTCACACGGTGACCCCGCATCATATCGCGGCGGGCCCGGCGTCATAGTGAAGCCGGGACCCGCCTCTAATAGCGCGTGACACTGATGGCGGTGCCGCGTGCTATTAACGCTTTAGCCGCGCGCTCAAAGCTGAGCGGCGCAGCTAAAAACGAAAGTGAAAGTTGCCGGTTAGCTCAGGGAGCTGTTCGAGATCGCCACGGTATAATCGCAGCATCCCGAACAGCTGTAGCACAGGAGGAGGTCTTCTTACCTTCTCCTGTGCTGTCCGATCGCCGAATGAATGCTTCAAATCTGAGATCCAGGCTTGAGCATTCAATCGCCGAAAACACTGATTGATCCATTCCTATGGAGATGGATCAATCAGTGTAAAAGATCAGTACATGCAATGTTATAGCCCCCCCTATAGGAGCTATAATACTGCATAAGAAAAGTGTAAAAAAATCATTAACCCTTTCAATTATCCCTTCCCCTAATAAATCACCCGGCATTTCCAAGAATAAAAAAAACACAGTGTAAATAAAAATAAACATATGTGGTATCGCCGCGTGCGGAAATGTCAGAATTATAAAAATATACTGCTTTTTAAACCGCACGTTCATTGGCATACGCGCAAAAAAAGTCCAAAATAGCGCATTTTTGATCACTTTTTATACCACAAAAAAGTGAATAAGAAGTGATCAAAAAGTCTGATCAGAACAAAAATGGGATTGCTAAAAACTTCAGATCACGGTGCAAAAAATGAGCCCTTGCAGCACCCTGAACACAGAAAAATAAAAAAGTTATAGGGGTCAGAAAATGACAATTTTAAACGTATAAATTTTCCTGCATGTATTCATGATTTTTTTCGGAAGTGCGACAAAATCAAACCTATACAAGTAGGGGATCATTTTAACCGTATGGACCTACAGAATAAAGAGGAGGTGTCATTTTTGATGAAAAATGTACTGCGTAAAAACGAAAGCCCCCAAAACTTACAAAATAGTGTTTTTTCATCAATTTTACTGTTTCAGAGCTAAAATGACTAATGACATTACAAAGTAGAATTAGTGACGCAAAAAATAAGCCATTATATAGAATTTTAGGTGAAAATTTTAAAGAGTTATGATTTTTTTAAGTTAAGGAGGAAAAATTGAAAATGAAAAAACGGAAAAAGCCCCGGTCCTTAAGGGGTTAATCCTTCCAGTACTTATCAGCTGCTGTATGCTCCAGAGGAAGGTCTTTTCTTTTTGAATTTCTTTCCAGTCTGACCACAGTGCTCTCTGCTGACACCTCTGTCCATGTCAGAACCTGCTATGGGGATTTGCTGCTACTCTGGACAGTTCCTGACATGGACAGAGGTGTCAGCATAGAGCACTGTGGTCAGACAGAAAGGAATTACGGTATACAACTTACTGTGGAGCATACAACAGCTGATAAGTACTGAAAGGATTAAGCTTTTTCAATAGAAGTAATTTACAAATCTGTATAACTTTCTGGAACCAGTTGATTTGAAAAACATTTTTTTGCACCGGAGTACCCCTTTAATGCTTCTACAGGGCTTTTCAGACAAACTATTAAATTGCAAATCTGCCTCAGTATGCATTTAACTACCCAGTTCCAATATCACTGACAACAAGGTATTTTTGTCATTCAGGACTCCTGGAAAGCTGGGCGATACCTCTTGTAATGATGGCCATGTCACCCAGCTTTTCCAGAAACATTCATCCTTTTCCAGAAACAGCTATAACCAAGAATTAGATGAAGATATACTACTAGTAATTGTGGGGATTTTTCTTTTTTTATTTAATGCAGAACAGAGTGCAACTAAGGTAAGATATAAATAGGATCCATAAAAATGATGTTGTAGTAATTTTGGTTTACGCTAAGATAAATGGAGGTTTCTAGGGCCCCGCGGCCCCTTGGCGGTGTTATATATATATATAGGTTGGGGTTTTGATCTCTGCTGACAATTGGGGATAACACGTGTTTTATTTCAGGAGAATCTCATTTGTAGCGTCTGACATTCCGAGGCGGTGAGCTCACGGCCAATGGGACCCCTGTCTATCTCCCCACAGAATTTCTCTGCGATTAGCACTGAACGGAGATCCCGGCCAGGAGACAGGACTGAGGCTTATATCCTGTTACCATTGTCATAAATAACCAGAAACCCGCAGCCTATATGTATTATGTATACAATGTCTGCTCCTAAGGAACACATCCCGGGATCATCTCATACAGTACAATAGTCTGTGTAGTCTGGAGGCTCTGTAGACCTAACAGAGTTCTTTGGCGTTGTTCTCTTAAAGGGGTACTCCGCCCCTAGACATCTTATCCCCTATCCAAAGGGCGTTAGTTTAGAATGTCAGGTACAGCGCTGGAGACTCGTGACGTCACGGCTGTGCCCCACTTGTGATGTCACGACCACGCATCCTCAACACAAGTCTATGGGACGGCCGTCACGTCCCCTCCCATAGACTTGCATTGAGGGGGCATGGCCGTGACGTCACGAGCCTCTACCCCACATCACCTATAATCTGGCACGGAGTGAAGTTCATTCCGTGCACCAGATGTATGGAGTTCCGCAGCCGAGATCTTATCTGGGGTGCCCATCAGACACTTCTTGTAGAGTATATCATATTTACCGCAATTATAGACCATCAGTTGGTCATAATAGCAATATCACTAGAGGGTCAGCTCCGATGAATTACTATTACAGGGGACTCCCATCTCTCACCTCTTCTGTACAGAAATGTAGGGAATGTGTTGTATGGAGTGGAGAATGCTGTTCCATTCAACTCTATGCAGGGTAACAAAGTCGTTCATTCCCCAAACTAACATGGTACTCCTAGGTAGCATTGATATACTGGTAGGAAGAAATAGGGTCCCCTCTTTGTTCTAGAGATCATTGGATGTCACTATAGTTGGATCCCCACAGCTCTAACATGTTATCTTCTAGTCAATGTGCCGCACTCCCCCATATGTGTCCTGCTGTACTCCCCATATGTGTCCTGCTGTACTCCCCATATGTATCCTGCTGTTCTCCCCCATATGTGTCCTGCTGTACTCCCCCATATGTGTCCTGCTGTACTCCCCCATATGTATCCTGCTGTACTCCCCCATATGTGTCCTGCTGTACCCCCCCATATGTGTTCTGCTGTACTCCCCATATGTGTCCTGCTGTACACCCCATATGTATCCTGCTGTTCTCCCCCATATGTGTCCTGCTGTACTCCCCCATATGTGTCTTGCTGTACTCCCCCATATGTATCCTGCTGTACTCCCCCATATGTGTCCTGCTGTACCCCCCCATATGTGTTCTGCTGTACTCCCCATATGTGTCCTGCTGTTCTCCCCATATGTATCCTGCAGTACTCCCCCATATGTGTCCTGCTGTACTCCCCATATGTGTCCTGCTGTACTCCCCCATTTGTGTCCTGCTGTACTCCCCATATGTATCCTGCAGTACTCCCCTATATGTGTGCTGCTGTACTCCCCATATGTATCCTGCTGTACTCCCCCATATGTGTCCTGCTGTACTCCCCATATGTGTCCTGCTGTACTCCCCATATGTATCCTGCTGTTCTCCCCCATATGTGTCCTGCTGTACTCCCCCATATGTGTCCTGCTGTTCTCCCCCATATGTGTCCTGCTGTTCTCCCCATATGTGTCCTGCTGTACCCCCCCCCATATATGTCCTGCTGTACTCCCCCATATGTGTCCTGCTGTTCTCCCCCATATGTGTCCTGCTGTACCCCCCCATATGTGTCCTGCTGTACTCCCCCATATGTGTCCTGCTGTACCCCCCCTCATATGTGTCCTGCTGTACTCCCCATATGTGTCCTGCTGTTCTCCCCCATATGGGTCTTGCTGTACTCCCTCATATGTGTCCTTCTGTACTCCCCCATATGTGTCCTGCTGTACTTCCCCATATGTGTCCTGCTGTACTCCCTCATATGAGACCTGCTGTACTCCCTCATATGTGTCCTGCAGTTCTCCCCCATATGTGTCCTGCTGTTCTCCCCCATATGTGTCCTGCTGTACTCCCCCAAATGTGTCCTGATGTACTCCCCCATATGTGTCCTGCTGTACTCCACCATATGTGTCCTGCTGTACTCCCCCATTTGTGTCCTTCTGTACTCCCTCATATGTGTCCTACCGTACTCCCCATATGTGTCCTGCTGTACTCCCTCATATGTGTCCTACCGTACTCCCCATATGTGTCCTACCGTACTCCCTCATATGTGTCCTGCTGTACTCCCTCATATGTGTCCTTCTGTACTCCCCCATATGTGTCCTGCTGTACTCCCCCATTTGTGTCCTTCTGTACTCCCTCATATGTGTCCTACCGTACTCCCCATATGTGTCCTACCGTACTCCCTCATATGTGTCCTGCTGTACTCCCTCATATGTGTCCTGCTGTACTCCCTTATATGTGTCCTGCCGTACTCCCCATATGTGTCCTGCCGTACTCTCCCATTTGTGTTCTGCCGTACTCCCCATATGTGCTCTACTGTATAAATTCATATGTAGGGTCAGTATATGGTATAAATTTATATAAGGGATCAGTCTATTATTTTACTACATTTTCTTCATGTATGAAAAGAATTAATAAGTAGAAATACATTTTATTGTATGTTTTCGGGGCATCTACACTGCTCAAAAAAATAAAGGGAACACTCAAACAACACAATGTAACCCCAAGTCAATGACACTTCTGTGAAATCACACTGTCCACTCAGGAAGAACACTGATTGACAATCAATTTCACATGCTGTTGTGCAAATGGAACAGAAAACAGGTGGAAATTATAGGCAATTAGCAAGACACCCCCAATAAAGGAGTGGTTCTGCAGGTGGTGACCACAGACCACTTCTCAGTTCCTATGCTTCCTGGCTGATGTTTTGGTCACTTTTGAATGATGGCGGTGCTTTCACTCTAGCAGTAGGATGAGACGGAGTCTTCAACCCACACAAGTGGCTCAGGTAGTGCATCTCATCCAGGATGGCACATCGATACGCGCTGTGGCAAGAAGGTTTGCTGTGTCTGGCAGCGTAGTGTCCAGAGCATGGAGGCGCTACCAGGAGACAGGCCAGTACATCCCAGCAGCAGGACCGCTACCTCCGCATTTGTGCAAGGAGGAGCACCTCCAGAGCCCTGCAAAATGACCTCCAGCAGGCCCCAAATGTGCATGTGTCCACTCAAACAGTCAGAGACTCCATGAGGGTGGTGTGAGGGACTGACCTCCACAGGTGGGGGTTGTGCTTACAGCCCAACACCATGCAGGACGTTTGACATTTGCCAGAGAACACCAAGATTGGCAAATTCACCACTGGTGCCCTGTGCTCTTCACAGATGAAAGCAGGTTCACACTGAGCACATGTGACAGACGTGACAGAGCCTGGAGAGGCCATGGAGAACGTGTATCAGCACTTCCTGTAAGAGGAAGACATTGATGCTATGGACTGACCCGCCCGTTCCCCAGACCTGAATCCGATTGAGCACATCTGGGACGTCTCGCTCCATTCACCACAGATTGTCCAGGAGTTGGCGGATGCTTTAGTCCAGGTCTGGGAGGACATCCCTCAGGAGACCATCTTCCACCTCATCAGGATCATGCCTAGGCATTGTAGGGAGGTCATACGGGCACGTGGAGACACACACACTACTGAACCTCATTTTGACTTGTTTGACTCGACAGCCGTCACGCCCCCTCCCATAGACTTGCATTGAGGGGGCAGGGCATGAAGTCACATGGGGGCGGAGTCGTGATGTCACGATCTTCCGTCCCCGTGGTCGGGAGCCAGAACCTCCAGCGCTTCTGGTGGGTCGTGCATGCTATATTGCGGGGGTCCCCAGCGGCGGGACCCCCGCGATCAGACATCTTATCCCCTATCCTTTGGATAGGAGATAAGATGTCTAGGGGTGGAGTACCCCTTTAAGGACATTACATCAAAGTTGGATCAGCCTGTAGTGTGGTTTTCCACTTTGATTTTGATTGAGTGTGACTCCATATCCAGACCTCCAGGGGTTGATAAATTAGATTTCCATTGATAATTTTTGTGTGATTTTGCTGTCAGCGCATTCAACTATGTAAAGATGAAAGTATTTCATACGATTAGTTCATTCATTCAGATCTAGGATGTGTTATCTTAGTGTTTCCTTTATTTTTTTGAGCAGTGTATATAATTGTGGCTTACACATGGGTGGGAGCATGGGGGCCCCTATAATCCTCTATTGCCAGGGGGGCCCCTTAGGTTGTCAGTCCACCCCAGATAAGGGATAAATGTTATTGGCCAGAAAATGGAGTCCAAACTACCAGCATCATGTAGCATGCTGGGGGTTGTAGTTTTTCAACAGCTGGAGGCACCCTGGTTGGGAAACACTGACATAGGGTATCAAATGGAGGGAGGTTGTTTGAAAAAAGTGCGATACATTTTTTCTATTGTACGTTGTCCCTTTATCATATGTTATATATACTATATATGGAAAGAATAAGTAATGGCCATTTTCTTCATGGATGTAATGAGTATGGTATGAGGAAATGTTTGACAAGTCCCCACCAGCAGTGTCCTCCGCTCAGCTGCGTCTGATGTTATCCAGCTGGAGAATAGATCTGCAAAAGACAAATATGAGAAAAGCACAAAAAATTCCTAAAAGTCATTTACCTATGGGCAGAATATCCATCTCAACTTGCTCCCTGGGAGGCACCCCCCACTGGTGCCCTCCATGTGTTCATAGATTTTACATGTAGACAGATCATGTCTTTAAGGGTAAATATAAAAGCGTTCATGGAAAATGGGAAAAATATTCAGGGGATTGACTCATGAAGACATAAGCTGGCCCAGCAGTAAGTGCCGCTTTGGCCAGAAATTGGCTGAGCAGTAGTATGACAATGTGGGCTCCGACATCACTCCAGGCCTAAGCGTCACGCTTTCTCACATGAAGACCGGGACCGGAGCAGGACACCGGAAGCCCCACAGGAGTGCTGGAGGTACGTAGAGGTTTGGTTTTTTATACAATGTAGAATGGGCATTCTTCTTACCATTCTTGTACCCCTGGTTGGGAACCACTGATCTAGGGCACAAAAACCTAATAGTAGTTAGGGAATAAATAGGTTAAGGTAAGGATCCCTGCTGGTCTACAGCAGTAAAGAGGTTTATCTAAGGTTCCCTGCTGGTCTAGGCTAGTGAAGAAGTTAAAGGGGTACTCCGCCCCTAGACATCTTATCCCCTATCCAAAGGATAGGGGATAAGATGTCAGATCGTGGAGGTCCCGCCGCTGGGGGGGACCCACCTGTTGCGGCTTCCGGCAGCGCTGGAGGCTCTCATCCTAACGTCTCCCGACCACGGTGACGTGAGATCGTGACGCCACGACTCCGCCCCCCCGTGTGACGTCACACCCCGACCCTCAATGCAAGTCTATGGGAGGGGGCGTGACAGCTGTCACGCCCCCTCCCATAGACTTGCATTGAGGGGCGGGGCATGACGTCACATGGGGGCGGAGTCGTGATGTCACGATCTCACGTCACCGTGGTCGGGAGCCGAAGCCTCCAGCGTTTCCGGAAGCCGTAACAGGTGGGTCCTGCAGCAGAGATGCCAGGGGTCCCCAGAGGTGGGACCCCCGCAATCTGACATCTTATCCCCTTTGGATAGGGGATTTTTGTCATGATCACACCCTATCGGTCCAGCCAAGACGCTAGAGAGAGTGTGATGGTGCAAGGGTTAAAGCCGCCAGACCTCTGGGTATCCACTACAAGTCCCAGCAAGTCACCAAATTAACCCTTAGATAAACGTGTTTTACCAGAGCTGCCTTCAGAAAGGTGAGCTCATTTATTTAGAGATCAAAGACCAGAGCTGATTAATGAAACATTTAATCTGATAAAAGGTATCACAGTGCTGACTACCGTATTTATCGGCGTATAACACACACTTTTTAGGCTAAAATTTTTAGCCTAAAGTCTGTGTGCGTGTTATACGCCGATACACCCCCAGGAAAGGCAGGGGGAGAGAGGCCGTCGCTGCCCGCTTCTCTCCCCCTGCCTTTCCTGGGGTCTAGAGCGCTGCTGTCGGCCCTTCTCACCCCCTGGTTATCGGCGCCGCTGCCCGTTCTGTCCCCCTGACTATCGGTGCCGGTGCCGATAGCCAGGGGGAGAGAAGCGGCGCCGACAGCCAGGGGGAGAGAAGGGGCAGCGGCACCCATTGCCGGCGCCGCTGCCCCGTTGCCTCCCCCCATCCCCGGTGGCATAATTACCTGAGTCGGGTCCGCGCTGCTCCGCTGCTCCAGGCCTCTGTCGTTGCTATGCGCTGAACGGCGCGGCGCATGACGTCAGAGCGCCGCGCCGTGCATAGCAACGACGCTGGGGACGCACGACGGAGGCCTGGAGCAGCGGAGCAGCGCGGACCCGACTCAGGTAATTATGCCACCGGGGATGGGGGGAGGCAACGGGGCAGCGGCGCCGGCAATGGGTGCCGCTGCCCCTTCTCTCCCCCTGGCTGTTGGCGCCGCTTCTCTCCCCCTGGCTATCGGCGCCGGCACCGATAGTCAGGGGGACAGAACGGGCAGCGGCGCCGATAACCAGGGGGTGAAAAGGGCCGACAGCAGCGCTCTAGACCCCAGGAAAGGCAGGGGGAGAGAAGCGGGCAGCGATGGCCTCTCTCCCCCTGCCTTTCCTGGGGGTATATCGGGGTATACACGCGCACACACGCACCCTCATTTTATCATGGATATTTGGGTAAAAAACTTTTTTACCCAAATATCCTTGGTAAAATGAGGGTGCGTGTTATAGGCCGGTGCGTGGTATACCCCGATAAATACGGTATATAAAAATACAGAAACAAATGAATGACATACAGTTACAAAAATATATAAAAGAGTTTAGCAAGGCAAGTTCAGAAAACAAAAGATGAAGTTCTTACAGCACGATGATATCAGTCCATGAGAGTGAGTTCCAGCTGTTCTTAGGATGGTCTTTTCAGCTTGTTGCCCAGCATTGAACACCCAACTTTGAGTCTACCATTCTTTTAAAATAGCATATCTGCTTTCTTGGGAGGGAGACTCCATTCCCCCCTCCCCTCTGGTCCCACCAGGTGGGGCATCTCTCTTCCTGGCCCCTTATCTGTTTGATTATATGATGGGACCAGAGTGCATGACTTCAAAAGAGCCTTTGACTTCAAAGGAGAAGTAAACAAGCAGCCAGACCCCCCCAGTAAAATGCAATACACAAAAAACAGTCTGAATGACCTCTCACCCCTGGCTTGGATAATACATCACACAGTTATAATTATAATACACATATAGGATTTTAATAATCAGGCCTTGGGCCTGACAATGTCTAGGGGCGGGGTACCCCTTTAAGGTATGGATCCGTGGTGGTCTAGGGCAGTGAAGAGGTCAATGTTAAGATCCCTAGTGGTCTAGGGCATAAACAGGTAATGTCAGGATGTATTGGAATAAATAGGTTAATGTAAGAACCCTTGGTGGAGGGCAGTGGGAGAGTTCATGCTACATACCTTGTTCCAGTGGTTGCTCGCCAGCACTGCCCTGGCTGTAACCATAGAGATAAGTGCAGGGAGGGTAAGGAGATCACTGTGCAGCTGTGTATGTATTTCCACACAGTTCATTCTATGTTTAGGAAGAGCCAAAATTCTGTTGGGGCATGCTGGGATTTGTAGTTGTGCAACAGTTGAGGGCCCCCTGGTTGGGGAACATTGCCCCTTGAGATATAACGTAAAGCTTATTGGCCCCAACGAAAAAACTGCAGAGGGCCCCTAACTACCATGTGCCATTTTCTAACATTGGAGACTTTTGGGGTCCTCTCAGGCTCCAGGGCCCCATTACAGCTGCTAGCCCTGCAGTATAGCTATCGATGACATTGCTGCAATCTGATTGTTGGCGCAACTTTCCCTTACACGAGTTTTTATAAATCGCCCTTATTGTGTAGTTAGACCTTATAGCGAGTGACCCCCACCAAGTAGGGTCGGGGATTACACCCATCCTCCAGCCCCTTGTTCCTCATCGGTCTCAAGGCGTATAGCCGCTACAAGCTCTGCTATTTACAGGCCTAGTGTCTGGCATCGCAGACAGGAAATTTTATTGGCTACAAACTTCTTTTCTTTTTTTTACTGACTTTGCGGGATTTCTGCGAATGACATGTTCGCCCCAGATCGCTTCCCTTAGCCTGGACGTCAGGTTTGAATTAGGGCAGGATCTGGACATGTTTCTTACAGATCTTTTCACAGGGCTCAGAAGTGACGACATCTGGGAGAACATGAAGCTTATTCTGCTGACAAGACAAACAGCTGCGCCCCGGAGTGAGACGACTTCAAACAGCGTGTGTCACCGGCAGGCTCTGCGGTCAGCGGCATCTGCAGCCGGAAACGCCAGAAAATTGTTACTAAATGAAAAAGAAAAAGAGACGGAAAGTTTTTCAACGTTTTTCTCTTCTATTTCAGAAATCGGGCAGGTGATCCGTCCACGGCGGCCAAGCGAGGAATCACGCACGGGGCCAGATGAGGTGTTTACAATGCGACATATCCGGCTCGCCAGGATGTATCAATCTATGTGTATGGCATGAAGTGCGGGATCAAATCCTAAAATCCATACTAGGGCTCAAGTCTATTAAGGACATCTCCAATGAAGGACTTAGGCTGGGATTATGCACAATTTATGTTAAGGTTTTTTTTGGGACCAGAAAGACTCATTTTGCACTCACAAGATGCAGTTTTTGTGGCGTTCTCCCAAAAATAGTGTGAATTAGTATAGGTTTTAAATTTTTTTTAGACATTTTTATACCCTGCATATTATTCATTACAAGTCATGTGACTCTTTCATCATGTGACTCAAGGATTTTATTTGAAGAATAAGATGGGGAGCGAGCCAGAAAAAGCACAAATATTAAAAACGATAGAAAAACGTCAATATTTCATAATTAAAAAAAAAGCTTTCGTAATCATAGCTTAAAAAAAAAGCCATAAAAGGCTATGTTTACACATAGTATTTTGGTCACTGCTTTTGTTCAAGACGAGAAGTGGGTCGAAATACAGAAAAAGTGCAAATCTTAATATTCTAGTTTTCCTTTGAATCGCTTTCACTTTTGGTTTAAAATACTGATCTGTGTGAATATAGCCAAAGGGTAAAAAAAAAAAAAAAACTCCAAAAAACACATCCTTGGTCGTAATTAGAATTTTTTTTTTTAAGCTGCTGTTGCCTTTCTGTCATCTCGAACCAGTCTGCCCATTCTCCTCTGGTTTTTTGTGTGTGTCCGTGTGTGAAAATCCCAGTAGATCAGCAGTTTCTGACCATACCAGCTTTCTGGCACCAACAGCAATGCCACGTTCAGAGTCACTTAAATCCCCTTTTTTGTCCCATACTGATGCTCAGTTGGAACTTCAGAAATTTATCTTGACCACGTCTACATGCCTAAATGAATTGAGTTGCTGACATGTGATTGGCTGATTAGCTATTTGTGTTAACAAGTATTTTAACACTATTAAACTCAAATTTTATCCCACAAAAAAGGCCTCATAAGGCCAGGCAGACATGAAAATAAAACCATTACAGACATTATAGGCCCATCGGTCAGCACAGTACAGTGACCCCCCAACCTATGTTGGCCCTGATATACGATCATTTCAACATATGAACATATGTTGAAGCAGCATCAACATACGATGCTTTTGTATGTCGGGGCCATCGCATAAACGGCTATCCGGCAGCGCAGACTGCTTCAGCTGCCACCAGATAGCCGTTTCCAGTGCCCCGTGTGCAGGGACGTGCACAGGTTGACTAGAAAGGGGGCTTGAGCCCCTGCCTTTTGGACATTACTCCTAAAAGTGCCCTGGGCAGTGCTATTTAAATAATTATGGGAAGTGCCCTTTTTTATCAGTTCAGCCCCTGCCCCCCCAAATGTCTGTGCACGTCCCTGCCCATGTGGTCCGCTGATGATCACTTACCTGTCCTCGGGGCTCTGGCGCGTCCTCTTCGGGATCCTCCGCATCGTCGGCATCACGTCGCTGCGCACGCCGTCCCGTCATCCAATAGGAGCGGCGTGCGTAGCGACGTGATGGCGGCGATGGAGAGCGAGGATGCCGGGGAAGCAGAGGCCTTGCCGGAGCGTCAGGGACACCCCGGGGACGCGGCGCCAGCGATGGAGGGCGACATCCAGGGCAGCGGTGACGGTCCAGAGCGGCGGGACATGTGAGTACAACTTCCTCTAACAGTGGTCTTCAACCTGCAGACCTCCAGGTGTCAACATCTGGAGGTCCGCAGGTTGTAGACCACTGTCCTATACTTTACATTGCATCCCTCAAAATGCGATGGTTTCAACAAACGATGGTCTGTTTGGAACGGATTACCATCATATGTTGAGGGACCATATGTTGAGCGGCGGGGACACGTGAGCATTACCTCCAATACCAGTGGTCTTCAACCTGCAAACCTCCAGATGTTGCAAAACTACAACTCCCAGCATGCCCGGACAGCCGTTGGCTGTCCGGGCATGCTGGGTGTTGTAGTTTTGCAACATCTGGAGGTCCGCAGGTTGTAGACCACTGTCCTATACTTTACATTGCACGGATCCCTCAACATACGATGGTTTCAACAAACGATGGTCCATTTGGAACGGATTACCATCGTATGTTGAGGGACCACTGTATTATGATGGAGAAGAATATGCAGCTTCGGATGTGACTAGAGAAGAAGCATGATGCAACGATGATATTAAAGGGTACCTCTCATCAAAACAACTTTTGATATATTATAGATTAATGTATGCAGAATAACTTTACAATTGAATGTTATTAAAAAAATATGCTTCTTTCTATTTAATTTCCACTTTGAAGAAATGACCACTAGGGGTCTCCCTACCAGTCCTGGCAGCAAGCATTTCAGACTCATGCTGGAGTCCTAAACACTATGAGCTGCCAGTCTGCTTTGTTCACAAAGGAGAACACTCAGAGCTGCCAGCCTGCTTTGTTCACAGCCTGTTTGGCTGTGAACAAAGCAGGCTGGCAGCTCTGAGTGTTTAGGACTCCATCATGAGTCAGAAATGCTTGCTGACAGGACTGATCGGGAAAAATACAATAGAAAGAAGCATATTTTTCATTAACATGCTATTGGAAAGTTATTCAACATTCATTAATCTAAAATATATCAAAAGTTTATTTCATGAGAGGTACCCTTTAATTAATTAAATAAGTAAAAGTATCTGCAAATTTACGAGCATACATTGACTTCTATTATTACCGCTCCCATCCTGCACAGATGCCGTAGCGGTTGTCTACACAAAGGGGCCGGGAATGGTCATGGAGAATAGTTCCTGCTGGTCTCAAGATGTATGAAGTCTGAGAACTGTCTGCTCCCAAACACATGCCCACCAGACGGCCCTCTGAACAACAAGAACATGACTTAATGCGCATACGATGCATGTAAATGTAAATTCACTAGTAAAGCCATGATAATATATGGCAGTGGTCTCCAAACTGTTGACCTCCAGATGTAGCAAAACTACAACTCCCAGCATGCCCTAAAACGGCAGTGAGGAGCATGCTCTTTACCCTCTGGAGGAGAGCTACTTTATATACCTTTTCCCATGAAGCATTGCATGCAGAGGCGTGATGTGTAGCTTCTGGGCCCCGATGCAAAATCTGCAACCGGGTTCCATATGCCAATTATAATGCTGGTCTATTATGGGGAAGATGTGCTTTGGGGCCCCCTTAGGCACCAGGGCCCCAGTGCGACTGCTACCTGTATAGCTGCGCCCCTGATTGCATGGCTTATAAGTGTGGTAGAGGGTGTGATACAATGGGCAGATGGAATTACCCTAGGGGCAGATGGCATTAACCCCTTGTGTCCGTGACGCCAGGGCATGGTTTATCCTCAAAACCACCCGAAGGTATACCGC
Organism: Hyla sarda; assembly: GCF_029499605.1. Taxonomy (NCBI): domain Eukaryota; kingdom Metazoa; phylum Chordata; class Amphibia; order Anura; family Hylidae; genus Hyla; species Hyla sarda. The sequence continues at coordinate 159,697,342 of NC_079197.1, forward strand.
TGGATCCTGGGCTAGGCACGGGGGCTATAATGACTCCGATGCCAAGTTACAGACAGCAGAAGCTTTACTGAGGTTAGACAGGTGGAAAAGTCTATACAGTTCAGCCAGGGCCCACGGAGGTGACTCAAAGACCTAAAGGGCTTGCTGGGACTTAATGGGGTCAATTTAATGCAGGCCACGTTGACTTGACAAATGATGACTGTGACTGACAATACTGAGACTGTGGCTTACTTGCAGGTTGGTAGCTTGTGGCTGCAGATTGGACTTGAGGCCTCCTATGACTCTGGACACACACGACTTGACTGGACCTCAGCAAAGACTAAGAGAGAGAGCAGAGGCTCCATCCAAGGCTTTTATGGGGGAAGCTCTGGTGGGGTCCCATTGGTCACCCCTAGGTCACCTGGTCACTGATACTTCCTGGGTAACAATAACATGACAACTCACATAGTAAACAGTCTTTAAGGTACAGTGGTCCCTCAACATACGATGGTAATTCGTTCCAAACGAGCCATCGTTTGTCAAATCCATCGTATGTTGAGGGATTCGTGCAATGTAAAGTATAGGAAGCTGTACTCACCTGTCCCCGCCCCTCGAGATGGTGTCCCCGGGCCTCCGCTGGGCTCTCCTGGTCATCTCCGGTCCTCTGCTGGGCTCTCCCGGTCTTCTCCGGTCCTCTGCTGTCTTCTCCGGTCCTCCGCTGTCTTCTCCGGTCCTCTTCTGTCTTCTCCGGTCCTCTTCTGTCTTCTCCGGTCCTCTTCTGTCTTCTCCGTTCCTCTTCTGTCTTCTCCGGTCCTCTTCTGTCTTCTCCGGTCCTCTGCTGTCTTTTTCGGTCCTCTTCTGTCTTCTCCGGTCCTCTTCTGTCTTTTCCGGTCCTCTTTTGTCTTCTCCGGTCATCTTCTGTGTTCTCCGGTCCTCTGCTGTCTTCTCCGGTCCTCTGCTGTCTTCTCCGGTCCTCTGCTGTCTTCTCCGGTCCTCTGCTGTCTTCTCCGGTCCTCTGCTGTCTTCTCCGGTCCTCTGCTGTCTTCTCCGGTCCTCTTTTGTCTTCTCCGGTCCTCCACTGTCTTCTCCGGTCCTCCGCTGTCTTCTCCGGTCCTCCGCTGTCTTCTCCGGTCCTCTTCTGTCTTCTCCGGTCCTCCGCTGTCTTCTCCGGTCCTCTTCTGTCTTCTCCGGTCCTCTGCTGTCTTCTCCGGTCCTCTTCTGTCTTCTCCGGTCCTCTTCTGTCTTCTCCGGTCCTCTGCTGTCTTCTCCGGTCCTCTGCTGTCTTCTCTGGTCCTCTGCTGTCTTCCGCAAGGCCTTACTGGGCCTGCGTAGCGATGTCATTACGCCGCTGCGTACGCCATTCCTATTGGATGACGTGCACAGCAGCGTATTGACGTCAACGGAGAGGGTCGAGAAGACACCGGAAGACCAGCGCTGGACCCGGAGGGCACCCTGGAGCATCGTGGAGGGGTAAGTAATACTTACCGCACCACACGGAGAACATTAAGCTGCTATCCGGCAGCAGCTTAAGCATTTTGCGCTGTCGGATAGCAGTTAATGCGATGGCCCCGACATAAAAAAGCATCGTATGTCGATGCTGACAACGACATGCGTTGGCCTCTGAGAGGCCATTGTATGTCGATTTGATCATATGTCGGGGCCATCGTAGGTCGGGGGGTCACTGTATAACACTCCTACATACATAACATAGGGATTATATACACTGCAGGAGGCTGCCTGAAAGGGCAGCAAGGGTAAGGGGAACACCTCCCATACTGGGCTACCACATAAGGCTCTATACACCACTTTGGAGGTCTCCTTTAATGGGTTCTGTCAGATTCAAAAACTTTTTATATGTTGTACGTTTTGGCAAAACATTAACCCTTCTAATATAGTTCATAAAAAATTTTTTAGCACCCTTTTATGGAAATCATGGCTTATTTAAAAAAAAAAAAAAAAAAAAATATATATATATATATATATATATATATATATATAAAAAGACCACTAGAGGTCCCCATACCATCCAGAACATAATCCTGTCCTGCTGCTGCATCATCTTTGTCCCAGCTGAAGCACAGATAGGGACAAAGGGGGAGATTTATCAAAACCTGTGCATAGGAAAAGTTGATGAGATTGCTTCTTGCATTTTTCACAGGCCTCTTTTAAAAATGAAAGAAGCGATCTGATTGGTTGCTATGGGCAACTGGTCAATTTTTACTTTGCATAGATTTTGATAAATCTCCCCCAAAGTCCACGAAGTGAGAGTGGGACTAACACTCCTCTGTGCTCACTCCTGTCCTGTCAAACTTCTGTCTAAGAAACAGAGATGTGAGGATTACAGAGCAGCCTGCAGTGACTGGGGGAAGAGACCCAGCACAGTACTCAGCACTTAGGGAGGAATTGAATGTATGGTGAGAGAGGGCCGGCTTAGTGCTTGCCTCGGACATGCCCCTGAGCAGTAAATATCTGAGCAGTGGGTGTCAAAATGAGTGAGCAGCAGAACAGATGGATTTGTGAGCCAAATACAGAAGCTAGACACATAAAAAGACATGTAAAGCATCTGCACGACCCAGTGAGTAACAAATAGAAGCATTATTTTTTTTCTGTAAAATGACAGCTACGCTTTAAGGAGACTTAAAGAGGTACACTGCCACTAGACACCTTATCCTCGATCCAAAGGATAGGGGATAAGATGTCTAAGGGCGGAGTACCCCTTTAAAGGTGGCTATCTGAAGTGTCAGGTCAGCTTAAGGGTCCTGATGGGATAAATAGACCCACAATTCTAGTTATCACCCCTGACTCCTTTCTTAATGGATTATGAAAGAGAATGATCAAAACCAGTGCAGAGGAAGAGCGGTGCAGTTGCCCATAGCAACCAATCAGATGGCTTTGTTTATTTTTTTACAGGCCTCTTCAAAAATGAAAGAAGCAATCTGATTGGTTGCTATGGGCAACTGTACCCCTCTTCCTCTACACAGATTTTGATAAATCTCCCCCTATGAGTGTCCATATAAGTCATTATCATTGTAAGAGCCATAATAAGAGCCTTGTAGAAATACTTTCTGCAGACAGGAACCTCTGGTCTCATGAGAAGATGACATTGTAGTAGAGGAGCTGTGTGGGTCATGGCCGTTTGGTTTGGGAGGGTATGACGTGATTATCGGGGCAGGAATGGCTGCGTCATGTAGTCATCAGGATATCTTACTGTAAGATGTTCAGATAAAAAGCCTTCTATATTTTGTAGGTCTTTCGATTGCAATGACATGAGGTCCTCTTTAGACAAACTATTCTCAAGTGTCAATATGATGGTGTGGTGGCCCAGTATGGGATGGTGTTTCCCCGTACTCTTCTCCTGGCCTGTCAGGCAGAGTCCCTTTAAGTTCCCAGGACCCCTGCAGTGTTACCCTCATTGCAAATATGTTATTCCTTATAAAGTGTATTGTACCTTTAATAGTTTGTACCATGTGGTTAAAGTTATACCATGTGATTGTTACCCAGGAGGCACTAGTGATCAAGAGAACCCCCCCCCCCCTCCCAAGTGACCTATGGGATCCTTGCACAGCCCCCCCCCTATAAATCCAGGGGAGGGGCTGCGATCTCTCTCTTGGAGCTCTTAGTTCTTGTTCCTGAGGTCCAGTTCAGTCCAGACGTCTAAGAGTGTCCAGAGCATTGGAGGCCTCAAAGTCTGCAGCCACAAGTCAGCTCAAGTAAGCTAAAGTCATCATCTTGTCAGTCACAAGTCAGTCATCAATCAAGTCAATTGTCCAGTCACCTTGGCCTGCACTAAAGTGTCTCTACATACTGCAAGTCCCAGCAAGCATGCGAGGTCCTCCTGTGTAACTGGTCACCTCCTTCGGTTTCTGGCTGTACTGCATAGACGGTGTAATCTGTCTACCCTCAGTAAAGCTACAGTTTGTCCGTAAAATGTTTTACATTTTACTAGTGGTGCTTGTGAAATAGAGGGGGTGGAGGGGTGAAGGAAAAACTGTTGTTTGCTGCTGTGGAGTGTAAAGAGTCGGTACCTGAAAGGATTAAATTGGTCCAGTGTTTCCCGCGCGCGAGCGGTCGCAGCTCCACCCTGTCAGTCCCCAGCGGTGACGCCTCTTCGGTGTTGCAAGGCCAAAGATCCGCCCTTTATTGCACAGGGGAAGACTTTACCGGCCGGACCGAAACAGGAAGTTCCCTGGGCGCAGCCATATTGGAGGTTCTGACGGCTGAGTCCGGCTCTGCTGGTACCCCCGACACCCGCTGCAGCGCAGCCTCTGCAAATACCTACGGACATCAGTATCCAGTCTCCGGTGCCAGTAATTAATCCCCTAGTGCCCAACAGAGTGCTCCCACCAGCCAAGACTAGGCCACTGCAGCACCTCAACCAGCATCTTAAAGCGACAGTGCACTCTATTCATCTTAAAGTGACAGCACACTCAATTTTTCTTAAAGTGACAGCGCACTCAATTCTTCTTAGTGACAGCACACTCAAAAAGTCTAGAATATGTCAGAACCCAGCTCTCCAGATCAACCAGGCGACAGTTCCCCTTCATCTACACTAGCAAGGTCATCACCTGCCCCAGCAGCCAGGAGGATCTTGCCAGCCCTGCCTGCAGTCAACATCAAAAGTCCTGGTGTTCCAGCATCTGCACCGGTATTCATGGGGAACCCTGTCCTCCCTACCTACAATGGAGACCCCTTCACCCTGAGGGATTTCAAGGAAAGGATCCAAAGATTGTTTGTCTTTTACTCTATCCCTCCTATTTAACAGGTCACAGGACAACTACAGGGACCAGCGTTAGAAGAAGTCCGCACTTGGCCAGCCTTCAAGAAGGTGACTGTAGGACAGATCTTTGAAAGACTGTATCAGGTATTTGAGTCACATTCTCCATCAGAGGTACGTCTCCGGCTGTATGAAAGGCGACAGAAGCCAGGTGAAACCTTGAGAGCATATTCTGTAGCCTTACAGAATACCCTAGAAACTGTCCAAAAATTAGATAGTATAACTCCCGAGCAGTATTAATGAACAGATTTATTGATGGGGCCCATAACAAGTAGGACAAGGCCAAATTGAGAATGTTAGCAGTCCAAAACTCCAATATGTCATTTTCTGCATTTAAAAGACTGGTTATTCAAGTAATTGAGTCCGGGACTGAGTCTAAAGATGTTTGTACCCCCCTTGCACCTTCTCAGGAGCCCTCAAGGGGCGACGGTCAGGCCTATACCGCCCTGTTCAACTGTCCCGACTACAGTCCAAGCAACCCTGTCAGTCACTACGGATTCAGATCTACAGAGTAGTAGACCGGACATTGAACAATTGACTAAGGTTATCAGGGAGCTCGCCACCCAGCCTGCTCCACTCTCCCGTGAGCAATCCTTGCCTAGAAAATCCCCTTCTGCTCCTGCCCCATGTGATCCCAGTTACTGTGCTCCTTCACCCGCTAGGTATTCTGGGAGTAAAAGACCCTTCTGTACTCACTGTAACAAGTCCGGCCACTAGACAATGCACTGCTGGGGTTTAAACGGGATTCCCTCTGGGGTCAAGGACCGGCCCCCAGGAAAACAGCCAGCAGTCCCAACTTCAGAACGACCTAAGTCAGGACTCTCACTTTATGTCGCCACCTGCCCCTATGTGACAGTCATTGTAGAAGGTGTACTTTTAGAGGCATTAATAGATACAGAGTCACAAGTGTCTACTATAACTAAAAATGTTTTTTATCAGCACTGGGATGCTAGTTTATTGTGTGAGTCTTATTATGTTGACCTGAGAGTAGGGGCGGGTAATGGGCAACCTGTCCACAGACATGAATATTGGGAACCAACCATTCAGTTGGGAGATAATGTGTCAGATAAGGAGTCTGCTGAGTTTACATTGGGGACGAACATTATGAAAAACAGTTTTGCTGAAATAGTAGATGCCTTGCATGTCTCTTTTCCCAATATGTCTCCTTCAGATCAGCAGGCTGCGCAGCACCACTTGAAAGTTCGATAGGCGGGGCAGAAGTTTGCCAACAAGCAAGGTGAAATCTGCAAAGTACGAGTACAAGACATCAGGTCGGTGACCTTGCAACCCAACACAGAGACAATCATCTGGTGACGTGCACGTCCTGGAGTAAGGAACAAGGACCTGCTGGAGCCTATGCAACTGGAAGATCATCCCCTTGTCCGAGCTAAGAGAAGCCTTGTCACTGTTACCAACGGGAGAGTCCCAGTCCGGTTAGTCAATCTATCTGATGTTGCTACTGTATTACCTAAATACACCCCAGTCGCCCAGCTGTAGTGAGTCAAGGGACATCCTAACAGAACGCAAGATGGCCCGACAGCATGCGGCCCAAGTGGCTGAAGGATCCAGTACAAGTCCTCCTGAGCCCTGGTGGGCGCAACTCCAAGTAAGAGACAATAATACCCCAAGGGAGCATGTCAAGGGAGTCATCAAAAGGTACCACAAGGCTTTTAGTAAACATCTCACAGACTTTGGACATACGTCTATGATCCAACACAAAATCCTCACCGGCGACAGCCCACCTATTAAAGAAAGGCATCGTCCGGTCACGCCAGGCATGTATCAGACTGTCAACAAGATGCTGGCCGACATGAAAGAGGTGGATGTCATTCAAGAGAGTCAGAGTCCCTGGGCGGCGCCCCTCGTTTCGGTCAAGATAAAAAAAGACGGAACTATCCGCTTTTCAACTACAGGAAGTTGAACAACGTCACACATAAGGACGCTTATCCACTGCCAAGAATCGAAGAGTCACTCACAGCTCTCAGGTCGGCTGCTTACTTCTCCACCCTGGACTTAACCAGCGGATATTGGCAAGTGCCTATGGCCGTGGAAGACCAAGAGAAGACTGCCTTTGTGACACCCATGGGGGACTGTTCGCGTTTAATAGTATGCCGTTTGGGCTATGTAATGCCCCTGCTACATTCCAGCGTTTGATGGAGCGGTGCCTGGTCCATCTGAATTTTCAAAGTGTCCTATTGTACCTGGATGATGTCACCGTGTATTCCAAGTCCTACCAGGAGCACCTCAGTCATCTGTCAGACAACTTCCAAGTCCTGATCAAGCATGGGCTGAAGATCAAGCCGTCAAAGTGTCATTTGTTTAAACCTTAGGCACACTACTTGGGTCATGTTGTCAGCGCGGAGGGAGTCCAGCTCAATCCTGAAAAGGTGGAGGGTGTCAAGAACTGGCCTACCCCATGCACGGTGAAAGATGTCAGGAGCTTCCTGGGATTTGCCGGCTCCTACCGTCACTTCATTCCCCCCTGCGCCCAGATTGCAGAACCCCTCACAGCTCTCCTGTGGGGTATGGCAAAGGAGAACTACAGTGGAATGTGAATGTGCTGAGGAGCAAGCCATGGCGTTCCGAGCTCTTAAACATCTACTGACAGAACCACGCATCCTTGCGTATCCAGACTACAGTCAGCTGTTTCGGATGTATATTGATGCCAGCTTCGAAGGTCTGGGGGCTGTCCTGTCCCAAGTTGAAGAAGGGAGCAAGTGATAGCCTATGCCAGTCGTAACCTGCGAGGAACAGAAAAAACAATGCAAACTACAGCTTCTTCAAGCTGGAACTTCTCGCCCTCGTATGGGCCGTGACTGAAAAATTTAAGGACTACTTGGCTGCCATGCCATTCACTGTCTACACGGATAATAACCCATTGGCTCATCTGAATACTGCCAAGTTGGGTGCCATCGAGCAGCGTTGGGCCTCAAGATTGGCCAATTACAGTTTCACCATCAAGTACAGGAGCAGCAAGACAAATGTCAACGCCGATGTACTGTATCTGATGACCCCCGGCGAAGAACCACCTGACGAAGACGTGGAGATTCCCCCATTTTACCAGAAGTTCGTGAATCAGAATGTTGTGACCGCCCTTGAGGGCAGTGAACCCAAGTCCGAGAAGGTCCAAGAAGACCTATACACCTGGAAGACTCTACAAGACGAAAGTCGAGTCATGGGGGATCTGTTGGACTACCTTCTGATGAAAAAGGTACCAACCCGTCTATGCGAGGCCCAGTGTGACTACGAGTTGAAATTCCTGTGGCGACAGTGGAAGCGACTGTTCGTGCACAAGGGATTGTTTTGCCGAAATTCTTTGGATCCGGTCTCTGGTGATTGACTTAATCAGATTCTGGTTCCCCGAAGAGACGCGGCGATGGTCCTCAACGCATACCATCATCAGTTGGGACACTTTGGAGTCCACAAGACCGAGTCTACTGTCAGACAAAGATTCTACTGGATTGGAATGCAGAGCGACATTGAGAAATGGTGCAGTGAGTGTGAAGTCTGCAACATCACCAGGAATGTGCGCAAGGAAGCAAGAGCACCCCTTCATTCCATCCAGAGTGAAAGGCCTAATCAGTTGGTCACGCTAGACCATGTCAAGTTGTCTTCTACCCTGTCTGGGTAAACTTACCATGGTGGATCACTACTCCAAATGGGTTGTGGTACCCGTTAAGACAGAGGCCCAGATGTTCTACTCCAATTCGGTGCAAACCCTTGGGTGTCCATAGTCTGTCCTAATGGACCGTGGAACGGCTTTTGAGGCCCAACTCTTCAAGGAGCTGTGTCAGTTCCACGCCTGTAAGAAACTTCGGAGTACTGCTTACCACCCTCAAGGGAAGGGGCTCTGTGAGGGCATCAATCAAGTCTTCATCCACATGTTGCGAGCAGCTTCTGTATCCAAGCATGAAGAGTGGATTGTTGCCCGAATTGTTGTAGATTTATAACAACACGGTCCACTGTTCTACAGGGTACACCCCTTTCTACCTGATGATGGGGCAGCATGGGCAGCTGCTGAAGGACCGGACGTTTGAGCTTCAGGCCCTATTCAATAACTCCCCACAAGCCTTTATAGAGTGGGTCTCTGACCATCAAAGAAGGATCAAAGAAGGATAAGAAATTGTTGGCACAAAGATGGGCGAGGCTCAACAAAGACAACAGCTAGATTATAACCGTCATGCCTCCACACCCCTCCAGCTAGGTGCCAAAGTCTGGCTGCGGAAGTTCTCGAGAACTCATAAACTGGACTCTGTCTAGGAGACAGAACCATACACGGCCGTACCTTATCCAGACTCTGATGTGTACGAGGTACAAAAACTGGGGTAAGAGCCGCAAGTTGTCCATCGTAACAGAATCAAGCTGTGTCACAAAGAAGACCTACCTGTGCTCCTCGTACCTTCTCTGTTGGCTGTCCGGGCATGCTGGGAGTTGTAGTTTTGCAACAGCTGGAGGCGCTCTGGTTAGGAAACACTAGTATAGTATATGGTGCAACATTCCGTGAGTTGGAGGATTGGTTGGATAAATACCAGCCATTGCATTGCCCATATTTTTTTAATCTAAAAATACTGGCAGGGTGGCCAAAATACCGGCCAGCCAGGTGGCAACCCTTATCTCAACATGTGTACCTCCAGCTGTTGCAAAACTATAACTCCCAGCATTCCCGGACATGCTGGGAGTTATAGTTTTCCAACAGTTGGAGGCACTCTGGTTTGAACACCCTGCTACCTGCTACTTCTGCACCCCCTGTTATATGTATATATATATATATATATATATATATATATATATATATATATATATATACACACACACCATCCCAAGTGAAGACACCAAACTGCAGTGGCATAAGGGTGAATAAAGTGGCAGGAGTTTATTGCACCAACAAGTACATGCATGCAAACATGTCCTTGGTGCAATAAACTCCTGCCACTTTATTCACCCTTATGCCACTGCAGTTTGGTGTCTTCACTTGGGATGGAATTTGCTTGATCCAGCAGTGGCAAGCTGGAAGGACACTTGCAGACGTATTGGGACTCTCGAGTGCTGACTCTTTTCCTTGTGTGTGTGTGTGTATATATATATATATATATATATATATATACCTGCAACCCACTATACCATACATCATTGCATATAAGTGGGCAGCAAAATAACCAGGCAGCTTTCTTAGGCACAGGACTGGGTTGCCCATGGGGTAAATAAAACCAGCTATACAAGTCACTGACAGCTCAACCTCTCTGTCCCTTTAGGCATTGTACTGTATGTAAATAAATACCTACACGCCACCAGCAGTACTTTATTATGTGCTCAGCAGACTATGTATAACACATAAACCTATAGCACTAATGACTAGTGTTGCTCGCGAATATTCGCAATTCGAATATTATTCGCGAATATCGCATATTCGCGAATTCGCGAATTTCGCGAATATAGCGCTATATATTCGTAATTACGAATATTCTTTTTTTTTTTTTTTTTTCTTCACAGTACACATCACAGTGATCATCCCTCTCTGCTTCCAGCTTGTGTGGTGTAAAGAAGGCTCTAATACTACTGTGTGAGACTGGCGTGCGAAAATTCGCATATACGAAAATTAGCATATGCGGATTTTCGCATATGCGAATTTTCGCATGTGCTAATTTTCGCATGCGCGAACTTTTGCATATGCGAAAATGAAACAAGGAGATAACGAATGTGCGAATATTCGCGAATATATGACGAATATTCGACCATATATTCGCGAATATTCGCGAATTCGAATATGGCCTATGCCGCTCAACACTACTAATGACACCAGGGGTGTAACTATGGGAGATGCAGGGGTAGCAGTCGCACTGCAGAATTGAAGGTGTACTCCGGTGAAAAACATTTATATATATTTTTTTAATCAACTGGTGCCAGAAAGTTTAACAGATTTTTAAATTACTTCTATTTAAAAATCCTAATCCTTCCAGTACTTATCAGCTGCTGTATGCTCCACAGGAAGTTATTTTCTTTTTGAAATTTTCTGCTGACACCTCTGTCCATGTCAGGAACTGTCCGGAGCAGGATAGGTTCGCTATGGGGATTTGCTCCCGCTCTGGACAGTTCCTGACATGGATAGAGGTGTCAGCAGAGAGCATTGTGGTGAGACAGAAAGGAAATTCAAAAAGAAAAGAACTTCCTCTGTAGTACACAGCAGCTGATAAGTACTGGAAAGTTTAAGATTTTTAAACAGAAGTCATTTACAAATCTGTACAGTGGGGATCAAAAGGATCAAAGGCACCCCAGGTAAAAATTTGTATTAATGTGCATAAAGAAGCCAAGGAAAGATGGAAAAATCTCCAAAAGGCATCAAATTACAGATTAGACATTCTTATAATATGTCAACAAAAGTTAGATTTTATTTCCATCATTTACACTTTCAAAATAACAGAAAACAAAAAAATGGCGTCTGCAAATGTTTGGGCACCCCGCAGAATTTATAGCATGCACTGCCCCCTTTGCAAAGCTGAGACCTGCCAGTGTCATGGATTGTTCTCAATCATCATCTGGGAAGACCAGGTGATGTCAATCTCAAAGGTTTTAAATGCCCAGACTCATCTGACCTTGCCCCAACAATCAGCACCATGGGTTCTTCTAAGCAGTTGTCTAGAAATCTGAAACTGAAAATAGTTGACGCTTACAAAGCTGGAGAAGGCTATAAGAAGAGAGCAAAACGTTTTCAGATGTCAATATCCTCTGTTCCGAATGTAATTAAGAAATGGCAGTCATCAGGAACAGTGGAAGGTAATGCAAGATCTGGAAGACCAAGAAAAATATCAGACAGAACACCTCAAAGGATTGTTATAAAAACAATTAAAAACCCACGTTTAACTGCAGAATACCTCCAGAAAGATCTGGCAGACACTGGAGTTGTGGTACACTATTCCAATATAAAGAGATACTTGTACAAATATGGTCTTCATGGAAGACTCATCAGAAGAAAACCTCTTCTACGTCCTCACCACAAAAATCAGCATTTGAAATTTGCAAATGAACATATAGACAAGCCTCATGCATTTTGGAAATAAGTTCTGTGGACCGATGAAGTTAAAATTTAACTTTTTGGCCGGAATGAGCAAAGGTACGTTTGGAGAAGAAGGGGAACAGAATTAAATGAAAAGAACCTCTGTCCAACTGTTAAGCATGGGGGTGGATCAATCATGCTTTGGGGTTGTATTGCAGCCAGTGGCACAGGGAACATCTCACGAGTAGAAGGAAAATGGATTCAATAAAATGTCAGCAAATTTTGGATGCTAACGTGATGCCATCTGTGAAAAATCTGAAGTTAAAGAGAGGATGGCTTCTACAAACAGATAATGATCCAAAACACACCTTGAAATCCACGGGGGATTACATCAAGAGGCGTAAACTGAAGATTTTGCCATGGCCTTCACAATCTCCTGACCTCAACATAATTGAAAATCTATGGATAGACCTTAAAAGAGCAGTGTCTGACTGACAGCCCAGAAATCTCAAAGAACTGGAAGACTTTTGTAAGGAAGAATGGGCAAAGATACCTCAAACAAGAATTGAAAGACTCTTGACTGGCTACAAAAAGTGTTTACAAGCTGTGATACTTGCCAAAGGGGGCAGTACAAGATATTAATTCTGCAGGGTGCCCAAACTTTTGCAGACGTGAATTTTTTGTTTTTTGTAATTTTGAAAGTGCAAATGATGGAAATAAAATCTAACTTTTGTTGACATATTATAAGAATGTCTAATCTGTAATTTGATGCCTTTTGGAGATTTTTCCATCTTTCCTTGGCTTCTTTATGCACATTAATACAAATTTTTACCTGGGGTGCCCAAACTTTTGATCCCCACTGTATAACTTTCTGGCACCAGTTGATTTGAAAAAAAATGAGTACCCCTTTAAGGCACTTCTGCCCTATAAGAAAAGATCAGTATTATAAATGATGCACATTAGACACAGCCCTGTTACAGTTTTTACATTGGGACCCAGAGGCTACAAGTTACGTAAGTTAAGTTACGTAAAAAAGGTCACATATTTTATGTGTTTTTACATAATTAATTCACCATGTCATTTCTCACCATACACTGACATGCTAAAGGATGAAATGTATTCCCTTACTGCTACCCGACACGCGTTTCGTTTTCTTCATCAGGATTTGCACTGGGGGACTCCATTTTTTCTCCTTTAGCCTATAAGTATCGAGCGAGAAGTAATATGGTGAATTGATGATGCAAAAACTACATGGAATAGTGTAGGAGGTGATACTATACAATACCCCAAAAGTTGGTTAGAAAAAAAGGTATATAGAGGCATAAACAGTCTCTAAAAGTAAGGTAAACATATACTTGTAATTCAATACAGTGTCAGAATAAAGGCACAAAAGCAACCAATCAGATCGCTTCTCTAATTTTTCAGAGGCCTTTTCAAAAATGAAAGAAGCGATCTGATTGGTTGCTATGGGCAACTCAGCAACTTTTCCTCTGGACAGGTTTTGATACGTTGAATGTGTTAAATACTAAGCAATGGCAATACGGTGGTCCCTCGTGTTACAAAATCAAGTAATCATAACCCTATGGAAACCTGGTAATTGGTTCTGAAACCCCCAAAATGTCACCCAAAAATAGGAAAAAGTGAAGATTAAAGAAGAACATGTAGAGAACAGGGTCCGGGCTGCGGGGGTCTTGATATCACGGCCAGGCCTGTCATGACGGCACGCCATGCCCCCTCAATGCAAGTCTATGGGAGGGGGCGTGGCAGTCACCACGCCCCCTCCCATAGACTTGCATTGAGGGGGTGTGGTGAGACTTCAAGAGGGGCTTGGCCATGATGTCATGACCCCTGCAGCCCGGACCGAGCGTTCGAAACAAAATGTTCCGAATGCTCGGGCAGTGGAGTACCCCTTTAAGCCTTAAAATCATTTAAATAAACCATGCATATACATTGTATAGCTAAAACCATTTCATGAGCGTTGAGTCATATTCTTCTCACAAAAAGTCCTTTGCAGGAAAGCAGTCCACAATCAAAATGGCCACCTTTACAGCTCCTACTGGGCAAGCATCCAACTTTCCCACATTCCTGAATAGTAAGTGAACCCAGTGTGACACATGATGCACTTTTTACTCTAGTACAGTGTTTCTTAACAAGTTTGCCTCCAGCTGTTGCAAAACTACAACTCCCAGCATGCCTGGACAGCCTTTGGCAGAAAACACACTGGTTAGGAAACACTGCTCTAGCACCTCTTCTTAAAGGAAATGTCACTTTAGAACCTGATGTTTAAAGCAAGTTTTTTATGTTAAACATATTTTTAAAGATTTTTTGGTAATGTTTTTTTCCCCCCTAAATCTCCATTTTATGATCTGTATTTCATAAAATAAGAATCTTGTGATTTTCATTCTGGCCACTAAGCCTTTATGATAAGCTGGTTATTCTGGCCACTAAGCATAATAATAAGCTGTTCATTCTGGCCACGAAGCCGAATAATAAGCTGTTCATTCTGGCCAATAAACCTAATAATAGGCTGTTCATTCTGGCCACTAAGCCTAGTAATAAGCAGTTTTTTTTCTGACCACTAAGCCTAATAATAAGCTGCTCATTCTGACCACCAAGCCAAATAGTAAGCTCTTCATTCTTGCCACTAAGCCTATAAATAATCTGTTCATTCTGGTCACTAAGCGTAACAATAAGCTGTTAATTATGGCCACTAAGCCTAATAATAAGCTGTTCATTCTGCCTACTAAGCCCAATAATAAACTTTTCAGTAGTGACCTCCTTATCATCACATGATTACAATTAAAATATATATACCAGTATATAGATAATATAGGATCAGGCCTTTTACAATAGATATTGGTCACAGCTCAGCCCCCCCCCCCCCCTTCTCCCTGCACAGTGACTTCTGCACAGGTGACAGAGCATGCCTAGAAACCTCTCCCATACAAGTCATTAGGGTCAGCTCCAGACTATTGTGCCTATGTACAAAGGGTATTCCTAAACGTTGTTAACAGAGCACAGCAGAAGCTCATGCAATTGGGCCTACCCCATAATAATGTATAGTAAACATAAAATAAACATATTTCAGTATCCGGCAGTAAAAAAAAAAAAGAAATTTACATGACGCATTCACTTTTAAGGGTATTTTCACACATACAGGATCTTCTGCATATTTTCTGCTACCCATTGACTTCAATGGGTGGCAAAATCACCTGCAGAAAATATGCAGCAGATCCTGTACATGTGAACCTACCCTAAAGGGGTTAACTAGAATTAGAAAAAAAAAACAGTAGTGCTTTCTTCCAAAAAACAGCACCCCAACTGTCCTCAGTTTTTGTTTGGTATTGCAGCTCAGTTCCATTGAAGTAAATGGGGATGAGTTGATTTGTCCTTTAGGAACTTGCTGGGTGAAAAGAGTATTGTTTCCCAACCAGTGCGCCTCCAGCTGTTGCAAAACTACAAGTTTTAGCATGCCCGGACAGACGTTTGCTGAGAGTTGTAGTTCTGAAACAGCCAGAGGCACCCTTGTTGGGAAACACAGCCAACGGCTGTCCCGGCATGCTGGGAGTTGTAGTTTTATAACAGCTGGAGGCAAGCTGGTTGGGAAACACAGCCAACGGCTATCCAGGCATGCTGAGAGTTGTAGTTTCACAAAAGTTGGAGACACATTGGTTGGGAAACACAGCCAATGGCTGTCCGGGAATGCTGAGAGTTGTAGTTTTGCAACATCTGGAGGCACACTGACTGGAAAACAGCCGGTGGCTGTCTGGGCATGCTGGGAGTTGTAGTCTTATAACAGCTGGAGGTGCACTGGTTGGGTAACACAGCTGAAGGCTGTCCGGGCATGCTAGGAGTTGTAGTTTTGCAACAGCTGGAGGCACACTGGTTGGTAAACACAACTAATGACTATTCGGGCATGCTGGGAGTTGTAGTTTTACAACAGTTGGAGGCACACTGGTTGGGAAACACAGCCAACGACTGTCTGAGAATGCTGGGAGTTTTAGTTCTGCAACAGCTGGCGGCCCACAGGTTGGGAAATACAGCCAATGGCTGTCTGGCAATGCTGGAAGTTGTAGTTTTGCAACAGCTGGTTGGGAAACACTGGCCTATAGGAGCGTAAGACACATCTCCATAATAATCTTAAATTCTATATCTAAAGAAGAGTAGTTTAGCAAGCATGGCATTCTATCCAGGAACCAGGAAGATCAGGATGAACAGTATAGGTGCAATATAGACAGAAATGGAAACTGCTGTTGTGTATAAATTTGTGGAAGAACAGATGAAAAGCATAAAAATCAAATAATCTGTGGGGCCTCCTGGGACGGATCTTGTCGGGCAAAAGGATCTCAGAGCAATAAATAAGAGAACTATTTACTACGGCGCTTGTGTGATTATTTTCCAAACAATGGACGGTTTACATAGCGCTCATCAAAGAGACAGGAAAAAGACAGAAGACGAGACGGTAGAGGATGAAGACAGGCTGCTCCGGCCCGGGTGAGGGAAGTGGGGAGCGCACGTGTAAGAGCGGCCATCCTACTGCGACCATCGTAATAAAGATGTGACCGTCAAGTAAGATACCGCGCCAAAACCAACGATTGGTTATAGGATATCACAGGGGACATATTTAAGAATGCAGGAAAAAACTTTCAGTAGACATGATCTTGGAGGGGTCAGTAGACATGATCTTGGAGGGGTCAGTAGACATGATCTTGGAGGGGTCAGTAGACATGATCTTGGAGGGGTCAGTAGACATGATTTTGGAGGTGCCAGTAGACATGATTTTGGAGGTGCCAGTAGACATGATCTTGGAGGGGTCAGTAGACATAATATTGGAGGTGCCAGTAGACATAATATTGGAGGGGTCAGTAGACATGATCTTGGAGGTGCCAGTAGACATGATCTTGGAGATGCCAGTAGACATGATCTTGGATGTGCCAGTAGACATGATCTTGGAGGTGCCAGTAGACATGATCTTGGAGGTGCCAGTAGACATGATTTTGGTGGTGCCAGTAGACCTAATCTTGGAGGTGCCAGTAGACATGATCTTGGAGGTGCCAGTAGATATAATCTTGGAGGTGCAATGAGACATGATTTTGGAGGTGCCAGTAGACATAATCTTGGAGGTGCAATGAGACATGATTTTGGAGGTGCCAGTAGACATGATCTTGGAGGTGCCAGTAGACATGATCTTGGAGGTGTGAGTAGACATGATCTTGGAGGGGCCAGTAGACATGATCTTGGAGGTGCCAGTAGACATGATCTTGGAGGTGCCAGTAGACATGATCTTGGAGGTGCCAGTAGACATGATCTTGGAGGTGCCAGTAGACATGATCTTGGAGGTGCCAGTAGACATGATTTTGGAGGTGCCAGTAGACATGATCTTGGAGGGGTTAGTAGACATAATATTGGAGGTGCCAGTAGACATGATCTTGATGGTGCCAGTAGACATGATCTTGATGGTGCCAGTAGACATGATCTTGGAGGTGCAATGAGACATGATTTTGGTGGTGCCAGTAGACATGATCTTGAAGGTGCCAGTAGACATGATCTCGGAGGTGCCAGTAGACATGATCTTGGAGGTGCCAGTAGACATGATTTTGGAGGTGCCAGTAGACATGATCTTGGAGGGGTCAGTAGACATAATATTGGAGGTGCCAGTAGACATGATCTTGATGGTGCCAGTAGACATGATCTTGATGGTGCCAGTAGACATGATCTTGGAGGTGCAATGAGACATGATTTTGGTGGTGCCAGTAGACATGATCTTGAAGGTGCCAGTAGACATGATCTCGGAGGTGCCAGTAAACATGCTCCAATACTGTATTATCGTAAGCTACATATCTGTTTGGGGATCCCATTAATTTCTCTAGATAGGGAATCCTATTATAAGTTTGTTCTGGGGTCCTTTCACCAACCTGGGGTTCCCTTGCTTTAGCAAAACTGTCACTCTCATCAGCCGAGCATGCTGGAAGTTGCAGTTTTTCAAAAGCCACAGGTTGGAGACCAATGCACCAGGTGAAGTCACTTAAAGGGGTTCTCCACCAGAAGGTGATTTTAGTATGTACCTGACAGACAGTAATGGACTTGCTTAGGAAGGATTTGTGTTTGTCTTGGGGCTAAATGGCTATGTTGTGAGATTACCATAACGCTGTGGCTATCTTTTTGTGAACTAGTATTTCCTGTTGGAGTTTCCTTCTTCAAATTCCATAGTTCCTTGTTTGTAAGTGTGAGGTCACTTTCCTCCCTCCCACACATCAGCCACCCCACCCATTGAAACTCAAATAAGCTGCATTCCATGCAAAAGACCAGTGTTTTCTAACCAGGGTGCTTCCAGCTGTTGCAAAAATATAAATTAGTTGCAGAATGATCTCTTTCCCAGCCAGCGATCCCTCCACCCATTGAAGGAGGACAGGCTCCCTGTCATCACCTGACTAGTGATGTAATGTCTTGGGCCACACTGCAACCTGGGAAAACCTGAGATGACACTTATTTTGTATGGTTTTAAAAATAAACATCGGGGCAAAAATCATATAAGAATTGCAAGACCAGCCATGAAACACAGGTACAGACACTGTATTATGAACTACAATGGCTATAAGTCAAATAAAAAAAAATCCTAGAATACCCTTTTAATATCAAATAGTATAATGGTGCCCCCATAGGCAGGTTAAGATAATGCAGTGTTGGGGGGAACTTTACTGGGACCCTGGTGATCTTAAAAAAGGAAACCTGTCACTATTCACAAAGCACAAGTGAGGGAACAGCTTTTTCCCTGACTATTTTAGTGGTGATGAGTATCGACATGATAGAAGAGACATTTACAGCGTAAACTCAGCAAAACACGCTGGTCTACTGTAAACGATGCTGAGAACTTGGCTGGAAAGATGGAGATCCTAAAAAGTACCCAAGTCTCCAACTTAAAGGAGGTCACCGCACCGAAAAACACAATGTAATCCAAGAACAGTAGTTGCTGTCGTTCTGCAGTGGACTCTATAGATATGCCCTATATAGCACCATTAAAGGGGTACTCCGCCCCTAGACATCTTATCCCACATCCAAAGGGACGGGACCCCCGCGATCTCCTTGCTGCACTCGGCGTTCGTTTAGAGCATCGGGTGCAGCACCAGAGGCTCATGAAATCACAGTCACGCACTGCTCGTGACATCACGACCACGCCCCCTCAATGCAAGTCTATGAGAGGGGGCGCGACTGCCGCCACGCCCCCTCCCATAGACTTGCATTGAGGGGGCGTGACCGTGATGTCATGAGCGGACGTGGTCATGACGTCATGACGCTCCACCCGCATCGCCAGTCATCTGGCATGGAGCGAAGTTTGCTCCGTGCACCGGATATCTGGGGTGTTACAGCCAAGATCGCGGGGATAGGACCCCGCGATCAGACATCTTATACCCTCTCCTTTGGATAGGGGATAAGGTGTCTAGGGGCGGCGTACCCCTTTAAAGTTACATCTACTCTTTTTTGGTTGCCAACAGTCACGTTGGAATGCCGGTGTGGTCTCAAAATTGGAATGGATACACAATATGGTCTGGTGGGAATACCCCTTTAATCTTAGTGGCTCTAACCACTTGTTTGCTAAATAATGGTTCAAATAAGTTCAGTGCTTAGTAAAGTAAACCATTTTTTGTCACAATAATAGCATTTAACAAATTTCGGCTGAGAATTTCCCATATGGGTCAAAGCGAATATTTGATCGTTGATGATCGCTACAACTGGAATGACTTTATATAGAAGAACCTTTCCCTTTATAGCGGAGCAACAATGGGTTTAAAGGGGTACTCCGGTGGAAAACTTTTTTTCATTATTATTTTTTTAATCAACTGGCGCCAGAAAGTTAAATCTTAATCCTTCCAGTATTCATTAGCTGCTGAATACTACAGAGGAAATTATTTTCTTTTTGGAACACAGAGTTCTCTGCTGACATCACGAGCACAGTGCTCTCTGCTGACACCTCTGTCCATTTTAGGAACTGTCCAGAGTAGGAGGAAATCCCCATAGCAAACATATGCTGCTCTGGACAGTTCCTAAAATGGACAGAGATGTCAGCAGAGAGCACTGTGGTCATGATGTCAGCAGAGAGCACTGTGTTCCAAAAAGAAAATAATTTCCTCTGTAGTATTCAGCAGCTAATAAGTACTGGAAGGATTAAGATATTTTAATAGAAGTAATTTGAAAATCTGTTTAACTTTCTGGCACCAGTTCATTTAAAAAAAATAAAGAAAGTATTCCACCGGAGTACCCCTTTAAGGGAAAACCCATTATTACAGAAGTGTTATAGACCCTCTATAGATGTTATTCAGCTAGTAAACACTGATGGACTATCCTCAGGATGGGCAGGTGTCCAAGTCCCTTCAAACAGGGGGTGGGGGTGCTAGGAGTCGGACTCTCCGCTGAGCTATATTGATGGCCTATACTGAGTATATACAATCTTTTTTTACAGGCTGTATAACCCCCTTTAAGGAGTCTATAACACCTCTGTAACTCTGGAGTTCCCCTCCAATCATTATTGGCGTAATCTCTTAAAGGAGTGATCTGGAGAAAAAGTATTTTTGCAAATCAACTGGTGCCAGAAAGTTATACAGATTTGTAAATTACTTCTATTTAAAAAACATAATCCTTCCAGTACTTATCAACTGCTCCAGAGGAAGTTGTGTAGTCTTTCCAATGTGACGGACACAGGTGGCAAAAGACTGGAACGATCTACACAACTTCCTGATAAGTACTGGAAGGATTAACATTTTTACATAGAAGTAATTTACAAATCTGTATAACTTTCTGGCACCGGTTGATTTGAAAATTATGTTTTCCTCCAGAGTACCCCTTTAAAGGGGTTCTCCACTGCCCCGTCTTCCGGAGATCCGCTCTCAGCGTCTGGAAGTTTATTACTCCGGATGTTGTGTGCCGGCTTCTGTGTTCGAGGCCGCCCCCTCTTGACGTCACGCCCGCCCCCTCCTGACGTCACCCCCGCCCCCTCAACGACAGTCTATGGGAAGGGGGCGCGACAGCGTGAATCCCGCACATAGCGTCCAGAGTAATAAACTTCTGGATGCTGCGAGCGGAGTTCCGGAAGACAGGGCAGTGGAGAACCCCTTTAAATGTTTACTTGTCCTCATCCTTGTATCCTCATACTTTTATCTCCCAATTGAATGGGACAATACTACAGTACGTGCACCACTGATACAAATAGTACAGCAATGCAAGGTCCAGAGCAAGTAAACGATGAAGAGGCTGCGGCGCTCTAGTGAGTACTGCAGCCCCAAAAAGCTGATTTGCAGGGGTAGTAAGACCCCCTGACAATCTAAAAGTCAGGGCCTATCTTGAGAATAGACCATCAATTTATACAGGCTGGAAAACCCCTTTTGGCATTGCTGAAATAAAAAAAAAACTTTTTACATCTCATGCATGTCAAAAGTTTTGGCTGGTCGGAATGTCTGTGCTGAGACCCCCACCAAACAATAGATAGCGCATTGGCAGCGCACTTCATTCCCGATCTCAGTGCACAATTCATTACTTTTCAGATGACAGGCTTCATAGACTATATGGAGTCCCTCTTCAGCAATGAGCACTGACACGGCTATATCTAGCAATAGGTGGGGGTCTTAGCACTGAGACCCAAATTGATCAATCCTTCTGGCCAGTCTGCATTATATATATATATATATATATATATATATATATATATGCAACTCCAAACAATCAAGAAGAAAGTACAGGCAACTCACCACATAGTAGTAACTTCGTGTTTATTTCTGGGACATGCAGGTAAAGCGGCTCCACGCCACACCGGAATGCCGAACACTAGTGCATTAACCGTGTTAACGGTTAACGCACTAGTGTTCGGCATCCCGGTGTGGCGTGGAGCCGCTTTACCTGCATGTCCCAGAAATAAACACGAAGTTACTACTATATGGTGAGTTGCCTGTACTTTCTTCTTGATTGTTTGGAGTTGCATTCATCCTATTGCTATCGCAGTACATGAGCACCACCGCACGAAGATACGCTGCTAGAGTACGCATTTAGACTGTTTAAGGGAGAGTACATAGAGGGAGAGCAGTGCCAGCACTTCAATCTCCGTGGTGAAGTCTTGTGAATATATATATATATATATATATATATATATATATATATATATATATATAAAACTCAATGGGGGAGATTTATCAAAACCTGCCCAGAGGAAAAGTTGCTGAGTTGCCAATAGCAACCAATCAGATCGCTTCTTTCATCTTTAACAAGGCCTCTGAAAATGAAAGAAGCGATCTGATTGGTTGCTATGGGCAACTGGTCAACTTTTCCTCTGCACAGGTTTCTATAAATCTCCCCCAATGTGTGTGTATGTGTGTGTGTATGTGTGTGTGTATGTGTGTGTGTATGTGTGTGTGTGTGTGTGTGTGTGTGTATGTATATGTGTATGTGTGGGTCGGGTTTTTTGTTTAAAGTGCCATGCAAATCTATGGGAAATGTATGGAAATAACAGGATATGAGGATGGGACATAAGGACGGGACGGGATATGAGGATGGGATATGAGGTCGAGATAGGAGGACGGGATAGGAGAATGGGATATGAGGACGGGATATGAAGACAGAATATAAGGACGGGATATGGGGTCGGGCTATGAGGACGGGATATGAGGATAGGATATGAGGTCGGTTATATGAGGACGGGATATGAGGTCGAGATAGGCGGTCGGGATATGAGGACGAGATATGAGGACGGGATATGAGGTTGAGATAGGAGGACAGGATAGGAGGTCGGGATATGAGGATGGGATATGAGGACGGGATATGAGGACGGATATGAGGTCGGGATATGAGGACAGGATATGAGGACGGAATAGGAGGTCGGGATATGAGGACGGAATAGGAGGTCGGGATATGAAGACGGGATATGAGGTAGGGATATGAGGTCGAGATAGGAGGTCGGGATATGAGGACAGGATAGGAGGACGGGATAGGAGGTCGGGATAGGAGGGTGAGATATGAGGACGGGATATGGGGTTGGGATATGACAACAATATATGAGGATGGGATATGAAGTCAAAAGCTTCCTCCTTTGTTGATTTTCCTCCCCAACAGGGAACAGGAAGGAAAAACCGGGCAACTCATCTAGTATGATACTATAGACCTGCTCAGTGCTTCATAGGCAGCTCCTGAGGTTCTGTGGGGGGCAGCATTTTACCTAGGATGCACAATAAAGAGTGAAGCTTTGTGGCACCAATGTAAGCAAAAAACTTAAATAATCGCCCGAAAAATAGCAAAAATATATTTCACCAAAGGGGGGAGTGCACAAGACTACATGGAAATTAGCAATGCAGTAATCATAGAACAGGTAGAAAATTAGTCGTTGACGCTAACCCGTTAAAAGCAATACTTTTATTTCTTCATCTTGAAAACGGCTGTGTGGACGGACAGGAACGAAAAACTTTTAAATAGCATCAGCCTTGGTTTCAAAGTTTTTTGTTCCTGTCCGTCCACACAGCCGTTTTTAAAGGGGTACTCCACTGGAAAAAAAAAATATTATTATTTTTTTTTTTTTATCAACTGGTGCCAGAAAGTTAAACATATTTGTAAATTACTTCTATTTAAAAATCTTAATCCTTCCATTACTTATCCGCCGCTGTATGCTCCACAGGAAGTTCATTTCTTTTTGGATTTATTGTCTGTCTGACCACAGTGCTCTCTGCTGCCACCTCTGTCCATATCAGGAACTGCCCAGAGCAGGAACAATTCCCCATAGCAAAGATATGCTGCTCATGTTCCTGACATGGACAGAGATGGCAGCAGAGAGCACTGTGGACCGACAGAAAAGAAATTCAAAAAGAAAAGAACTTCCTCTGGAGTATACAGCAGCTGATAAGTACTGGAAGGATTAAGATTTTTAAATAGAAGAAGTAATTTACAAATATGTTTAACTTTCTGGCACCAGTTGTTACGCCGAGCGCTCCGGGTCCCTGCTCCTCCCCGGAGCGCTCGCGGCGTTCTCCTCTCTGCAGCGCCCCGGTCAGACCTGCTGACCGGGAGCGCTGCACTGACATTCGCGATGGGGATGCGAATCGCATCCCAAGCCACTTACCCGTCCCGGTCCCCGGCTGTCATGTTCTGGCGCACGCGGCTCCGCTCTCTAGGGTGCGCGCGCGCCAGCTCTCTAAGATTTAAAGGGCCAGTGCACCAGTGATTGGTGCCTGGCCCAATCAGCCTAATTAGCCTCCACCTGCTCCCTGGCTTTATTACCTCACTTCCCCTGCACTTCCCTGCCGGATCTTGTTGCCTTGTGCCAGTGAAAGCATTTAGTGTTGTCCAAAGCCTGTGTTCCAGATCTCCTGCTATTGCTATTGACTACGAACCTTGCCGCCTGCCCCGACCTTCTGCTACGTCTGACCTTGCCTCTGCCTAGTCCTCCTGTCCCACGCCTTCTCAGCAGTCAGAGAGGTTGAGCCGTTGCCGGTGGATACGACCTGGTTGCTACCGCCGCAGCAAGACCATCCCGCTTTGCGGCGGGCTCTGGTGAATACCAGTAGCAACCCTAGAACCGGTCCACCAGCACGGTCCACGCCAATCCCTCACTGACACAGAGGATCCACATCCAGCTAGCCGAATCCTAACACCAGTTCTCCACCGGAGTACCCCTTTAAGGGTGCATTCACACCACGTTTTGTACATATGGGTGCCGGATCCGGCGGGGGAGGGACAAACCGCGCGCTCCCATACCCCGGCCGGATCAGCCCGTGACTCCATTTACTTTAATGATCCGACTGGAGTCAAACGGTGACTCCGGTCAGCTCAGTTTTGACCCGTATGCGGTTTCCTGACCGGACCTAAAACCGTAGTTTACTACGGATTTAGGTCCGGTCCAAAACCGGATACGGGTCAAAACTGAGCCGACCGGAGTCACCGTTTGATTCCAGTCGGATCATTAAAGTATATGGAGTCACGGGCTGATCTGGCTGGGGTACGGGAGCGCCCGGTTTGCCCCTCCCCCCGCCGGATCCGGCACCCGTATGTACAAAACGTGGTGTGAATGCACCCTAAGATGAAGAAATAAAAGTATTGTTTTTAACGGGTGAGTGCCAACTACTCATTTTCTACCTGTTCTTTATTTTAACTAGGATATTCTTCACTAGGGGGGGGGGGGGGGTAGCTACAGTGAACCCTATCTATGAATACCACCCAACATTGCATTCAAAATTGTTCTTCTATGGGGGGTATTCACTATGCACAGTGCAGTGGTCTTCAACCTGCGGACCTCCAGATGTTGCAAAACTACAACTCCCAGCATGCCCGGACAGCCAACGGCTGTCCGGGCATGCTGGGAGTTGTAGTTTTGCAACATCTGGAGGTCCGCAGTTTGAAGACCACTGGCATAGTGTATGGTGGACTGAAAACGCATCACACATCTGGTCTGAAGAAGGTGGCGGTCTTCACAAAGAGGTGGTCTCTTGGACATGTTTTACTCAGTTTGATGCCCTCACCCCCGCTCGTTGGCATCTCCTTGTACCTTAGCACCCAGGGGTACATGCCCTGCTAGCAGCTCGCCTCTTGTTTTTTTCATGTTTTTTTTTTTTTTAATGTTGAAAGATTCGCTACATTTGCTTTTGTACCTCCAGCGTTTTCTATAGAAATGTAACGCAGAAGGAGGCACCAAAAAACAAGAAATTACTATTATTTATCTGGTACAGTGATCCCTCAACTTACAATGGCCTCAACATACAATAGTTTCAACATACAATGGTCTTTTCTGGAACATTGTAACTTGAAACCAGACTCAACGTACAATGTTCAGATCAGACAGTCCAGATCTGTGAAACCTGTCAATGGCCGGAAGGTCTGACCAATCAAAATGGGCATTCACTGGTAAAACCCCTGTACTACTGAAGTGCATGCACTGACTGGTGTCTGGTAGCGCCCCCTACAGTACTGGGTGGCTTCAGAACCAATCACCAGGTTTCCATAGAGTTATGGTCTCAACATACAATGGTCGTCCTGGAACTAATTAATATTGTAACTTGAGGGACCACTGTACTGGCAAACTATAATGGAAAAGAAGTCAATGCCCAGTGGTTCATAATGAGATGATACCTGCACAGAGGTAGGTGGATACCAAGATACAGTGGCTTCTCGTCTGGCAATTTAGAGGTTAAGAGAAGCAGGAAACTTTTGAGAGTTTTGTTACTGCTCCAGCCCATTCTCCCCCTCTCAGCTGAGCCGCCCTCCCCCTGCTCTCCCTCCCTCCTGGCTGATTACACAGCCCTGGCCCCTTATTTCCTCTGGATTGTCCAGTTTCTTTCTCTCTCCATAGACTGCACCAGTCCCCTGTGGTTTAGGGGGAGACAGTGCACCCTGTCAATGAATCTGACTTTGTCTCTAAACCTGGATGCAGGAACCACTCTCAGGATCCAGTGCCTGATCTCCAACTTGGAAAAGGGACTTCTTCTTCTTTTCCATCAGTGCATGTGGATAAGGATGTGATTTTTTTGGGGGGGGTACCAGATGGCATCTGTCTGACCGGTGATCCTCAAACTGGGGCACGAAGAGTCGCACTGATAAGGTAAGAACACTCTTACATAGAACAATAGGAGTATGGGGGCTGAGCTAGATAAAGAAGGGGGGTGGGGGACACAAAACCCTGAAACACAGATCTGGCTCCAGCTCCGATCTCCTCTTACAAATAGGATTGACTACACCACAGAGGATATAGGGTTACATGTCCTTAGAACAGAGATTGTATCCGTCCCAACATTTATATGACTGTATACTACATTGTATACTGTCCTCATGGTGTTTTATCACGTTCTTTTAACATGTCCCGAGAGACTACCAGGTTACATTGGTGAATGATTTCTAGCTATAGTAAACCATGTATAAAGTTGGGTTATCCATCAGTTCCATTCGGTTTGGCCTCCTGAAGGTCTTATCATTAATTTTACACCCCAAGTGTCCATTACGAATGCTCTTCAAGTCCAAAGATCCTCTATTGTACTTGTGACCCATATCTCTTGTAGGTGACATGACTTCTTGACAAGTGGAGGAGCATTAGACCTCTTTACGATATGAGGATGTGTGATTTTGAGATTCTGAGAAGAAATAGGTGTAGCTGAATAGGTAGACAACGGGACAATAGTGTTGGAGAACAAGATGGTAGATAGACCTATAAAGCTTCCATACAAATTCAGTGACAGTCAACGTCAAAGTCAACTGGTACCATCCAAGTCACTATGTTGTTAAAGTTCATTCATATCCGTGTAGTCATTTTCCTTACATCTGGATAACATCTTTTGATGTAGTCCATTCAATAGTTTTGATGCCACCATCATAACGTCCTTACAACCATTGGGACTGTTCCACTTAGAGTTTATTCTGGTCTTTAACTACAGGTACAGTGGAAGAAGGTCTTGTTCGATTGTCCTGTTTCGCTCCTCAACCTATAATGTCTGCAAATACAGCTGTTCCTTGGATAGTCACATGTCCTCTCTACTGGGCAAGGCCTAAACTCCTTTGTTAGATGAACCTGTGTAAATAGTGTGGTCTCAGCAAACAGATGAAACAGGTTAAGGGTGGGGGACTATACTTGAGACAAAGTTCTGGTGGTACAATGGACAACACGATTGTTATTGTTATGGTCCACTTCTAATGGTTAAGGAAACCGTATGGCTTTCTAGAGATTGTAGGCTAAGAGGAGATGTAGTTCGTCCTCAAGTTTTAAAGGTAGCTATTGAAATAGTTGTTAAGTGAGTAAACCCTTGGCCTGTGAGTCAGAATGGCCCTAAAAACATCAATAAATGGGACTGTGTTAGTAGTATGAGTAAGACCTACACTGTTGTATTATGAGTCTCAGAACTCCACAGGGGTGGTAAAAATTTGGTGATGCATCAGGTAAAAGTAACATACCAGCGAGGTCTATGTCAGTAATCTACAAACTGTGAACTTCCAGCATGCAAGCATGCGCGGACAGCCAATGGCCATCTATGTCTTCGAGACTCATAAACAGTAGAGTCTCTACTGTAGCTGAAGGTATCTTCAAGAGCATTGCCAGGTATCCTCTAAAGCAGGCGGATCACACTGGCAGTCGTAGTTTTGCAACATTTAGAGATTTGGAGACCATCGGTCTATGTCTTCGAACATGCTTTGAACATGGTTGGTGGATCACGTGCACTAGCAGCACTGGACCGTATCTACAACTGTGTCTCACATCCTACAGCTTCATAAGGAATATTAAAGCCAGCTGAATCTATCGTAGACTGGGTGGCTAACTATGGCTGGACCATCTGATGCGAATGTGTACGTGGTCTACATAGTGTTTGCTGTATCTTCAAGAGCATTGCCAGGTACCCTCTAAAGCAGTAGTTTCCGAACTGCGGCCCTCCAAATGTTGCAAAACTACGATTGTCAGCATGCCAGGACAGTCTTTGGCTGTCAGGGCATGCTGGCAGTCATAGTTTTGCAACATCTAGAGGTTTGGAGACCATTGGTCTATGTCTTCGAACATGCTTTGAACATGGTTGGTGGATCACGTGCAATAGCAGCACTGAACCGTGTCTACAACCGTGTCTCACGTCCTACAGCTTCACAGGGAATATTAAAGCTGGCTGAATGTGTCGTAGACTGGGTGGCCACCTAAGGCTGGACCATCTGGTGTGAATGTGTATGTCGTCTACATAGTGTTTGCTGTCTCCAAGAAATGCCAAGAATTCACTCTATAAAGTCATGTGTACTGTCGGTGAGCACAGCTGACATGTGACGTACCACATGCCCATAGCAGCCATCCATTATACATTTCAGTGTACATATTGTGTATTGTATTTTTCATGAGGTTACCAGGCTTGGGTTTACGCTGCTGGAGCCTGGAGCCACATAACCTTTGGCACGCTACTTCCATCCATTAGCCGCACCTCCTCATACAGAGTAGTTTGCATATTTGTGGCTGTTTTGAAGGAGTAGAATATAGCGATACAACTCTGTGACACAAAGGTCTGTGAGTTCTGTGTGAGCAGTTCACATTTACAGTATAAAAAGAAACACTGGAGCCCCTACTGAAGCCTCCATAACTGGCACTCGGGGAACAAATCTGTACAAACTATCAATTATCAATCATAAAAATGCATGAAAAGTGGACTTCCCCTTTTAAGGTCCACCTAAATAAACAAATTTGAGAGTCTACCTTCTAATTTTACAGCCTAAGTTGAACAACTCTGATGCATATATAATTGCGCACACAGTGGTCTTGTCATCTAGGTTTGGCCTGGCCAAACACAGTACCAGAGGAGCCTCTGGTGGGCCCAGGGTATGCAACAATTATGGGACTTAAAGGTTGCACAGAAGACAACCCCATTCAATGTTGAGTTCAGAGCCAGTAGGGATACTTTTTTAAATGGAACCTGTGTACACTTTCATGCTGCCTGAACCATGGGCTGGGTTGGTTCCCACAAGCTTCTCTCTACCCCACTTGTCTTGATTTATAGATCTCTCCCTGTTTAAGTATAGAAAGACATCCAATAACCAGGGCCAGCAAGGCAGGCAGAAGCCCCAAAGACTTTGATTCGGGCAGCATGAAAGTGATGACAGGCTCCCTTTGAGAAAGCATGCCTACTGGCAAGTGATTAGCCCTGAACTCAACTTTGAATGTAGTTGTCTTCTGCTCAACCTTTAGGGCTCACCAGAGGGTCCTCTGGTACTGTGTTTGGCCAGGCCAATCTGGATGCCAAGCCCCTTAACTCACCTCTATGGTAACTAATACTAGCTATCAGGCTAGAACCAATGCCCATATAAGGAACTTCCAATGGGCCGGTCCAATCTTTAATCCCCATGAGGTAAACATGACCTAATAAAAGATGACGTCGATACCTTGTTGGTACTCTTTTCGTCAGAACCCGTAGCCTTCCTTCTGCATTCCATTGACAATGCATAGTGCTGACCCTGTTTCCCTGTACATTGAGTTATAATAGGCACTTCTATGTTCCGGTGTCTTGCATTCTTCCATAATTTAGGATAATTTTGCCCGCTGACCAGCTCTGTGTTGTCATTGGTAAAATTGGTTTCACATGTATGATGGTGTGCTAGTGAACGATGCCAGTGAACGCTGTGATTCTATTGGGAATGACAGGGCTTTCCAATGAGCGAAATTGCAATGAAGTGAACATTTCACCTTCTGACACTGGGTAAATCTGTTTTCTATTGCATTATAGTGCTGTCCTATGCATGACAATGAAGTCCAGCGCATTTTGACATTTGTTTGGGTTAAAGTGCATTCCAGGCCCCCATATGACAAGATGTTAAGACCCTTTTCCATAAGACATTGGGCTGTTGGGCCCTTGATAACTTCTCAGTCTGCCCCTAATGGCAGTTGAAGAATTTTACATTTTAGGTCATTGTCATCGTCGTTGATGGTTGTCGTCTCAGTAAGCAAAACATTCTAGCAACATTGGCAATAACAGTGAAGAAAGTCTACCCGATCCTGCCAGGTCAACCCCATGGAGCAGATCCCACAGAGATGATCACATAAATAGCATTGTTCTCTTTGGCATTGACAAAGAATAAAGTCTACCAGATCTTGCCAGGCCAACCCCATGGATCAGATCCCATAGAAATGATCCTATAATTTGCCCTGTTCTCTTTTATTGATTTAGTTGTCTAGGAAGTGGTATTTGTTAGGTTTTTGTAATAGTACCTACTGTCCAAGCCGTGACGCCTATTTTGTGGTGATTATTTGTGAAGCTTGGGCCATCATGCAGAGTTTATGTAATAATAGATGGATGTGGACGTAGAATAATATCTGTTTTCAGAGTGCAGCATGTAAGAAATAAATCACGTCACTGGATTTGATGCATATTGATGGGTCACGCTTTTCATAAGTAATCTGGTGTAACAGGGCAACGTTCTGGAGATTACTGGAGAGGTCAGTCACCTCCTAAGGGATTAGAGGGGCTATATATATTTATGTCAAAATGGGTCATATAACCAGCACATGTGGTTCTCCGACTGTGATTTATGGTTGGTGTTGCAATTTTGTCTGGATGTGCTGATCTGAATGATGGGGGCTCCAGAGGTGGGGTTCTTCCCACTATATATTTTCGTGGATGCAATATTGCGTAATTGTACATGATATATGTGCACATATGGCTTCATGTATCTGGTACCACCTTGGTCCCTCTACTTTCACCCCTTTCACCCCTCAGATGCAGCTGAGGAGACAATACACTGGTTTACCTATGGCTGATTTTACATGGAGGTATTTGGCTCAGTATTTTACATCAGTATTTGTAAACTAAAACCAGAAGTGGGTCCAAAACACCGAAAAGCTACAAATCCTTCCATTACCTTTCTTTCTCTGTAGGTTCCCAGTCTAATACCCCAGAACAACACATATATGTTGCATTTCAACAAAATGCTTTATCATACAGTGGGACAACCATTAACTGGGGTTGGGGGCTTCAATTCCCATCAGAGGTCCCACCAAGTTGGGCTGTATCAAAGTGACCCTTACCCCGTCCTACCATCCCACTTTGGGGTTCTGTGAGGCTACGGTGCAGCCAGTTCTGTATAACTGTTGGGATTGTACCAGTCACCTCTGTTAGTCCTCATGGCCTCTACGAAACAATGATAAAGACATGAGAGACGGCACTCACCATCCAGGGTAATGCTTTATTCACGCAGTGCAAGCATACCAGGTAGAGGCAGGTCTGACAGTGTGAGGACGGGGGCAATTAGTAACCGGTTGCCATCGTCCTCACACTGCCAGACCTGCCTGTACCTGTTATGCTTGCACTGCGTGAATAAAGCATTACCCTGGATGGTGAGTGCCGTCTCTTATGTCGTTATCATTGTTTGATACTACTGCTACCTAGACTGAGCACCATCCAACCAGTTATTCATAGGTCAACTTGGACTACACCTCACACCGTGCTAACTGGACACCTAGTGACGTTAGTGCCGGACTCATTCTTCTATTCCAGCTGATCATGGCCACTACGTTTCACAGATCCCGACTACTTTCTACTCTTACAAGCATGCAAAGTGCACGTTCCATAATACTCTGTGCAACACAATAGTATGGCCCCCGAGCCAAACAGTGGCAGATATACAGTAGTTTGAGTCCAAGTCTTTATTAGTGTGGTACCGCCTCTTCAAAGGACAGCTCAGACTAATCTGCAAGAGCAATATAACAATAACTTTCAACACAGGATGCTTAATATTTGCAGAACACAATGTTAACTCTTGAACGTTCCACTCCCATGCTCAGGAGGAAACATAACACTCTTCAACCTGCCTCTCTTTTGCCCCATCAGCCCGCTCGCTCTGAATAGTTAGGACGGGCCTTGCCATTGGTTTTAGGACAGCTAGGCCCCGGCAGGTCTACTTTCTGCCCACACTGATCTGTGGCATGGGGTGTGATGCAGGGCAGATGGAATTACCAAAGGGGCAGATGGCATTAACCCCTTGTGTTCGTGACGCCAGGGCGTGGTTTATCCTCATACCACCCGAAGGTATAGCGCTGTATTCTGGGCTAGGCACTGGGGCAATAATGACTCTGACGCCAAGTTACGGAACAACGGTAGCTTTACTGAGTTAGACAGGTGGAATAGTCTATACAGCTTAGCCAGGCCCACGGAGGTGACCAGTGACTTCAGAGACCTCATTGCTTGATGGGACTTGCAGTGGACTTGGACAATTTTGGTGCAGGCCACTCTGACTTGATATAAGATGACTTTGACCTACTTGACTGGGACTGACTATACCCCAATTGTAGCTTACTTGTAGACTTGTGGCTGCTTGACTGACTTGAGGCCTCCAGAATGGACTCTGGACTCCAGAAACACTCTTAGGACTTGACCTTATTGCAACTCAACATAGCAGGAAGAGAGAGAGCAGAGGCTCCACCCAGGGATTTTATGGGGGAGACTCTGAGGGGTCCCATAGGTCACCCTTAGGTCACATGGTCACTGATACCTCACTGGGTTACAATCACCTGATAACTGTTCAATCACCTGACAACTGTTCTTAAAATACTGGCCATGCTAATTTGCATAAATAATTATATATGCATAACATCACAGGATACATACATACGGGGGAAATTTTGTCCTATTCTGACCCCAATAACTTTTTTTATTTCTCCTTATACAGTCCTGTAGGATGGCTCATTTTTGAGCCCCGATCTGTAGTTTTGAACAGTACCATTTTTGTTTTGATGTGAGTTTTTGGTTGCTTTTTTTTAATTAAATTCGGGAGTTGCAGTTAGTTACTAACTACAACTCCCAGTCTGTGGCTAAGCAGCTGCCCCAAACAAAAACTACAACTCCCAGCATGTTGGACTATATAGTAGTGTATAGTATAGGTTAGTGTTTCCCAACCAGGGGTGCCTCCAGCTGTTGCAAAACTACAGCTCCCAGCATGCCCGGACAGCCGTTGGCTGTCCGGGCATGCTGGGCGTTGTAGTTTTGCAACAGTTGGAGGCGCGCTGGTTGGGAAACACTGGTATAGTATATGGGTCAACAGTTGGAGAATTGGTTGGATACATACTGGCCATTGTATTGCCGATATTTTTAATATAAAAATACCAGCAGGGTGGCCAAAATACCAGCCAGGTGGCAACGCTAGCTCTACTTCTTATACCAAGTATGTCCTCCGCTTGATCCCTTCCTATGCAGCAATGCCATGTGCAAAGCTAAGTACCATCATACTACACACTGCATGTAATATACAAGAGCAAAGTTTGTCTGGCACTTCTGCAAGATGTACACTGCTCAAAAAAATAAAGGGAACACTTAAACCACACAATGTAAAAAGTAACAAATGTAAAATGTAACAAATACACTGCTCAAAAAACAATGTAAAATGTAACAAATACACTGCCAGAGAACACCAAGATTGGCAAATTCACCACTGGCGTACTGTGCTCTTCACAGATGAAAGCAGATTCACACTGAGCACGCGACAGACATGACAGAGTCTGGAGACGCCGTGGAGAATGTTCTGCTGCTTGCAACATCCTCCAGCATGACCGGTTTGGCGGTGGGTCAGTAATGGTGTGGGGTGATATTTATTTGGTGGGCCGCACAGCCCTCCATGTGCTTTCCAGAGGTAGCCTGACTGCCATTAGGTACCGAGATGAGATCCTGAGACCCCTTGTGAGACCATATGCTGGTGCAGTTGTCCCTGGGTTCCTCCTAATGTAAGACAATGCTAGACCTCATGTGGCTGGAGTGTGTCAGCAGTTCCTGCAAGATGAAGGCATTGATGCTATGGACTGGCCGCCCATTCCCCAGACCTGAATCCGATTGAGCACATCTGGGACATCATGTCTCGCTCCATCCACTAACGCCATGTTGCACCACAGAGTGTCCAGGAGTTGGCGGATGCTTTAGTCCAGGTCTGGGAGGACATCCCTCAGGAGATCATCCGCCACCTCATCAGGAGAATGCCCAGGCATTGTAGGGAGGTCATACGGGCACGTGGAGGCCACACACACTACTGAACCTCATTGTGATTTGTTTTAAGGACATTACATAAAGTTGGATCGGCCTGTAATGTGGTTTTTCACTGTGATTTTGAGTGTGACTCCATATCCAGAACTCCATGGGTTGATACATTTGATTTCTATTGATAATTTTTGTGTGATTTTGTTGTCAGCGCATTCAACTAAGTAAAGACGAAAGTATTTCATACGATTAGTTCATTTATTCAGATCTAGGATGTGTTATCTCTGTTCCCTTTAGTTTTTTGAGCAGTGTACAATAGTTCCACAAGTAATCACAGCAGTTTAGGAGACTGTCGTATAACGTAGTTCATGCGTACAAAAAAGACAAAGAGAGAATGAAGACAGTCCCACTCACCACTCTGACCGAAATCTTCTTCATTCAAATGGCTTGAGGTACAGTCATAGCAGATGTAGGGGCGCGTCCATGGGACGGTAACCGTTTCTCGTGATGTACTCACTTCGTCAAGTTTTGCAACATCTTTAGGTCCACAGTTAAGAGACCACTGGTCTATGTCCTTTAGACTCATAACTAGTAGTGTCAGTAGAGTCTCTACTAAACCTGAAGGTATCTTTAGAAGCATTGCTAGGTAGCCTCTAAAGCAGTGGTTTACAAACTGTGGGCCTCCAGATGTTGCAAAACTACAACTCCCAGTATGCCCTACTTTATAGTGCAAATGGGCTGAACTGCAATACCAGACATAACCTGTGGATAGGCGTGGCGCTGTTTTTGGATAAAAGTAGTCATGTTTTTCTAATCCCATAAACCCCTTTCTAACATCTGAGAATGACTTCTCCCAGCGCAGGTCAAAGGTCATCCCCGTAGTAGATTCTGATCTTCTGCTCTAGTCATAATGATCTGAGTCAGCCGAAAGAGACTGAGAAATGATCAAGAAGAAAGGGGACAGCCGGCAATTATGTGAAGGGTTTCTGAGAAATTCGGCAATCCTTATTGCTGCCTTGTGATGTATTTTATCATGTTACTTACTGCTCTAATGATTAAAATGAGCCCAGTAATTAGAGGATCGGAGGAAACAATTATCGCCCGCCCCCACCTCCGTCCATGTCCTCTAAGTGGATGGGGATAAGTAGTTCCAGTGTTGAACTTTCACAGACCACGTAGTTAATATCCCATTTAACTACAAAACTGCTCCATCCCAGAAATGAGGGACATAGCTCTGCAGGTTAGAAACTTGTACAAATGCTCTCTCGAAAGTCATATGGCAACATGTGGCCAGGTCCATATCTTTAAAGCATACCCATCATATCTCACAAAAAAAAATGCACATAAAATTTATATGAGTCTAGCACCTATATTTCTCTCACAAATACTTTCTATCTGTTGCTCACTTGCTGTGTCATTTTGTACTTTGGAGGGGGCGTGTCCCTTACTCTGAATGACTCATCTTTCCCCCTGCATCTGCTGTGCTGTGCATGGTCTCTTCATCCAATCACTGCTGGCTACTCTGTAACCCCCTCCTTTCTGCTGCAGTTTAATAGGACAGGAGGTAGCGCAGAGGAGTGCTAGTCACGCCCTCACTTCCTGGACTTTGTCCCTGCCTGTGCTTCAGCTGGGACAAAGATGATCCTTCAGCTGAATTGGATTATGTTCTGGATGGTATGGGGACCCCTAGTGGTGATTTCTTATAAGTCCATTCATTTTCATATGTGCCATGTAATAGAACATTTAGGACCTGCCTTGATGGTCACAACAAGCCCCTGCAATTCCAGCCAACGGCAGACCATTGCTGGTAGATCTCACATAAATCAACTGGATCTGCCAACAAATATACAAGACAGAATTATTTCCAAGAAACACGAGAGATTATTGCTCATTATTGCTCATTCAGACTGTTTATCACATTGTATATTTTATTTGAGGCAGAATTTCAAGGGTATTTCCAGCCTCTGATGAATGATGACCTTCTCCTCCTCTTTAAGCAAGGGAATCGTACTAGTTGGAGCACCCATTGTGGATGGAGGAATCTTTATTACATACTTGTAATTGGGGCTTCTGCTCAGCCTCAGACCTCTGAACCGCCAATCTTGTTGGCATTGGGCAAATGTAAAAAAAAAAAAAGATTTTTCAGTGAGGGCATTATCTGTGCGGGGAAGAAGGGTGGTCTATGAGACCCCATGGCAGCCACATTTTGGCCATTTCTCCTGGGATCCATGATGACAATATGGTTTACAGGATGCAGCATTGCAGAAGGATGAACAACAAGAAAAAACATGGTTTGAAATGGCTGGAAATGCTCAACCCCATATGCAGTTGTGCATTTATACTGGGGGAGCAGATGTCCGTTGCTAGGGGCGATCCCCAGTATAAAATGCATACAATGGGGGATGCCTGCAGCGGACTACAAGTGCCACAATGGAATCCTACACCAGATAGACGGTGTGGATGTGTAACATATAGAGTAATACAAGAATGTAGGTGCACTAATGTGGGAGATGTAAACAATGACATTGGCTATCCCTCAACACTGATGTTAAAATTGAGACAATAGCCAGTATATCCTTATATGAAGGACATACCTGAGCCCCCACACCAACGCCAAGGTTTCTCAAGGGGCACGGGACCTAACGCTAAACCTACCTGTGCTGTATGGGCAATACCAGGGGCCAGTGGGCAATTACAGCAGCATTAGGTCCGACTCACAGCGTCCTCCCAGTTCCCAGTGGTTAAGCACACATACAATGGGAGGAGGGAGGAAGGCTACGAGCCCCACCCAAGTATGCTGATGTGTTGCCTACCTCACAGGTGATCCTAAATGCTGCCTATAATAGTGATTAACGATTTGGATTAGGATTAGATTTGGATTTTATACACCTCCAAGTATAAGATTTTAACAACAAGAAAAAACATGGTTTCAAATAGCAGGATGCAATGAAACTTGTATGCTATTTCCAGTGTTAGGGTCTATCTACATTTGCGCATCCGCAGTATATCTCATACTGCGGATGCGCCATCGACACTCACAAGAGCGAGTTCCCTACTGCCGCAGCAATGGATTTCTCGCTGCGGCAGTAGGGATATGCTCGTAGCAGATGCGCAGCAGGAAATCTGGCGCTA
The DNA here is from genome assembly GCF_029499605.1 of Hyla sarda. NCBI lineage: Eukaryota > Metazoa > Chordata > Amphibia > Anura > Hylidae > Hyla > Hyla sarda. Next base: position 159,734,648 of record NC_079197.1, read on the forward strand.
CTAGCGGACTCATAGAGCTACCCAGCCGCAACATGGAGCTCGCTTTTATGACTGCAGTTGGCGCATCCATAGCATATTTTATGCTCCGAATGTGCCGATTGCAGTCACAAGAGTGTGCTACATGTGACCCTACCCTTATAGAGGATTACCATCATGGATACTGTAGCCAAGAACCCAAGATGGTGTAAAAGCAGAATTTTTTCGCAACCAATACAGTGAAGTCGCATGGAAGCACACTAACTCAAAGCAATATTCCACAGCGGTGCATGCCACATACCACTGCAAAACCCAAAAGCAGTCATAGGCTAAGTTCACGTGGCCGTTGTGCTCTGACCATTTTAGGGTTCGTTTAGCTCTTTCTTTTTGCACAGAATGGACCCAAAACGGATCAGAGCACAACTGACTCTGTAGGGTCCTAACAGATCCCATTGACTTGAATCGGATCTTTTCGGTGTCCAGTATTTTACAGGAGTTGAGTGGAGAAAAAAATAGGGCATGTACTTTTTTTTCCCCCTCTGTACCGGAGCACAACAGCCATGTGACCAAGCCCCAGGGCCGGCTCCACCTATAGGCAAAATAGGCAGCCGCCAAGAGCGTCCTCTTGATGGGTGCACCGTTCTGCCCTCCACAAAGAATGTATTTCTCCAGGTCCCCACAGCCGCTAAGCTGTTACCCTAGTAGTAAGGTGATTACATGAGGAGGGAGTTTGTTACAGTGTGTCACCCCAGTAGTAAGGAGATTACATGAGGAGGGAGTTTGTTACAGTGTGTCACCCCAGTAGTAAGGTGATTACATGAGGAGGGAGTTTGTTACAGTGTGTCACCCCAGTAGTAAGGAGATTACACGAGGAGGAGGTTTGTTACAGTGTGTCACCCCAGTAGTAAGGAGATTACATGAGGAGGAGGTTTGTTACAGTGTGTCACCCCAGTAGTAAGGAGATTACATGAGGAGGGAGTTTGTTACAGTGTGTCACCCCAGTAGTAAGGAGATTACATGAGGAGGAGGTTTGTTACAGTGTGTCACCCCAGTAGTAGGGTAATTACTAGGAGGAGGTTTGTTACAGTGTGTCACCCCAGTAGTAAGGAGATTACATGAGGAGGAGGTTTGTTACAGTGTGTCACCCCAGTAGTAGGGAATTACATGAGGAGGAGGGTTTGTTACAGTGTGTCACCCCAGTAGTAAGGAGATTACATGAGGTAGGTATTTGTTACAGTGTGTCACCTCAGTAGTAAGGAGATTACATAAGGAGGAGGTTTGTTACAGTGTGTCACCCCAGTAGTAAGGAGATTACATGAGGAGGAGGTTTGTTACAGTGTGTCACCCCAGTAGTAAGGAGATTACATGAGGTAGGTATTTGTTACAGTGTGTCATCTCAGTAGTAAGGAGATTACATGAGGAGGAGGTTTGTTACAGTGTGTCACCCCAGTAGTAAGGAGATTACATGAGGAGGAGGTTTGTTACAGTGTTTCACCCCAGTAGTAAGGTAATTACATGAGGAAGGGGTTTGTTACAGTGTGTCACCCCAGTAATAAGGAGATTACATGAGGAGGTGGTTTGTTACAGTGTGTCACCCCAGTAGTAAGGTAATTACATGAGTGTCACGATGCCGGCTGGCAGGTAGTGGATCCTCTGTGCCAGAGAGGGATTGGCGTGGACCGTGCTAGTGGACCGGTTCTAAGCCACTACTGGTTTTCACCAGAGCCCGCCGCAAAGCGGGATGGTCTTGCTGCGGCGGTAGTGACCAGGTCGTATCCACTAGCAACGGCTCACCTCTCTGGCTGCTGAAGATAGGCGCGGTACAAGGGAGTAGGCAAAAGCAAGGTCGGACGTAGCAGAAGGTCGGGGCAGGCAGCAAGGATCGTAGTCAGGGGCAACGGCAGAAGGTCTGGAATCACAGGCAAGGAACACACAAGGAACGCTTTCACTGGCACTAAGGCAACAAGATCCGGCAAGGGAGTGCAGGGGAAGTGAGGTGATATAGGGAAGTGCACAGGTGAACACACTGATTGGAACCACTGCGCCAATCAGCGGCGCAGTGGCCCTTTAAATCGCAGAGACCCGGCGCGCGCGCGCCCTAGGGAGCGGGGCCGCGCGCGCCGGGACAGAACAGACGGAGAGCGAGTCAGGTAGGGGAGCCGGGGTGCGCATCGCGAGCGGGCGCTACCCGCATCGCGAATCGCATCCCGGCTGGCAGCGGAATCGCAGCGCCCCGGGTCAGAGGACGTGACCGGAGCGCTGCCGCGGGGAGAGTGAAGCGAGCGCTCCGGGGAGGAGCGGGGACCCGGAGCGCTTGGCGTAACAGTACCCCCCCCCTTGGGTCTCCCCCTCTTCTTAGAGCCTGAGAACCTGAGGAGCAGACTTTTGTCTAGGATGTTGTCCTCAGGTTCCCAGGATCTCTCTTCAGGACCACAACCCTCCCAGTCCACTAAAAAAAAATTTTTCCCTCTGACCTTTTTGGCAGCTAAAATTTCTTTGACCGAGAAGATGTCCGAGGAGCCGGAAACAGGAGTGGGAGGAACAGATTTGGGAGAAAAACGGTTGAGGATGAGTGGTTTGAGAAGAGAGACGTGAAAGGCATTAGGGATACGAAGAGAGGGAGGAAGAAGAAGTTTATAAGAGACAGGATTAATTTGACACAAAATTTTGAAAGGACCAAGATAGCGTGGTCCCAACTTGTAGCTAGGGACACGGAAGCGGACATATTTAGCGGAGAGCCATACCTTGTCTCCAGGGGAAAAAACGGGGGGAGCTCTTCTTTTCCTATCCGCGAACTTCTTCATGCGTGATGAAGCCTGTAAGAGAGAATTTTGGGTCTCTCTCCATATGATGGAAAGGTCACGAGAAATTTCATCCACAGCGGGCAGACCAGAGGGCAAGGGAGTAGGGAGGGGGGGAAGAGGGTGACGGCCGTACACCACGAAAAATGGGGATTTGGAGGAAGACTCAGAGACCCTGAAGTTATACGAGAATTCGGCCCATGGGAGGAGATCTGCCCAGTCATCCTGGCGGGAGGAAACAAAATGTCGCAAATAATCACCCAAGATCTGGTTAATCCTTTCTACTTGTCCATTGGACTGGGGATGATATGCAGAAGAAAAATTTAATTTAATCTTGAGTTGTTTACAGAGAGCCCTCCAGAATTTAGACACGAATTGGACGCCTCTATCCGAGACAATCTGCGTAGGCAACCCGTGAAGACGAAAAATGTGTACAAAAAATTGTTTAGCCAACTGAGGCGCAGAAGGAAGACCAGGAAGAGGGATGAAATGTGCCATTTTGGAGAATCGATCAACGACCACCCAAATAACAGTGTTGCCATGGGATGGGGGTAAGTCAGTAATAAAATCCATACCAATCAGAGACCAAGGCTGTTCGGGGACAGGCAGAGGATGAAGAAAACCAGCGGGCTTCTGGCGAGGAGTCTTATCCCGGGCACAGATAGTGCAGGCTCGCACAAAGTCCACAACATCCGTCTCCAGAGTCGGCCACCAATAGAAGCGGGAGATGAGTTGCACAGATTTCTTGATACCCGCATGACCTGCGAGATGGGAGGAGTGACCCCATTTGAGGATTCCGAGGCGTTGGCGAGGAGAAACAAAGGTCTTTCCTGGAGGAGTCTGCCTGATGGAGGCAGGAGAAGTGGAGATCAGGCAGTCAGGTGGAATGATGTGTTGCGGAGAGAGTTCAACTTCTGAGGCATCCGAGGAACGAGAGAGAGCATCGGCCCTAATGTTCTTATCGGCAGGACGAAAGTGAATCTCAAAATTAAATCGGGCAAAGAACAGAGACCACCGGGCCTGGCGAGGATTCAGCCGTTGGGCAGACTGGAGGTAGGAGAGGTTCTTGTGGTCGGTGTAGATAATAACAGGAGAACTTGATCCCTCCAGCAGATGCCTCCATTCCTCAAGTGCTAATTTAATGGCTAGAAGCTCTCGATCCCCGATGGAGTAGTTCCTCTCCGCTGGAGAGAAGGTCCTAGAGAAAAAACCACAAGTGACAGCATGCCCGGAAGAATTTTTTTGTAGAAGAACAGCTCCAGCTCCCACTGAGGAGGCATCAACCTCCAATAGGAAGGGTTTGGAAGGGTCAGGTCTGGAGAGGACGGGAGCCGAAGAAAAGGCAGACTTGAGTCGTTTAAAGGCGTCTTCTGCTTGAGGGGGCCAGGACTTGGGATCAGCATTTTTTTTGGTTAAAGCCACGATAGGAGCCACAATGGTAGAAAAATGTGGAATAAATTGCCTGTAATAATTGGCGAACCCCAAAAAGCGTTGGATAGCACGGAGTCCGGAGGGGCGTGGCCAATCTAAGACGGCAGAGAGTTTGTCTGGATCCATCTGTAGTCCCTGGCCAGAGACCAAATATCCTAGAAAAGGAAGAGATTGGCATTCAAACAGACATTTCTCAATTTTGGCATAGAGTTGGTTGTCACGAAGTCTCTGAAGAACCATACGGACATGCTGGCGGTGTTCTTCTAGATTGGCAGAAAAAATTAGGATATCGTCCAGATATACAACAACACAGGAGTATAACAGATCACGAAAAATTTCATTGACAAAGTCTTGGAAGACGGCAGGGGCGTTGCACAGTCCAAAGGGCATGACCAGATACTCAAAGTGTCCATCTCTGGTGTTAAATGCCGTTTTCCACTCGTCCCCCTCTCTGATGCGGATGAGGTTATAGGCGCCTCTTAAGTCCAATTTAGTGAAGATGTGGGCACCTTGGAGGCGATCAAAGAGTTCAGAGATGAGGGGTAAGGGGTAGCGGTTCTTAACCGTGATTTTATTAAGACCGCGGTAGTCAATGCATGGACGTAGGGAGCCATCTTTTTTGGACACAAAGAAAAATCCGGCTCCGGCAGGAGAGGAGGATTTACGGATAAAGCCCTTTTTTAGATTCTCCTGGACATATTCGGACATGGCAAGAGTCTCTGGGGCAGAGAGAGGATAAATTCTGCCCCGGGGTGGAGTAGTGCCCGGGAGGAGGTCGATAGGGCAATCATAAGGCCTGTGAGGAGGTAGAGTCTCAGCTTGTTTTTTGCAGAAAACATCCGCGAAGTCCATATAGGCCTTAGGGAGACCGGTTACTGGAGGAACCACAGAGTTACGGCAAGGGTTACTGGGAACCGGTTTTAGACAGTTCTTGGAACAAGAGGACCCCCAACTCTTGATCTCCCCAGTGGACCAATCCAGGGTAGGGGAATGGAGTTGAAGCCAGGGAAGTCCAAGGAGAATTTCCGAGGTGCAATTGGGGAGGACCAAAAGTTCAATCCTCTCATGATGAGATCCGATGCTCATAAGAAGGGGCTCCGTGCGGAAACGTATGGTACAGTCCAATCTTTCATTATTTACACAATTGATGTAGAGGGGTCTGGCGAGACTGGTCACCGGGATGTTGAACCTGTTGACGAGAGAGGCCAAAATAAAATTTCCTGCAGATCCAGAGTCCAAGAAGGCCACTGTAGAGAAGGAGAAGGCAGAGGCAGACATCCGCACAGGCACAGTAAGACGTGGAGAAGCAGAGTAGACATCAAGGACTGTCTCATCTTTGTGCGGAGTCAGCGTACGTCTTTCCAGGCGGGGAGGACGGATAGGACAATCTCTCAGGAAGTGTTCGGTACTAGCACAGTACAGGCAGAGGTTCTCCATACGGCGTCGTGTCCTCTCTTGAGGTGTCAGGCGAGACCGGTCGACCTGCATAGCCTCCACGGCGGGAGGCACAGGAACAGATTGCAGGGGACCAGAGGAGAGAGGAGCCGAGGAGAAGAAACGCCTCGTGCGAACAGAGTCCATATCTTGGCGGAGTTCCTGACGCCTTTCGGAAAAACGCATGTCAATGCGAGTGGCTAGGTGAATAAGTTCATGTAGATTAGCAGGAATTTCTCGTGCGGCCAGAACATCTTTAATGTTGCTGGATAGGCCTTTTTTGAAGGTCGCGCAGAGGGCCTCATTATTCCAGGACAATTCTGAAGCAAGAGTACGGAATTGTACGGCATACTCGCCAACGGAAGAATTACCCTGGACCAGGTTCAACAGGGCAGTCTCAGCAGAAGAGGCTCGGGCAGGTTCCTCAAAGACACTTCGGATTTCCGAGAAGAAGGAGTGTACAGAGGCAGTGACGGGGTCATTGCGGTCCCAGAGCGGTGTGGCCCATGACAGGGCTTTTCCGGACAGAAGGCTGACTACGAAAGCCACCTTAGACCTTTCAGTGGGAAACAGGTCCGACATCATCTCCAGATGCAGGGAACATTGGGAAAGAAAGCCACGGCAAAACTTAGAGTCCCCATCAAATTTATCCGGCAAGGATAAGCGTATCCCAGGAGCGGCCACTCGCTGCGGAGGAGGTGCAGGAGCTGGCGGAGGAGATGACTGCTGAAGCTGTGGTAGTAACTGTTGTAGCATAACGGTGAGTTGAGACAGCTGTTGGCCTTGTTGCGCTATCTGTTGTGACTGCTGGGCGACCACCGTGGTGAGGTCAGCGACAACTGGCAGAGGAACTTCAGCGGGATCCATGGCCGGATCTACTGTCACGATGCCGGCTGGCAGGTAGTGGATCCTCTGTGCCAGAGAGGGATTGGCGTGGACCGTGCTAGTGGACCGGTTCTAAGCCACTACTGGTTTTCACCAGAGCCCGCCGCAAAGCGGGATGGTCTTGCTGCGGCGGTAGTGACCAGGTCGTATCCACTAGCAACGGCTCACCTCTCTGGCTGCTGAAGATAGGCGCGGTACAAGGGAGTAGGCAAAAGCAAGGTCGGACGTAGCAGAAGGTCGGGGCAGGCAGCAAGGATCGTAGTCAGGGGCAACGGCAGAAGGTCTGGAATCACAGGCAAGGAACACACAAGGAACGCTTTCACTGGCACTAAGGCAACAAGATCCGGCAAGGGAGTGCAGGGGAAGTGAGGTGATATAGGGAAGTGCACAGGTGAACACACTGATTGGAACCACTGCGCCAATCAGCGGCGCAGTGGCCCTTTAAATCGCAGAGACCCGGCGCGCGCGCGCCCTAGGGAGCGGGGCCGCGCGCGCCGGGACAGAACAGACGGAGAGCGAGTCAGGTAGGGGAGCCGGGGTGCGCATCGCGAGCGGGCGCTACCCGCATCGCGAATCGCATCCCGGCTGGCAGCGGAATCGCAGCGCCCCGGGTCAGAGGACGTGACCGGAGCGCTGCCGCGGGGAGAGTGAAGCGAGCGCTCCGGGGAGGAGCGGGGACCCGGAGCGCTCGGCGTAACAATGAGGAAGGGGTTTGTTACAGTGTGTCACCCCAGTAGTAAGGAGATTACATGAGTAGGGGGTTTGTTACAGTGGGGCGTGTCAATGGGACAAGTCAAGGGGGCAGCAAAATTAGCTTTTGACTAGGGTGAAAAAAATCCTTGCACCAGCCCCGGACATAACATAATTTTTTGTTCCCAAAACTTTTTTGGCCGACAATTCTACTGTCTGATTCCCCCATTAGCAGGCTCAGTCAGTACGACATGTTGCTTCGGCGGAAGGAGATCAGACAAAACCACAGAAAAAACATTTATCCTGCCAACCCCCATAGGTATCGGAGTATCTGTGGATCCCATCTAGAGTATCAGAGTCCACCGTTGACCATCATCAGGAGATACACCATCGGATTGGCTTGTTTCAGCCATGGGAACATCAACAGACTATGCATTCTATATGTGCTGTATATTATACATGAATAAGTCGGAACATGAGAAAACATATTTTTTGTGGGCGCACCGGGGCCTCTCGCACAGGCTCATATTATGCAGAAAGCATTTTACGATATCTGATCCCGAAAGTATTTTTGGAAACATGTCAGATATTTTGGAAACTGATTGTTTCCATATTTGGAAGGGTCAGAGAGCAAGATTTTTAGAGCGAGTGTGTAATGCACACCGCAGCGTGTACCGAAGGGCCTTTGTGTGAAACATACTGCATCACGTGCGGAGAAGACGCGCCTGCCCCTTTTTTTTGTGTGTGTTTGGCGTAAACACGTCTCGTATTGTCATGGGATTTCTTTTTCTTCATCGCTCGGTCCGTGAGGCTGCTTTTGAGTTGAACGCGCTGACGTTACGATGCATTTTTCTAGCATGGAATGAAAACCTATGCAACGATACTGCTGCAAAATCATAGGTATATAGCAAATACTAGAAATAAATAAACCTACAGGTGACCTTTTTTTATTTACTTTTTGGTCACCATGTACTGCATGGCCAAAAATTCAATTACTATAGAGCAATGATCTTCAGACTGTGGACCTTCAGATGTTGTAAAACTACAACTTTTAGCATGCCCGGACAGCCGTTGGCTGTCCGGGCATGCTAAAAGTTGTAGTTTTGCAACATCTGAAGGTCCAAAGTTTGCAGACCACTGCTATAGGGGATGCATCAGAACATCCCAACAGTATTGATGGAGCTGGGAATTCCAGGAAAAAGGGAAAAGGTCAAATCTGGATGACCCTATGGAATGCTGGATGCTAGGAAGAGGGCCGTGCCACAAGTCGATGACCCTCACTAGGAGCGAGAGGTTCTAATTCTGACTTTTTGTTTTTGGACCCTACTTCCTGACTTTATTCCCCCTCAAGCGCTGCTCTGAAACCTGAGCTGAACAGTCTGGAAATTAAAAGGATAAGAACTTTGTACACTAGCGGAAAAAAAAAAATCCTTCCATTGGGAATTCAGCTCTCGATGACCTAAGCAGACCTTTTAACGCTTTAATTTCTAGAGGACCCTGTGTGACGATGACATATTTGTGGATGGTATTCAACTATTCTATTAGATAATTGGCTATAATATATCAGTGTTTCTGCATAAGTGCATACATCTAGTCTATTAGATCTGGATGCCAGAATTTATTGTTTTTCTTTTTTTGTTGTTGTGTTTTTTTTTTTTTTACATCTGACTACGATGTACAGTTTATCCTTTGGGATACCTCAAAAATCTACCAGACCTCTTGTTACAATCTTAGATTCATCCCCATCCAGGGAAACAGCATTAGGAACTGCTGATTTTGCAATCACTATCTATTTTAATGGTTTCACATGAATGGGCTGCGCAGCATTGACGACGTCTATTTGTTGTACAGTAATATAATGCCTTCAGACTGACACAAATGGTGTATATACAGTAGATTCTATGCAGAAGTCCTTGTGTAGATGGTAGGTGGGGGTCTACGACAGTCTACTGTCTATAGCTTACAGTCTACAACACAGCTTTCCAAACTGGGTGCCACGACACATTAGTGTGTTGGTGGCAGTCCCCAGGTGTGACGCAGGACCATCCGGCAGCAGCAGCCTCTGATCTATGTTAATGAGTGGACACAGAACCTGCTGCTGATCCTGAAAAGGCAGCTTGTGCCGCAGCCATTTTAATGCCACTAGTCAGACCCTTTGGCATGCCGAGCCTCCACTTTGGTCTGCTGAAGCATTCCAAGAGACACAGGCAAGGTGAAAATGCAAAGGCACAGCAGGGGATCAAGAGGGGGGGATGATATGGCATATGGGGTGATCAAGGGGGAGGATGAAACAGCTTAGGTGGGGATCAAGGGGGAATGATGTGGCACATGGGGGTGATAAAGGGGGGTAATCATGTGGCACAGGGGGTAGTCAGAGGGTTATAAAACAGCTCAGGGGAGGATAAAGTGGGAAATGATGTGGCACAGGGGGGGATAAAATGGAAGAGGGAATGATGTGAAACAGGTGGTGATAAAGGAGCACAAAAAATGTGGCACAGGGGGTGATAAGGGGAAAGGTGAAATGGCACAGGGGGTGATGAAGGGGGAAAAATGGCACAGGGGGAAATCAAGTAGGGGGAATAAAGTGGCACAGGAGGGGGGTGAAATGGCACGGGTGATGACTGGGGAATGAAATAGCACAGGGGGTAGCAGCTACATTTGTATTGCTGATACTGGATACTGGCATCATATCAGGTGTCATAGGATGCGTCACCAAACTATACAAAGGTGTCACCATCATGAACAGTTTGCAAAGCTCTGGTCTATAGCCTCCAAGCTATATCACTGGCACACATTGCGTCCCAACAATAAGTACTGTCTGTACAAAGGAGGGGGAGATAATTTTGCTCTCACCTACCATACCAATAAAAATTTCACCCTGACTTTGAACTTTATCTAAATATTTATAATTCCACCCAAGCACATATATATCCCCAAACTCTATGGGCCTACTGAAATGTGCAGCATCAGAGATTACCCGTCATATTACCCAAGCTGGCACATGTGCCAAGTCTCATGCTGAATCCTTTTTATGAGATGTTGATTTTCTTTTCGTAATGACTTTTCTTGAATGAAAGGATGCTGGCGAGAGAAGAATGACTTTGGCGCACAATAGCTTACGCAGACCATTCTTACTTTCAGTGTCAAAAGCCGGAGTGATTTTCTGACCCTGGGTGTGAGTATGTTATAAACTTACATTTCCATCATCTATATGAGGAAATGAAATGTAATTGTGTTAATGAATCCCGGGAAGCCAAGGTTTATTGGCACCAGGCTGCGGCTTTATGTGAGATTCCTGTACTTAATGTGGATATGAGGAGAGCGAGGAGGAGGAGGGTGTAGGCACATAAAGGGGAAGAATTAGGATCCGTCCTGCTGATAAGGATATTTAGGGTTGATTAACTATGGAAGCTAAGAAAATAAAATGTAAATGTACCATGCATGGGTGACTGGCTACAATAATGGCTAGCTGCCAGTAGGCTGACATTGATGAAGCATGGTTATTTTAATGGCATGACTTAACCCAAACCCACTGCTTTTATGTTGTTGAGGTGAAGTATACAGGGTGCATTGTGACAGCATATAGAAGTGTATGCTTTCTATACTGATCTTCTCATCACCATCATAATATCGCAATATTGTTTTCTTGTTATGTGGTGTGTCTCGAAATACCTATGAGCATAGGTGGAGGTATAAATGAGTGGAGCTGTAAATGGGTGGAGATATAAATGGGTGGAGATATGAATGGGTGGAGATATGAATGGGTGGAGATATGAATGGGTGGAGATATGAATGGGTGGAGATATGAATGGGTGGAGATATGAATGGGTGGAGATATAAATGGGTGGAGATATAAATGGGTGGAGATATGAATGGGTGGAGATATAAATGGGTGGAGATATAAATGGGTGGAGATATGAATGGGTGGAGGTATGAATGGGTGGAGATATGAATGGGTGGAGATATGAATGGGTGGAGATATAAATGGGTGGAGATATGAATGGGTGGAGATATGAATGGGTGGAGATATAAATGGGTGGAGATATAAATGGGTGGAGATATGAATGGGTGGAGGTATGAATGGGTGGAGGTATGAATGGGTGGAGATATGAATGGGTGGAGATATGAATGGGTGGAGGTATGAATGGGTGGATTTTTAAAAGAGTTTCCAAGCACTTTGTTGTCATAGTAAGAGAATTGTGCAGAATAAAAGGTCACCTCTTTCCACTCAATTCACCTGTGCAACTGGCTCAACGGCAATGCCCCTGCTTCAAACAATTACATTTCTCCGTATAAAATAGCACCCTTAGTGGTGGCTGCAGCAGGCTGCAATTTTATAATGTAATCTAAAGGCATCAGGACATTGGATCACTAGATAATAAATACATAAATAAATGGACATTCTTAAGTGTAAGGATTTCTCCCAGGGGATAGTTCTGGGATCGTCCTTGACACCGAAACAGGACACTTTTCCACTTCAATCATCAGGCAAACAACAGTACTTTACGAAAGCCGGCCCCTCGCCAGCTTTATTAGACAGGTTGCAGGATAAATAAAAACATAAGACAGGAACAAACAAAACCCTAGACCGTCTAGTCACTAACTAAACAATCCAGCATGCCCTGACTAACAACTGGTGGGCTTTTCCCGACAAGTATGCCTCCAGCAACCTTCTACTCACTGTTCACACACAGTGTTTGCAACCTCTTGCTGTGTGTCTCGTCCACACTTCACTGTTGGGGCCACTCACAGCTCGAGCTGTGTGTTCCTCACCAGAACCCCTGCCTCCCAACACAGCCAGCTTGCTGTCTTCTGGGGAGAGCCCCAACTATTCTGTCCAACTTCCTTTTAAACACACTTCCCCTTTCTGCTACCTCATTAATTGGGCCACAGGTGGAGGTTTCTACAGGGTTAGCTAGGGAAATACACCCTTCCCTTGCCACAATGTCACATAGGTTATATAACCTTAAATTATTGGTACACTTACCAATCCATTTCATATATATATATATATATATATATATATATATATATATATATATCTGTTACAATTCTGAGATACTGATCATATATAATTTCTTGTTAAAAAACATAAAAAATCTCTAAGGAATGAGTCCAGCACAGAGGTGGAGAGTAAACTTTTTTTTTTTTTGCTTTATTCAGATTCCAAGTACATACATTACATAGATAAGAATAATGCTGCAGCTGACGCATTTCACGCTCAGTTGTTCTTAGTCATAGTGCCTTTTCATTCATATGTTGTGTTTAAACAAGAAGAACCATTAGGCCCATCTGTCTAATACATATGCCATGTTTTGAATAGCCATAGTATTACTCTAGTATTTACCTCTGTATATACTTATTTCTCCAGTTCCTGTAATAGTCCGGATAACTATAGGAATATGTACAATCATTCAAGTATGTTTATTCCAATCCAGGTTTTCTACTTTTTATTTTTTTATGTAACACAGTATCGTGACCTCTCAAACACATGACCTATCTGTAGAGTATTTTAAATGGTTACTCCACATTTGTTTTTTAAATCAACTGGCGCCTGAAAGTTAAATTACTTCTATTAAAAAATCTTAATCCTTCCACAGGAAGTTTTTTCTTTTTCAATTTCCTTTCTATCTGACTACAGTGCCCTCGACTGACACCTCTGTCCATTTTAGGAACTGTCCAAAGCAGGATAGGTTTTCTATGGGTAATTGCTCCTGCTCTGGACAGTTCCTAAAAAAAATGTTTTCCAGTGGAGTACCCCTTTAAGGTATTTTTTTTTCCTGTATTGTTTGCACACTATGACTATGCGCCACTGAGTGTAAAATGTGTCAATTGCTACATTGTTCTTTTTTATGTCCTGTATGTACTTGGAATCCGAATAACTTAAAGGGGTATTCCAGGCAAAAACTTTTTTTTATATATCAACTGGCTCCGGAAAGTTAAACAGATTTGTAAATTACTTCTATTAAAAAATCTTAATCCTTCCAATAGTTATTAGCTTCTGAAGTTTTCTGTCTAACTGCTCATTGATGATGTCACGTCCCGGGAGCTGTGCATGATGGGAGAATATCCCCATAGGAACTGCACAGCTCCCGGGACGTGAGTCATCAGAGAGCAGTTACACAGAAAACAACAACTCAACTTCAGAAGCTAATAACTATTGGAAGGCTTAAGATTTTTCAATCTGTTTAACTTTCCGGAGCCAGTTGATATATAAAAAAAAGTTTTGGCCTGGAATGCCCCTTTAAGAAAAAGTTTTTTACTCTCCACCTCCTTGACGGATACTTTCCTTCTTTTCCATAGTAAGAGAGTTGTTATGTTTTTTAACAATAATTTATATACGATCAGTATCTCAGGTTGGAATAGTAAAGGGCTTATATGAAATGGATTGGTGAGTGCACCAATAATTTAAGGCTATATAACCTAAGAATGTCCAAAACTTTTTCTATGGTCAGATCCTTGTTTTTATAATCCAGAGATCCAATGCCCTGCAGCCCTCCTATTACATGATAAAATTGTGGCAGACTGCAGCTACCACTAGAGGGTGCTATTTCATAGGGAAGTATACAGCCCCTATTGAGCGTTCTAATACATATGTAGCGTGTGGCGGCAGAAATAATTTTATCATTTAATGTTGCCTCTCATCAGTAGCTCAGAGGTGAACGTCAGGTTACTAGTTATGTCTCCCTTTGGTGTATTTCGGGTAAGGTTATGGTACATCAGACTTCGGGTGTTATTCTGTCCATTTGTCAAATAGGTACATAAAAGGGCATTCTCTAAAATTCCCATATTATACACTGCTCAAAAAAATAAAGGGAACACTAAGATAACACATGCTAGATCTGATCTGACACACTCCAGCCACATGAGGTCTAGCATTGTCTTGCATTAGAGGAACCCAGGGCCAACTGCACCAGCATGTGGTCTCACAAGGGGTCTGAGGATCTCATCTCGGTACCTAATGGCAGTCAGGCTACCTCTGGCAAGCACATGGAGGGCTGTGCCAGACCCCCAAAGAAATGCCACACCATTACTGACCCACCACCAAACCGGTCATGCTGGAGGATGTTGCGGGCAGCAGAACGTTCTCCACTGCGTTTCCAGACTCTGTCACGTCTGTCACATGTGCTCAGTGTGAACCTGCTTTCATCTGTGAAGAGCACAGGGCACCAGTGGTGAATTTGCCAATCTTAGTGTTCTCTGGCAAATGCCAAATGCCCTGCACGGTGTTGGGCTGTAAGCACAACCCCCACTTGTGGATGTCGGGCCCTCATACCACACTCATGGAGTCCACACATTCACATTTGGGGCCTGCTGGAGGTCATTTTGCAGGGCTCTGGCAGTGCTCCTCCTGCTCCTCCATGCACAAAGGCGGAGGTAGCAGTCCTGCTGCTGGGTTGTTGCCCTCCTACAGCCTCCTCCACATCTCCTGATGTACTGGCCTGTGTCCTGGTAGCGCCTCCATGCTCTGGACACTACGCTGACAGACACAGCAAGCCACAGCTCGCATTGATGTGCCATCCTGGATGAGCTGCACTACCTGAGCCACTTGTATGGGTTGTAGACTCCGTCTCATGCTACCACTAGAGTGAAAGCATCGCCAGCATTCAAAAGTGACCAAAACATCAGCCAGGAAGCATAGGAACTGAGAAGTGGTCTGTGGTCACCACCTCGGGAACCACTCCGTTATTGGGAGTGTCTTGCTAATTGCCTATAATTTCCACCTGTTGTCTGTTCCATTTGCACCACAGCATGTGAAATTGATTGTCAATCAGTGTTCTTCCTGAGTGGACAGTGGGATTTCACAGAAGTGTCATTGACTTGGAGTTACATTGTGATGTTAAGTGTTCCCTTTATTTTTTTGAGCAGTGTATAATACAAGTGCACCTATTATTTAATAGTACCATCCAGTGACATGACTTGCAGATGCTGGCCCCAATGCAAAAGCTGTTCCAGGGCCCATAGCTTTAGCATAGTTATAGCACTGGTCTACTCCTATAGGACAGAGAGACCCTATGGGCTCCTGGGCCCGGGTACAACCTCTGCACCCCCTATAGTTACGCCCCCAACACTATGCTATTTATATAGCAAAGCCAGTTTGTCTCTTTTCTCCAAGCCGCCCTTCAGAATGTATGTAATGTTCTTCCGTGTACTACGGGTGGTCACCCAGCATGACTGCTATTCAGAAAGAATTAATACTATGCTTGTCTAGTACCTTTCATAACCAGTTTGACTTTCTGCAACCAAGCAGCTTTGTTTAATAACATTAATGTCTGTGCTATATACTCATGGGTCCTATACTATGCTGTTTCACTAAATATCATAAAATTGTAGCGCACATGTAAACTGGGGTGGACTTAGTGCGGCATGAGCCTCTAGGGCAGTGCTTTCCAGCCAGTACGCCTCTAACTAGAAGAATGGTAAAAACTTTGGCAACTAAAATGTAATGCTGATAAATGCAAGATAAAGCACCTGGGGCAGAAAACCCCTCGGGCAGAATACAGAATATGTGATACAGTCCTGACCTCTGTATCTGAGGAGAGGGGTTTAGGAGTAATTATTTCAGAAGACTTAAAGGTAGAAAGACAATGTCATAGAGCAGTGGGAAACGCTAGCAGAATACTTGGGTATATAGAGAGAGGTATTAGCAGTACAAGGAGGGAAGTGCTCATGGGTGTATCGGAGAGGTATAAGCAGCAGAAAGAGGGAAGTGCTTATGGGTTTATAGGAAGAGGTATTAGCAGTAGAAAGAGGGAAGTACTCATGGGTATATAGGGTAAGGTATTAGCAGTAGTGAGGGAAGTGCTCATGAGTGTATAGGGAGAGGTATTAGCAGTAGTGAGGGAAGTGCTCATGAGTGTATATGGAGAGGTGCTAGCAGTAGAACAGGTGGTGACCATGGGTGTATAGGGGGTATTTGCAGTAAAGAGGGGAGGGCTCATGGATGTAAAGGGAGAGGTATTAGCAGTAGAGGAAAGTGCTCATGGGTGTATAGGGAGATGTATTAGTAGTAGAGGGAAGTGCCCATGCCACTGTACAGAACACTCATGAGGCCTCACTTGGAGTATTGTCTGCAGTACTGGAGGCCGTATCTCCAAAAGGATATAGATATTTTGGAAAGAGTTCAGAGAAGATACTAACCTGTTACATAGATTACAGGATAAAACTTACCAGGAAAGGTGTAAAGGACCTTAACATGTATAGAGAAAAGAGGATACAAAGGGGATATGATAGAGACTTTTATATACAACAAGGGAATCAACATGGTAAAAGAGGAGGAGATTTAAAAGAAGGAAAACTAACACAAGAGGACATCGTTTGAAATAAGAGGGAAAAGGTTTTACTTTACTGAGAGAGTAGTGAAGCCTGGAATAGCAGAATTACTCGCTCTGCACGTAATGACGGGCAATACAGGGGCCGGAGCATCATGCCCGCCCCCTTAATGCAAGTCTATGGGAGGGGGCGTGATGGCCACCACGCCCCCTCCTATAGACCTGTATTGAGGGGGCGGACCGTGACGTCCCAAGGGGCGGAGCCGTGAAGTAAAGATGCTCCGGACCCTGTATTGCTTGTCAATACGCTAAGAGCGAGTTTGCTCTGTGCAGTAATGATAGCGCAGTGCCGCAGCGGAGATCCGGGGGGTCCCCAGCAGCGGGACCCCAGCGATCTGACATCTTGTCCCCTATCCTTTGGATAGGGGATAAGATGCTAGGGGCGGAGTACCCCTTTAAGCATGCATGGGATAGACATAAGATAGAGCCAGGGACTATTCATAGTATTCAGAATATTGGGCAGCACTTAATTCTTAAAGAGAAAACATTACAAATGATCATAAAGTCTTATCCCCCCCCATTAAATTCTACTATAAGAACATTACAATGAATCTATTGCTATGTCTTACAGATTAATGACTGTCTAACATGTTCATGTCTTTCCAGCCTCTCAACAGGGTCTTCATCCTCCTCAGAATTTACATCCTCTCAAAATGGGATGAAGATATCTGGCGGTGGCTATTTTTGGTGAGTCTCAGAATATTCCTTCCTTCACACAAGTGCCAATTTCCTCTCACATCCTCTAGCATGTATATGTATTTTATCATACTAAGAGCATCGTAATGTGTAGGCCTCTAGATTGGACCCAGTGTCTGACCCAGTCATTTCTTTAAAGGAAAACTGTCAGCCCGTTCACCCAAACTAAACCCAATACACAATTGGAATCCCAGGACGAGGTCCCCAGCATAGTCACTAGTTGGCCACCAAAGATGTCTCCTGATCGCTTCTCTGATGATGACCTCTGGCTATGCCGGGTGCTTCGGTTTCCAACCAGTGACTATGCTGGGGACTGCAATTTGGGATTCCAACCAAGAAAATTCATATCTTGTTGTAGGCACCAAACCATGTAGGAAAACTGTCAGCCTGTTCACCCACACTAAACCCCCTAATGAGGGGTCACTTACCGTATTTTTCGCCGTATAAGACGCACTTTTTCTTCCCCAAAACTGGGGGGTAAAAGTCGTTGCGTCTTATACGGCGAATACACCCCTATCGCGGCGGTCCCTGCGGCCATCAACGGCCGGGACCCGCGGCTAATACAGGACATCACCGATCGCGGTGATGCCCTGTATTAACCCTTCAGACGCGGCGATCAAAGCTGACCGCCGTGTCTGAAGGGAAAGTGACACTAACCCGGCTGTTCAGTCGGGCTGTTCGGGACCGCCGCGATTTCACCGCGACGGTCCCGAACAGCCCGACTGAATAGCCGGGTTAGTGCTTACAGGACACCGGGAGGGACCTTACCTGCCTCCTCGGTGTCTTCTCCGTTCAGGGATCCCCTGTATGGCCGGCGCTCTCCTTCCTCGTCATCACGTCGTCGCGTACGTGCGTCGGCGTGCGTAACGACGTGATGGCGGCGACGGAGAGCAAGGATACCCGGCCGGCAGCAGAGACGTTCCGGAGCAACGGGGACAACGATGGAGCGACATCCAGGGCAGCAGTGATGGGTCCGGAGCGGCGGGGACACGTGAGTATTACCTCCTCCTGCAGTGGTCTTCAATCTGCGGACCTCCAGATGTTGCAAAACTACAACTCCCAGCATGCCCGGACAGCCGTTGGCTGTCCGGGCATGCTGAGAGTTGTAGTTTTGCAACATCTGGAGGTCCGCAGGTTGAAGACCACTATTGGGTTAAAAATCTTTATTTTTTTAGATTTTGCCCCTAAAAATTAGGTGCGTCTTATACGCCGGTGCGTCCTATAGGACGAAAAATACGGTACTTATTTTGGTCCACTGGCTGCTGAGATATTTGCCTGGAAAGTTCCGGTATTTCATCAATGAATAGCGCATTGAAGGCGTTGCCCCCGCCGGCTGGCCGCCTATGCCTGCCGGAGTGAAGATCCTAAGCCCGCCCCCTCCACTAGCATATTCATTATCTTGAACTCCACTTCCTAGTGAGGTGGAGTCACAGGTCACGTGAGCACAGCGCCCTGTCTGCAGAGCGCATGTGTCGGAAGATTTCAACCAGCTCTCACATCCTGATGACGTGAGAGCTTTGCATAAGGAAAGCGTTCTTCTGGGTGAAATCTTCCGTCATTGCCCTCTACAGGGCGCTGTGCTCAAATTACCTGTGACTCCACATCACTAGGACATGGAGTTCAAGATAATGAATATGCTAATAGCAGGGGGCGGGCTTAGGACCCTTAGGAGGCATAGGCGGCCAGCCGGCAGGGGCCACGCCTTCAATGCGCTATTCCTGGATGAAATACCGGAACGTTACAGGCAAATATCTTGGCAGCCAGTGGACCAAAATAAGTAAGTGACCCCTCGTTTGAATCCTGTTCACCCGCACTATAACCCAGTGTATTGGGTTTAGTGTGGGTGAACAGGCTGACAGTTTTCCTACTTGGTTTGGTGCCTACAACGAGATATGGATTTTCTTGGTTGGAATCCCAAATTCCAGTCCCCAGCATAGTCACTCGTTGGAAATCGAAGCACCCGGCATAGCCAGAGGTCATCATCAGAGAAGCAATTAGGAGACATCTTTGGTTGCCAACTAGTGACTATGCTGGGGACTTCTTCCTGGGATTCCAACCCAAAAAAAAATCCATATCGCATTGTGGGCACCAAAGCCAGAGGATAAAATGGAGTTGTTGTCGGAGTACTGGCCATACGTCAAAACCAGGAGTAGGACAGGCACCAAATCCAAATGGGGAAACACGGCAGGATCCGCAGCCATTAGTGTGGACCAACCACTGGAACCAGGCCTGGTGCAAGGATATTTGCCACTCAAGGCGAAAGCTAATTTTCCCACCCCTTGACCCCGCCCATTGGCTCCGCCCTTTGACATGCCCCACCTTAATACTGGGGTGACACACTGTAGCAAACCTCCTCCTTATATAATCACCTTACTACTGAGGTGGCCGAGTTTAACTGGATGGGCGGCTGCTTTGGATAATGACTAACTTTACTGCTGCGGGTAGAGCGGCGCCCCCATTAAGAGTGGGCTCTAGGGGGCTGTCTATTTTGCTTATAGGCAGAGCCGGCCCTGACTGGAACAGGTAAAGATGTGTAGCACCCGTACAGTGGTTGACATAGGAGTTTGCTTGTAAGGGTTCCTGATATTTAGGACCCACAATTATTTGCTTATAAAGATTTAGTTATGGGGGACAGCACAGAATCTCACAGAGGTACCATAGAGCTGATTCATCAAAACCTGTGTAAAGGAAAAGATGACCAGTTGACCATAGCAACCAATCAGATCGCTTCTTTCATTTTGAAAAGGTCCTGTGAAAAATGAAAGAAGCGATCTGATTGTGTGATGTCCCAGTACAGGACATGGTCCTGCACTGCAGTTAGGCCCTGTCAGGTTGAGTCCCTCCGTGACCTGGGGGCTCCCCTGCTGTTTCTATGATGTTATTTGTCCTACCTTATTTGTAGTCAGTGTCCTAATGTATAGATAGTCTAAAGGACCTGCGAGTTGTCTAAAGGACCTGTGAGATTGTCACGTTATGTTATGTTGTCACATGATGTTACCCAGAGAGCACCAGCTTAACCTATGGAGGGGCAAGCTGTGCATAACTAGCTTGCCCCCTGACTGGTGAGCAGTTAAGGGGTTAAGAAAGAAAACAGGCAAGGTTTTTAGCCCCCTCCCCCGCCTGTAAAACTTGTCGGTAACTATAGTGGTATGTCCCATGGGTGGGGGGAAGGAATGCATCAATCAGGGATTTAATAGTTTCCCGGGCTTTCAGGGGCCCTCCCCTGGGTATTTATAGCTGGGGTGTCTCCCTCAATCTCCCAGGACCCGGAGTTTTGCCCTCCTTTCCTCCCTTTTTGTATCTCTGTTTATTGTAAGTCACAGCTTGGCGGTAAGAAGACGGTGAAAGCGGGGTCAACCCGGGGTAGACCTCCACACAGGACGGTGTGGCAGCACCTCTCGGGTTGGTAAGAAGCCAATCGGTGTCTTTGTTACAGTTAAATTGTTATTTATATAAGTAATTTTATAAATAAAGCTGTGGCCGATCCCCACCCACGGAAAAGTTAAATTGTTGTTGTGTCAGTTATTATTGAATTATTTATTGTAGTAAGGGGGAGGGGGAGTTATAGCCTGCTAGGAGGTAATTGGGTCGCAACAGTCTGACCCGCAGCTTGACCAATGGGCTTTAGTCCAGCCCCCCACTATAAAAAGGGGTGGCCATTACAATTCACTCTTATGCTCCCTGCTGAGGAACAGCAAACACCAGAGATCTCAGTACCAGTGATCAGCATCTGGAAGACCACAAAGCTACAGTCATTCCAGTAAGTCAAAAGTCTATGTCTGCTGTCACTACAAATAGTAAAGTCCAGCCTATAGTAAAGCCTCAAGATAATTATCTCAAGTCTATTACAAGTATAATTGGTCCCAGTAAGCTGCAAGGTCCTTCTGAGTTCCTGGCCACCTCTCTGTGAATCTGGCCTAGCTGTGAAGATAATTCCATCTGTCTTGAACTCAGTAAAGCCTCCGTTAAACGATAACTGGTTGTGGACTCTTCTTTCCTTAACTAGCCATTGGAATAGCGGAGATACCGTTCGTGTGGTTCCGGTACCCGAAAACCACTCTGGCGTCACGAACACTAGGGGTTAATAACATCTTGCCCCAGGGGTTAATACCATCTGGCTCCACCGCCTACACAGCTACACCCGTGGTCCCGTCATACACCCGTGGTCCACCACAACTTGTTGCTATGGGCAACTGGTTAACTTTTCCTCTACACGGGTCTTGATCAATGTCCCCCAATTTGAAAGTGTCTACAAGTGCATAGAGGAACCATAGAGACTCTGTAAGCTACCACACAAGATTCTTGCTTGCGGCTTTGCTGTGTGCATGGATGGACCCTAACAGGTTAAAGGGGTATTCCAGGAAAAAACGTTTTTTCCATATATCAACTGGCTCCAGAAAGTTAAACAGATTTGTGAATTACTTCTATTAAAAAATCTTAATCCTTTCAGTACTTATGAGCTTCTGAAGTTAAGGTTGTTCTTTTCTGTCTAAGTGCTCTCTGATGACACCTGTCTCGGGAACCGCCCAGTTTAGAAGAGGTTTGCTATGGGGATTTGCTTCTAAACTGGGCGTTTTCCCGAGACACGTGTCATCAGAGAGCACTCAGACAGAAAAGAACAACCTTAACTTCAGAAGCTCATAAGTACTGAAAGGATTAAGATTTTTTAATAGAAGAAATTTACAAATCTGTTTAACTTTCCGGAGCCAGTTGATATATAAAAAAAAGTTTTTTCCTGGATAACCCCTTTAAATCACTCTTCTGACCCAAATTCTTCGGATCGGACCTGGTCAGGGGTGACTCAGCCCACCCTTGTTTACTATTAGTGACTCTTCTTCGGTATCTTCCCTCCACAAAGAGCTCATTGTACTATAAATGTCAGGGATGCCTCTCTGTGCATGTTGGTTTGTACGGTGATGTCTTGTGCGGCAGATGTACACGTTACTCCCACAGTATCGGTACTATTGTTTATTTACAGCGTTTATGACCACCACAATAGTATTATTCATTGTCGTATTCGACCTTTGTGTAGAGCTGCCTCCTCTTTCATCTGTTTCATTTCTTATAATTCTCTGAAGACGAATCGTAGAAAAACACAACTGTACTGCTTTAATATGCAAAAAAACAATGACGGCGATGAGTAAAAACACGAAATCACAAATATATTTGGAATACGATAGAGTGCTGGCATGCTGATGAATACCAGAGGAGAGGGCCCCATGGCGGAGATCAGAATTCCATCAAACCTTTATAGGAGCCATTTTCACGTAAGAAAGCAGTGATGAAGCACTCACCGTGGACTGTGTAAAAAATGTCAGGTTTTATTCGCAGTTAAAGGGGTACTCCGCCCCTAGACATCTTATCCCCTATCCAAAGGATAGGGGATAAGATGTCAGATCGCGGGGTTACCGCCGCTGGGGACCCCCGGGATCTCGGCTGCAGGACCCACCTGTTGTGGCTTCCGGAAACGCTGGAGGTTTTGCCTCCCGACCACGGTGACGTGAGACTGTGATGTCACAACTCCGCCCCCGTGTGACATAACGCCTCGCCCCTCAATGCAAGTCTATGGGACAGCTGTCACGCCCCCTCCCATAGGTTTGCATTGAAGGAGCGGAGCGTGACGTCACACAGGGGCGGAGCAGTGACATCACAATGCTCCGGCCCTGTGATCGACAGTAATCAGACCCGGAGTAAACACGCTCCGGGGACTGATTTTAACGGGGGGGGGGGGGGGGGGGGCGCGTGCAAGATCAAGGGGGGCCCCAGCGGCGGGACCCCCGCGATCAGGCATCTTATTCCCTATCCTTTGGATAGGGGATAAGATGTCTAAGCACCGGAGTACCCCTTTAAAATACATAAATCATTGGACAGGTACACAGAGAGCTGGAGTCGGAACAGGTGAGGCTGGGGGCATTCACGGGGGCGGCAACACGTTTCACGCGCTGCGGCGCTTCGTCTGGCCCGTACGGGCCAGACGAAGCGCCGTAGTGCGCGAAACGTGTCGTTATTACGGAAAGTTGCACATGCTTTGAGCTTTGGGATTTCTCTGACTTTTATAGCGGTGCCAGACTTTGTTGGTGTGGGAGTATCATGCCCCCTCCCATAGACTTGCATTGAGGGGGCCTGGCCGTGACGTCACGAGCAGGGCGTGACTGTGATGCACCCGACGTTCTGAACGAACGGGCAGGACCCTCGCGATCAGACATCTTATCCCCTATGCTTTGGAAAGGGAATAAGATGTCCAGGGGCAGAGTACCCCTTTAACCGAATGAGGGCTGATCGGTGAAGTTTGGACTATATAGTCACTCTTTTTTTTTACCCATCATCCATTTATTCAAATTTCTGATAACGCAACCACCTTCCAGAAAAGTAGATTTTCCAACATTCTAGTCAGTTGTCCCTTGGTGATGTTATTTAGGAAATGCTAATATCCCATACGTACATTATAATAATCTGACAAAGACGAGGGTGTAAGGAGAAGAGAAGCGAGGAAGCAGGAAGCGAGGAAGAGGGAGATTAGGAGAATGTTTACAGAAAACACATGAGAAGAACTCCGAAAAGATCTGCCTGGTAGGCCCCGCTAATGACCAGATGTCGGGGGGAGAAGGAACACAAATTACTTGTCTTACTGAACCATGGCGGAATTATTTCAATCCTCCTACTTTTCCCAGGAAAGTTTAACCTTTCTTTAACTCTACAACCCCAACCGGTAGCTGTAGAAGAGGTCAGGAGGTATCTACAGTGATCCCTCAACTTACAATGGCCTCAACATACAATAGTTTCAACATACAATGGTCTTTTCTGGACCATTGTAAGTTGAAACCAGACTCAACATACAATGACAATCTGGACAAAGACAGTCCAGATCTGTGAAACTTGTCAATAGCTGAGATAACTGACCAATCAGAATGGGCAATTTACTGGTAAAACCCCTGTATTACTGAAGCGTATGCACTGACTGATGTCTGGTAGCGCCCCCTACAGTACAGGGAGGTATTGTATGTTCTGTACACTTTACCTGTACCAGGGTTACCTGCTCCTTTGGACACCAGGTGAGAGAGACTCCATGTTACTTTTTTTAGGACCCCGAAGAAGCTCCTGTCCTCTACATAGACCAGTGTTTCCCAAGCAGGGTGCCCCCAGCTGTTGCAAAACTACAACTACTTTTTTAGGACCCCGAAGAAGCTCCTGTCCTCTACAAAGACCAGTGTTTCCCAAGCAGGGTGCCCCCAGCTGTTGCAAAACTACAACTACTTTTTTAGGACCCCCGAAGAAGCTCCTGTCCTCTACATAGACCAGTGTTTCCCAAGCAGGGTGCCCCCAGCTGTTGCAAAACTACAACTACTTTTTTAGGACCCCGAAGAAGCTCCTGTCCTCTACATAGACCAGTGTTTCCCAAGCAGGGTGCCCCCAGCTGTTGCAAAACTACAACTACTTTTTTAGGACCCCGAAGAAGCTCCTGTCCTCTACAAAGACCAGTGTTTCCCAAGCAGGGTGCCCCCAACTGTTGCAAAACTACAACTCCCAGCATGCCCGGACAGCCTTTGGCTGTCCGGGCATGCTGGGAGTTGTAGTTTTGCAACAGCTGGTGGCTCCCTGCTTGGAAAACACAGACATAGACAGTGATTTACAGCTCCCAGCAGATCTTTATTACTTTTATATGTAAGGATTTGCTTTATCTATATTAATTATCTTTCTTTAATTCTCACTTTTTCCTATTTTTGGATGACAATTTTGGTGGCTTTGGAACCAATTACCAGGTTTCCATAGAGTTATGGTCTCAACATACAATGGTTTCAACATACAATGGTCGTCCTGGAACCGATTAATATTGTAACTTGAGGGACTATTGTATAAAGTTACCAAGATGACCAACGTGGACCAAGGTCCCTTCTTCAGTCATGTTGTGACGTCTTTGAATGTATGGTTACATGTGGCTAATGGATCCTCACTCCTCCGTAGTCCTTTAGAACCACTGTTGGGCCTGAGTGGTCCTCGGGGTGTGGTGGGCCTCAGTCCTGCATTCTTTCTCACGCCTCGTCACCCTGTAGAATGCCGTTCTTTGATATCCACATCCAATCATTTATTATTATACTAAATACAACCATTCATTTTGCTACTTGTCTGCTTCTCCGGCCTTTTACGTTACACAGGGGGGGGGGGGGGGGAAAACCGATGTCTAAAAGCAGATTTCATAGTCTTCAAAGGGCGTTTGTTTTGCCCCATAAAAGACCATAACAGATTGATGGGATGAGAACGTTACAGAGATAGAAGTTAATGGAGCAATGAAAACCTTGTTAAAGGGGTTATCCAGGAAAAAACTTTTTTAGAATCTCTCTCTCTCTCAGCATATGGTGGTATCAGTATAGGACAGGGGTCTGCAACCTTTAAGACAAAAAGAGCCACTTGGACCCGTTTTCGAACAAAAAAAAACTGTTTGCGACATTTAAAACAAATATAACACTGCATATATTGTTTCTTAGCTTAATGCTATATATACAGGATCGTGCAGTCAGCTGTCAATCTGAAGAAAAAAAGGACTTTCACTTAACAATGTAAAATATATTTTTGGGGTGGGCTTTTTTTGGGCCCAGGCCTGGGTGAGCTTTTTTTGGGCCCAGCCCTGGGGTGGGCTTTTTTTTGGGGCCCAGGCCTGGGTTGGGCTTTATTTTTGGGCCCAGGCCTGGGGTGGGCTTTATTTTTGGGCCCAGGCCTGGGGTGGGCTTTTTTTGGGGCCCAGGCCTGGGGTGGGCTTTTTTTGGGGCCCCGGCCTGGGGTGGGCTTTTTTTTTGGGCCCAGGCCTGGGGTGGGCTGGGGAGAGGGGGGTTAATGCACTGGGGAGAGGGGGGTTAATGCTGCCACGGGGTGAGGGGTTAACGCTACCGCTGCCATGGTGTGAGGGGTAACCTAACCCCTCACCCCATGGCAGCAGTAGCGTTAACCACTCAGCCCCCGGCAGCCTTAACGCTGCCGCGGGGTGAGGGGTTAACGCCCCGCTGTCAAGTGAGTAATGTACTTTACATACTCACCAGCTCCTCGCGTGGCTTCTTCCTCTCCCGGCGGCGCTCCTCGACTGAGGCGCAGGCCGGCGACGTCACTGTCATGTGACGTTACATTGTCACATGACAGTGAGGATCCGCGCGGCCCCGGAAGAAGAGACTCCGCTCCGATGGCACCAGGGCAGGTAAGTAAAACTGATGATGCCGTAACGGCGGCTCACGGGTTCAGATCATTCCGGGGCACTGCATTGTCCCGGAATGAGGGTGACGGAGCCGCGGCAAAGGTGTAAAAGAGCCGCGGGTTGCCGACCCCTGGTATAGGATATTACAGAGGGATAACAATATTATATAATGATATCAGAATAACACATTATAAGGTGATAGCAGTATTATTTATTATATCGTATCCTTCTATATGGCGGTATAAGTATAAGATATAACAGAGTGACAACAGTATTATACAGTATAGTGATATCAGAATAACACATTATAAGGTGATAGCAGTATTATTTATTATATCATATCCTTCTATATGGCGGTATATGTATGAGATATAACAGGGTGACAACAGTATTATATAATGATATCAGAATAACACATTATAAGGTGATAGCAGTATTATTTATTATATCCTTCTATATGGCGGTATAAGTATAAGATATAACAGGGTGACAACAGTATTATACAGTATAGTGATATCAGAATAACACATTATGAGATGATAGCAGTATTATTTATTATATCATATCCTTCTATATGGCGGTATATGTATGAGATATAACAGGGTGACAACAGTATTATATAATGATATCAGAATAACACATTATAAGGTGATAGCAGTATTATTTATTATATCCTTCTATATGGCGGTATAAGTATAAGATATAACAGGGTGACAACAGTATTATACAGTATAGTGATATCAGAATAACACATTATGAGATGATAGCAGTATTATTTATTATATCATATCCTTCTATATGGCGGTATATGTATGAGATATAACAGGGTGACAACAGTATTATATAATGATATCAGAATAACACATTATAAGGTGATAGCAGTATTATTTATTATTACAGTTTAGCATTATATAGTAGTTCTATTATAACATTATATTACACATTGGTGATATCAGTATTATTATTTATTATTACAGTTTAGCATTATATAGTAGTAACATTATATTACACATTGGTGATATCAGTATTATTATTTATTATATAATAATAACACAATAAGAAGATGTAAGGATAATGGTCGGAGCCCTCAGAGAAGCTTGCAGCCTCTTTTCTCTTGTAAGGATCTTCTTGCTGCTGTTGTCTCCTCTGCTCCAGCTGCGGGGACATTGTGAGATGACTCCAGCATTCCTGTACACAGCCCCCCTCCTCCCCACACCAACATCCAAACCCTCCTTCCCCTACTGAACCCCCTCCAGATGGTTAACCCTCTCCCCGCCTGGTTTATCTGGATGGCTAGCACACGACTCACATCAACACTGTAGGGTTCTATGCTGTGACGTACAGTAGGGAATTAACTGTTTATACCCAAAAAGTTGATACCCCAACTTTTTTTTTTTCATTATTATTATTATTATTATTACGTGAGTACAGAGGTATCATGGCTATGTGAGCATATAGTTATTCACCAAAAACACCTACCCCTCATGCCAGTCTGAAGGCATCTATGGACACAAAAACTATGGCCTAGTTGTACTGTTTTACTTCTATTGTATTAAAGAGGTACTCCAGCCCCTAAAAACCTTTCCTCGATCCACAGGATAGGGGATAAGTGTCTTATGCAAGGAGTTTTAAGTTTGGGACCAGATCTCCAGAACAAGTCCCTCACTCTTCCTATAGGGGGTCAGCACGCACTCCATGCATTGACTATGGGAGAGCCAGAGATACCCAATCGGGGTAGAGAATACCTAGTTAGGGGCTGGAATACCCCTTTAATGCCACCTGTAATGGGAATCTGTCAACTGCAAGAGCTGCAGACACTGTTGTATAGCTGTTGTGTTGTAAAAGGAAACTGTGCCTTTCCTGGAGCTGATGGTGGTTGCCGAACTTTTAAAATCACCTTTTTAGTTTGAGTGTTAAGGGGATGGAATCCGACCTGTTCTAGTGCCACATTCTGTCCCACCTCCTTGTTTGTCCTCACCTCCTTTTTGATTAATATACAGGGCTTTCTACATGAGTCAATTAGGGACTGGCAGGTGAGAGTGAGCAATTAGTTGTACCCAACTGTGGCACTTAAGCAGCTCGGCTCCACCTACTGGACACTTGGCTAAGAAATAAAATGGCAATTTTATAAGTTTTGCAACCACCATTAACTCCAGGAAAGTTACTGTTTGCATTTATACGTATCCATGTGGTAGAGGGTGTGAGATGTAGGGCAGATGGAATTACTCTAGGGGCAGATGGCAATAACCCCTTGTATTTATGACGCCAGGGCATGGTTTACCACCCGAAGGTATACCGCTGGATCCTGGGCTGGGGCAATAATGACTCCGACGCCAAGTTACGGACAACAGTAGCTTTACTGAGTGACAGATGGTAAAGTCTATACAGTTCAGCCAGGCCCACGGAGGTGACCAGTGACTTCAGAGATCTTAAGGGTTTGCTGGGACTTGCAGTGGTTTTGGACAATTTAGTGTAGG
Source organism: Hyla sarda (assembly GCF_029499605.1). Lineage (NCBI taxonomy): Eukaryota > Metazoa > Chordata > Amphibia > Anura > Hylidae > Hyla > Hyla sarda. The sequence goes on from NC_079197.1 coordinate 159,763,551, forward strand.
CCACGTTGACTTGACAATAGATGACAGTGACTGACATGACTGGAGACAGACTAAGCTGTGACTGTATCTTACTTGTAGACTTGTAGCTTGTGGCTGTAGACTTGACTTGACGATAGATGACAGTGACTTGACTTGACTGGAGACAGACTAAGCTGTGACTTTATCTTACTTGTAGACTTGTAGACTTGTGGCTTCAGACTTGACTTGAGGCTCCGATGACTCATCTCTCTGCCCTCAGTAAAGCTAACATTGTCTGTAACTTGGTGTCGGAGTCTTCATTGCCCCCGTGCCTAGCCCAGGATCCAGCGGTATTACCTTTGGGTGGTTAAGGGTAAACCGTGCCCTGGCGTCACGACAAGAAGGGGTTAATAACATCTGCCCTGCATTGCACCCCCGCTATACCACACTACCAAACAGAATACTGCCATATAGCGGGTAAATAATATTACCATACATTGTCAACTAGAACTGCTACATAATGGGGGAGATTTATCAAAACCTGTGCAAAAGGAAAAGTTGCTGAGTTGCCCATAGCAACCAATCAGATTGCCTCTTCCATTTTTTACAGTCCTTTTCAAAAGTGAAAGAAGCAATCTGATTGGTTGCTATGGACAACTCAGCAACTCTTACTGTGGACAGGTCTTGACGAATCTCCCCCAATGCCCATATAGAATAACTATAAAGAGCACTAACCGAGGGGGGATTTATCAAAACTACTGTACTGGAATAAAGTACTGGAAGGATTAAGATTTTTTAATAGAAGTGATTTACAAATCTGTTTAACTTTCTGGCACCAGTTGATTTAAAAAAAAAAAGTTTTCCACGGGAGTACCCCTTTAAGCCATGCCAGCAGCACAGATGCCCAAATATCCCTCTTTTTTTCAAGCAAAATTGCTATTAAAGGGTACCTCTCATCAAAAAAACTTTTGATATATTCTAGATTAATGTATGCAGAATAACTTTACAATTGAATGTTATTAAAAAATATGCTTCTTTCTATTTAATTTTCCACTTTGAAGAAATGACCACTAGGGGTCTCCCTACCAGTCCTGGCAGCAAGCATTTCAGACTCATGCTGGAGTCCTAAATACTACGAGCTGCCAGTCTGCTTTGTTCACAAAGGAGAACACTCAGAGCTGCCAGCCTGCTTTGTTCACAGCCTGTTTGGCTGTGAACAACGCAGGCTGGCAGCTCTGAGTGTTTAGGACTCCAGCATGAGTCAGAAATGCTTGCTGACAGGACTGATCGGGAAAAATACAATAGAAAGAAGCATATTTTTCATTAACATGCTATTGGAAAGTTATTCAACATCCATTAATCTAAAATATATCAAAAGTTTATTTGATGAGAGGTACCCTTTAATGTAAAAAAAAATTACCAACATTTGGAGCATGTACACCGCCAAGGGAGCCTGAAGGATAGATTAAAGGGGTACTCCGGTGGAAAACTTTTTTTTTTTCTAAATGAACTGGAGGCCAGAAAGTTAAACAGATTTGTAAATTACTTCTATTTAAAAATCTTAATCCTTTCAGTACTTATTAGCAGCTGTATGCTGCAGAGGAAATGTTATTATTTTTTAATTTCTTTTTTGTCTTGTCCACAGTGCCCTCTGCTGACACCTCTGTCCGTGTCCGGAATTGTCCAGAGCAGCATAGGTTTGCTATGGGGATTTGTTCCTGCTCTGGACAGTTCCTGATACGGGCATCAGGTGTCAGCAGAGAGCACTGTGGAGAAGACAAAAAAGAAATTAAAAAAGCATACAGCTGTTAAGAAGTACTGGAAGGGTAAAGATTTTTTAATAGAAGTAATTTACAAATTGGTTTAACTTTCTGGCACCAATTGATTTAAAAAAAAATGTTTTCCACCGGAGTACCACTTTAAGGAGGCTGGAGGCTTGTGACACAGAAAGCCGTATGAATATTCCTTTTCTCCTAATTGGCTTACGTTTCTTTGCTAATCCTTAATGCAGTGTTTCCCAACCAGGGTGCCTCCAGATGTTTCAAAACTACAACTGCCAGCATGCCCGGAGAGCCAAAGGCTGTCCGGGCATGCTGGGAGTTGTAGTTTTGCAACAGCTGAAGGCTCACTGGTTGGGAAACACTGCCTTAATGGTTTAGGCCACTGGTCCCCAAACTGTGGGCCTCCAGACGTTGCAAAACTACAACTCCCAGCATGTCCAAACAGCTGTTGGCTGTCCAGGCATGATGAGGATTGTAGCTTTGTAACATCTGGAGGGCCACAGTTTGGAAATCACTGTTCTAGAGTCATAGTTTCAGAATCTGCCTTCAGGGCATGGAAGTGGGCTTATGTGGATGACCGCCCTGGCAACTTTAAATAACAGATGTTCTTTGTAGGACGGACATCCCCCATGTTAAGCTCCCTTCTCAGGAGCAAGTGGAGCCGGGCAAGATGACACACAATTTATTATACTATAAACTAGTACTGAATAGAGGGCAGAGAAGGGGCATGAAAGCTTTATAGAAGCGCCCACTCTATTATATCTTTCCACTGTATATCATACAAGCTCAGCCAAAAATAATGATCTCGTCCTCATACCCTGTCCTCATATCCTGTCCATATATCCTGTCCTCATATATAGTTCTCATATCCCATCCTTATATCCCAACCTTATATTTCGGCCGTATATCCTGACCTCATATCCCATCCTCATATCCCAACCTCATATCTCATCCTCATATCTTGTTACCTTACTCCGACCTCATATCTTGTTCTCATATCCCGTCCTCATATCCCATCCTCATATCCAGTCCTTATATGCCAACCTCTATCTCGTCCTCATATCCCATCCTCATATCTCATCCTCATATTTCATCCTCACATCTTGTTCTCATATCCCATCCTCATATCCCAACCTTATATTTTGTCCTTGTAACCCAACCACATATCTCGTCTTAATACCCCGACCTCATATTCTATCACCATACCCCAACCTCATATCCCATCCTCATATCTTGTTCTCATATTCCGTCCTAATATCCAGTCCTTATATCCCAACCTCTATCTCATCCTCAAATCTCTACCTCATATCTCAACCTCATATCTTGTCCTCATATCCCAACCTCATATCTCAACCTCATCTCTCATCCTCATATCCTGTCCCCATACCCCAACCTCATATCCCGTCCACATATCTTGTTCTAATATTCTGTCCTCATATCCCGACCTCCTATCTCATCCTTATATCCTGACCTCATATCTTGTCCTCATATCTCGTCCTCTTATCTCATCCTTATATACTGATCTCATATCTTGTCCTCATATCTCGTCCTCTTATCTCATCCTTATATCCTGACCTCATATGCCAACCTCATATTCCATCCTCGTATCCCGTCACCTTATATACTGTACATACCAGGTTCCGAGTCTTCTAGACCACTAGTCTCCAAACTGTGGTCCTTCAGATATTGGAAAACTACAGCCCCTACCTGGAGGTCCACAGTTTGGGGACCACTGGTGTAGGCCATAGGCTATTTTCCCCTTTTGTCCTGCCCCAATTATTTCTCTATTTCTCTGTTGTGCTTGACCCGCCATGGCCCAGAAACATGATATCAGATATTATATATATATATATATATATATATATATATATACATATATATTAAGAGAGGATATATATACTGGATGTAAAGAGAAAAACTGGGGGATATAAGTTACACATGGCGTTCAATGGTAGAGACATTTTCAATGCTTGGCAAGTATAATGGTTATAAAATTTTAGCAGTTTGTAAAAGTTTTTTTTTTTTTCCGGAGCTAAACTTTGAGGAAATAAAGTTTTCCTTATAGACATGCATATGGCTTATGCCCAGACACAGTCTAATGCCACAAACACCGAACATCATTCAAAAAACATAAATCACAATTACAACCCACTGGGGCAACACTGCAGGTACAGTATAAAGCAGACAATGACTGTTCTGTGCACGTTCTGTAGATGCCGCGGGAGCAACAGGAAGAATACCATAATCTGAGCTCCCTGTATAATGTGCCGGAATATGAGGATTAAGACAACGCGGCAACGAAAAAAGTATGCCTTCGGGTCAGCACTCACGATGGTGTCCGATCGAGGAATTAGTCGTCTCAGGAGCAGTGTTCTATTAGTTCATAGAATTTATTAGGAAACATACACACCCGGACGACGCGTTTTGAGGGTAATGCTACCCTCTTCCTCAGATGGACTTGAGAAAGAGAACACTGCTCCTGAGATGACTAATTCCTTGTTCGGACACTGTGGTGAGTGCGGACCCAAAGGCATACTTTGTCCCTAGCTGCTTTTACATCCACTTTTTGCCATGTAATTTGCTGTCAAATCTGTGTACTGCCATATGCTATGCTGTCAGTTCTGTGTACTGCCATGTGGTGTACTATTAGTTCTGTGTGCTGCCATATGGTTTGCTGTCAGGTCTGCATACTGTCATATGGTGTGCTGCCAAATCTGTGTACTACCATATGGTGTCCTGCCAGGTCCAGGTACTGCCATGTAGTGTGCTGCCAAGTATGTGTACTGCCATATTTTGTGCTGTCAGGTCCCCATACTGCCATATGGTGTTCTCTTAGGTCCACATACTGCTATTTAGTGCATGCAGTAGGTCCTTGTACTGCTATGTGGTGTGCTCTCAGGTCCACTTACTGCCATATAATGTGCTACCAAGTCTGTGTACTGCCATATAGTGTGCTATCAGGTCCCATACTGCCATGTGGTATTCTCTTAGGTCCACATACTGCCATATGCTGTCAGATTTGCATATGGTCTTATGATGTTCCAGTAGGTCCTTGAACTGCTTGCTATATGGCATGCTTTTAGGTCTATGTACTGCCTAGAAGTGTACTGGCAAGTCTGTGTACTGCCATATAGTGTTTTCTCAGGTCAACATACTGTCATATGATGTGCTGTCAGGTTTGCATATAGTCATTAGGTCCTTGTACTGCTTTATGGTGTGTTGTCAGGTCCATGTGTCACTATATGGCACACTCTTGGGGTCTGTGTGCTGCCATATAGTGCCTTAGTGGAGATCATATTCTCTATGGAATCAAAGAGAAAAAACATGTATGTGTCTCTTTAGGAAACACTGGAGGAACAATATGTTCCCATGGTAGACTATGGTGCCATGTTATGGCTTTGTAACACATCCATGACTATGATTCTTCTGGCTCCATGAAAATAAAATTTCATAATGCCAGGTACAAAGAACTTGATTGTATCATTCTTAAAGGGTTACTCCGCCCCCAGACATCCAAATGATAGGGGATAAGATGTCTGATCACAGGGGTCCCGCCGCTGGGGACCCCCACGATCTCCCTGCTGCACCCGGCATTCGTTTATAGCGTTGGGTGCAGTGCCGGAGGCTCGTGACGTCACGTTCGGGGGTGACTGTGATGTCCCGAATCTCTGCCCAGAGTGAAGTTCACTCTGTGCACCTGATGTCTGGGGTGCCGCAGCCGATATCGAGGGGGGTCCCGAGCAGCAGGACCCCCACGATTGGACATATTATTCCCTATCCTTTGGATAGGAAATAAGATGTCGGGGCGGAGTACCCTTTAAGGCTCAGTCTGGACCTTCCATGGCACGTACAAGAGTTCTGCCCACCTAGAATTACATGGCTGACTCCAGAGCACAGGGAATGGAAGGCATACGTTGGTACAGGATCCAAATCCTTGAATATATAGGTTGTAAGTGGAAATACCTCATATATCACCCAGAATGAACATGAAGACAGATGCAGCTTTTCTATCAGAGTCAACTTATATCAAAATCACATGTGAAGGAAACAATTAAAATGGTGGAATGTTCCAAGCTGGAACGAGAACGAGCACAATCTCATGTGTCTTCTGTTACATTGGCCAGGACTCAGTACTGCGAGATTTGTTCTATACATAATCTGTCTTGGATCTGTGAGCATCAATGGCTCTTTATATTAAATGAGGAGGTTTCTGGATACCAAGTCCTGAATACATTATTAGGGAATAGAGAGTTAATACAGGTGAAGGCCAAGTGCAGGATCTATCAGCCAAAGAGGAGAGAAGCGACCAAGAGAGCCTTTCTTTATGGAGGACCCGCCATGCCCATAAATTATACAAAAAGCCATTGATATCAATGCGCAAAGCTTTTCTCCTCCTATGGTGGCGCTGCAGAGTAATTAAACAGTGGCTATAAGATCAAACTGATTGCTGGTTTTCCCACCATTAAGACTTATCACATATCCTGTGGGGAAGTTTGTAAAGGGTCCAACTCTTGAGACCCTCCCCACAATCTCGAGAATGAGGTCACAAGTCTCCCGTCAGAACCACTGCGCCATTCAATGTCCATAGGATCTCCAGCAGTTCCTCTAGATCAGTGTTTCCCAAGTGTGGTCCTCAAGTACCCCTAACAGGTCATGTTTTTAGGATTTCCTTACTCTTTCACAGGTAATATAATAGTGGTGAAGCCTGAGGACTGACCATATCACCGGAGACATAGCTTGGAGCTTCTGGGCCCTGATGCAAAATCTGCAACAGGGCCTTATATGCCAATTATATTACTGGTCTCTAATGGGGCAGATGTGCTTTGGGGCCCTCTTAGGCACCAGGGCCCCAGTGTAACTGCTACCTCTTTAGCTACACCCCTGCATATCACCTGTAAGGGTAGGGTTCACATGTAGTGCATCCGCAGCGTATTTGACACTGCGGATGCGCTGATGACTGTCCCTAAAGTGAGCCCCCTGCTGTGCCTGTGACGCACAGGTCACACGCGCATGCACAGTTTACTCCCAGACATTGCGGTCTCTCCCCCGAGCTAGGTCGAGAGCGGCCCCGATGTCTGAGAGTAAACTGTGCATGCTGCAGATGCGCTATGTGTGACCCTGTCTATGCACTGTGTGTGTGGGACACTTGTTTCAACAGTAGACTCTGGACCCCAATTTGAAGATCACGAGGGTACTAGCCTCCAGACCCTCCCTCAGTCATACACTTATCTCCTGTTCTGTGGTCTTATAAGGGGTCTTCCCATTAAGATGGTCAAGAAGTGGAGAAGAGCCAAGTCGGCTGTCTTATGCAATTTGCATAACTCTTATTGCTATTTTTGGCTTCTCGACCACCACTGGCAGCGGCAAACAGGCCATCTTGTTCTTCCATGGGAAAACCCCTTAAGTGGTGGGACAACCTTTTAACATCCGTAGATCTTTCCATGGATTGCTGTAGGACAGTGGTCTCCAAAATGTGGACCTTGCTGGTACTTGACGGTTTGCTACCTCTAGAGGTCCACAGTTTGGAGACCACTGCTGTAGGAAGTGTTTTTGGGTATAAATATGGCAAGAATGGCAGTTGTAGCTTTGCCAAAGGTTGGAGGGGGAGAGGTCTCTCTACATTGATCTATACCTTGGTTCCCCTCAATTGGCTAGATCCAAGAGCTGCGTAAAACAGAACTATAGACGGTGTAGATGTAGCAGTCGCACCCAGATCACTGTGCCCATGGGAACCCAAAGGCCTCTCTGCTAAATAAGAAGACCCCAATACTACAAATGGCCAGTGGACGTTAAGGGTCTTGTAGCAAATTTTACACTGGGTTTCAGGAGCCTCAGGTTACAAGATTGAATTAATTTCAGTCCCATTTTCTCACCACTACTTGAACCGACTTTTTATAGACATCAGTGCAACAGCACCCCCCATAGATGAGACGTAACTTGGGCATGGTTCTACCATTAGGGCTGGCATGAAGAATTCCCCAAAACGCATAATCTGTTACACATAGTCATATTCATTTTGAATAAGTAGCACTGCCTCATCTTGAGGAGGGCAAAGCTATACCCACACTGCTGGGCGGTCATTTTTCATTGAACTGGTTCCCAGTAACAGAAGTGGTATGTTTTGGGTTTTTTATTTTCCCTTTGTTCAAAATTGTCTCATTAAATATGTAACTTGGTTTCTTTTATAAGAGATTTCTTTAATGAAAACCATGGCATCAAGCTGGAATACAGGAAATGTTAAACATGCAACAATTTATGGACGCAGATTATGTGGGTATGGGCTTATGATGCAGTGTTCAGAATGACGTATGTGGACGCAAGTATAGCCATTAAAGGGGCTGTACCAATTAGACAACTTAGTCTCGATGATGAACCACCATCAAAGGTGATCAGTTCTGGTTCAAGTGCTGGAAGATGCAGGAAGAACATTGTCAAGACAGAGCTACTCTTTCCCATGGCCGCCCCAAGCACAACCCGTCCCCTTCCATGACGTCCATTGCCTTAGAAAACCAGTTGGACAACCCCCTCAATGGTCAACCTGCCCATGGCCTGAAGGGTGACTACAAAATGAGCTGTGTCTTGTGTGAGAGGAATAACTGATGGCCAAATAAGGGATCTTGAGTGTATGGCCACCTTTAGACAATCCCAGACATAGTGGCCCAGGAACAACTGAAACTTTTGCACCCCCCTTTAGATACCCATCTGCATTAGTAAAAAATCAATTTAGTACCCCTTCCTGGTAATGCTGTCCATACCCCTTACCCAACATGGACAGTCCCCAGGGTACAGGCTAACATAACATTTACCATTAACATATCCTTTACCCTGGGCTCTGTCCATACCCCTTACCCAACATGGACAGTCCCCTGGGTAAAGGATATGGCAACGTTAACCATTTACATATCCTTTACCCTGGAGACTGTCCATACCCCTTACCCAACATAGTCCCCTGGGTAAAGGGTATGATAACATTAACCATTACTGTATCCTTCACCCTGATGGGTAAGGGTTATTGGCCAACCACATAATTTCCCTCAAAGCATGCTCCTTTTCCATCATCATTTTGAGCCATTTTCACCAAACGCACACCCCCTGGTGCGAAGTTGATTTCTGGGATTGCAGAAATCTCTAGTGATCACATTATTGGTGAAGGAACTGAGGCTGTGGGCCAGGTTGGCAAATAGAAGGTGACCAATCTCAATAACAATCTTATGCTCTACCAGGATAAATGGAAAAAGGGTTGTAAGACTTACCATATTGTGGTGGTGAGTCTGTTTTCATCTACAGAGAACGACCCTACCACAAATACCTTTCTAGAAACCAGTTCTTTGGTTCACCACATATGATTTGCTATCCTCACTGTCATTAATAATATCAGGTCAAATTATATTACAGTATGGTTTGTAGTTACACATGGGGATGGCGGACTGACGTTAATTGCAGATTCGGTGAATATAACCCAGTAATAATAATAATGTTGGGCTGGAGGAATAGACCACAGGCGGTGGCAGCAGCCTCAACTCCTCATCCGCTAAGTGGATAGTTATTCAGTAGGTCAAGGACATAATTTATCTTTACGCATGGGATATAGACATGAACTGAGGAAAGATTAATAGATCAAGACTGGAGACACCACATAGAAGAAGCGGCATAACTTTTCCGTAATTTTTGATACTACAGATACGACAATAATATAATAATAATATAATGTAATAATATAGATAAAGGATAATCTAAATATTACATTAACTACACGGCATTCTTTTCACAACAGGACGGGGAGACCCCCATCTTTTCAACATGCCGGAAGGAGTCCTAAAAGGAAGCAGAAAGCGACCAGGTGAACAAGGTAGGTCCTTAAAGGAGACCACTAGGAGACTTGCCTTTTCTACCAGTTTCCTTTGTACCTCCCCCGTTGCAAAATAAATACAGATTTGCTGGTGGTGACTCGGCAATATATTCTACCAGAACTTCTGTAACCTAGATAGACCATAGATCAGTGGTCTCGAACTGTGGCCTTCCGAATGTTGCAAAACTTCAACTCTCAGCATGCCCGGACAGCCGTTGGCTGTCCGGGCATGCTGGGAGTTGAAGTTTTGCAACATCCGGAGGGCCACAGTTTTATACCACTGCCATAGATGGTGGCCAGGCTGGTATGGGATTAGTTATCTCTGGCGGTAAGGCTTGTTGTTAGGCTGGGTTCACATATATCAGATGTCCGGCATAGTTTCCCCCCGGTGTGCACCGGAGGGAAACTGATGCCAGAACTGATCCCATTCATTTGAATGGGACAGTTCCCAGTCATCCAGCATCCCAATTTTGATGCCACATGGTTGGACACACCAGACAGCAACAGACTGGGGAATGCAGCTTGCCGCGTTCTCCTGTCTGGTGCCAGAAACAATGGACATCGGATGCCAAACAACCGATGCCAACTGATGCACGTTGTCATCAGTCGCGGCATCAGTTGCGTCGAGATTTAGGCTGGGTTTACTTATGCCTAGGCAGTCACCTGAACTCATTTGGGTATTGCCTATCTTTCAAAGATTGTTCATTCTTAAAAACGTAGACGGTTTATGGACATAGTTTCTTTAAAGGGAACCTGCTATCATTTTCATGCTGCCTGAACCACGAGTCATCAGGATGACTCCCAGCAGATTCTACCTGCCACGCTGGTCTCGATTGATAAAAATATCCCTATATTTAAAGAGGAAGAAATCTATCAATGGCGGCTGGTTGTTATCACACCCATCTCTCCTTTCGCCCCACAAAGAGTGCATAGATTAGGTCATTGGCAGATTTGACCAAAAATAATCATATTCACCATGTAAATACATCATGTAAAAACAGCTGAGTGCCGGACAGGTTATGATGAATGTTCCATTACTGTTTTGAATTGTAAAATACATTTTATAAGTTTCTTTCCCCCTTCATAGGTGCCCCCAGGCCTTCATCTGTCAGTTCTCTGAGTGGAATAGCAGCCGGGATGTCTGGCAGCTGTACCTCCGTTAATACCGTGTGTTCGGACAGCGACCGTCCAGTTAGTCTCAGCTCCTCCACCTCTTCGGCCTCCCTCCAGGATAGCCACAGCTCATTTGGTAGTAGCGGGACCCTTGGATCTTCCCAGTACGGAGGCCCTTCCTATCCTCAACAAAATGGCAGCGATATCAGTCTTGACCTTACACCTGTGGCCCAGTTGGAAATTGAACACAAGGTGCTGTCCAGTGAAAGAGCCTTTCTTGGCTGTACGTGGTCCCCGATTTTGCGCAAAGCAAAGGACCCCAAGGCCAAGCTTTCCCACGTGGACAGAGTGGTGCTAGAAATTCTGGAAACCGAGCAGGCCTATGTCCGAGATCTGAAGAGCATCGTAGAGGTGAGAGAGTCTTCTGCTTCTTTCTTGTGTTTGCTTTCTGTGCTGGTTGACATGTACATTACCATACTTACCCTCATTTAAATAACCAAAAACAGGGACATTCAAGTCCTGCCCCTGGAACACCCGACACAACAAACACTTTTGTGTCCCTTTTGCAATCCCTATTTCTGGGATTGTCCCATTAAAATCAGGACCATTGGCAAGCATGTATTGCTCCTGCACATGTGGTTTAAAGTCTATGTACACTTTCACGTCCATATTTATTTTATTGCCCCCAATACATCGAAAATGAACAATTAATAATAGGTTCTTTTAACAAATGAACTATTGTTTTATTTCTACAGCTCTCTGCAGGTTATGCATCTCCATGGTAACAGACAACTATCAGATTTTGTCTAGTATAATCCTGTATTGTCTTCCATTTGTCCCCTACTTTGTGCTAATGTACATAAGGCAGGTTAGGCAGAAGTAGAGGACAAATAAAAAGAAATATAAATACAGGGCCAGACTACACAGGGTTAGCTTGCTGTCTGTTACTATGGAGACAAACGGGGAAATTTATTACGGCTGGTAGGCCAGTTTTCTGCCATACTCAAGCCTCATTTTGTGCAAACATTCGTGACCCTTTTTTTCCACTGCTTTTTCCACTTTGAAAAAAGAAAAAAATTGAGCGTGGCTTAGTGGAAGGGGACACGGCATTGCACAACCCAATGTAAGTACTATAATATACCCCAGGAGCTGAAGTGCATAATGTCTGACATCTATACCAGCTCCTACCTGGTGTAGATTTCAACTGCTGGCACATGGCTTGTAGGCCATTTTGTATAAGCCTATGGGCTCCTGTTAACGCGTGCCGATCTCGATCAATAGTGATAATTTACAGAGCTTTCACAATGCTTAATCAATCATCGGCCAGGCCACACCAACGATCACTGGATTATTAAGGAGGCCCACGCTGTACTGAGAACTTTTATAACTTGTGTCCCTTTTAAAGGGGTACTCCACCCCTAGACATTTTATCCCCATTCCAAAGGATAGGGGATAAGATGTCTGATCGCGGTATAGCATGTGGCACCCACCTGTTTCTTGTCCAGAAGCGCTGGAGGGTCTGGGTCACGACCACGGGAACGGAAGTCCGTGACATCATGACTCCGCCCCCGTGTGACGTCACACCCCGTCCCCTCAATGCAAGTCTATGGGAGGGGGCGTGACGGCCGTCACGCCCCCTCCCATAGACTTGCATTGAGGGGACGGGGCGTGACGTCACACGGGGAAGGAGTCATGATGTCACGGACTTCCGTTCCCGTGGTCGTGACCCAGACCCTCCAGCGCTTCCGGACAAGAAACAGGTGGGTGCCGCATGCTATACTGCGGGGGTCCCCAGTGGTGGGACCCCCGCGATCAGACATCTTATCTCCTATCCTTTGGATAGGGGATAAGATGTCTAGGAGTGGAGTACCCCTTTAACTACTTGGTGAGATCTCAGCACCAGGTCTCCACCGATCAAAGCTTATGTCATGTTACTATGACATGTCATGATTGGTATCTTTTAAAGGGGTTATCAAAAGACAGGTACCCCCACTGATCACGAAAATGGAGGTAAATGGAGCGTCAATGTGCATGAATGACCACTGCTCTATTCACTGTCAATGGGCCATCCAAGGATAGATGAGTTCTGCACATGGCAATGTCTATAGGTCCCATAGATACATTGCCGAGTGCAGAGCAGTCCCATAGAGCATCAATGGAGTGGCAGCCAAGCAAGTGCCCTGATGTTCCTTTTCAATTGGGGAACAATTGTAAATATGGGATAATATTTAATCTTAGGACAACTGCTTTAAGTCAACATGTAAGCAGCCATTAATATTGCTACCACTGCAGTGAAATGTTTGATAATGGAGTTTGATTTCATTAGGGCTTAGGTATAATGATTTACACCACACTGATCAAAGTAACAATCCAGTGACAAGCGTGGACAGTGGGTCAGAGAAAGCAACTTCTACATTTTCATCGGGAACTTGACATTAAAATGACGGATGTGGACCCAGCTGTCCGGCCATGCAGTTGTATTCTTAGCTCAGAGGCAGCTGTGCCATCATATTCTTCATAACTGGCATTTCTGTGCTAGAGAACGGGGCCGTGCTTTCCTATGGGGAATTTTGGGATGTCCTGCACCCAACTATCTGCTGATGTATCGTTAAAGGAAAGAATTCTTCAGTCGCCAGACATGATCAGCAGATGGTGCACCCGGCTTCTACCAGTTACGTGGAAATAGCCTGCAGCTATGGGTGGTGGAATTTTTTTTGTAAATGGCAAGGCCTTTATGGAGAACCTCATAATTTAAAGATCTTAAGGTCAAGACAGTAAATTTATGGGCTCTATGGGCAATATTTTACAATGCAGAGCCAATACTATGTTTTATCTCTAATAGAAAGAAGTAAGGAAATGGCAACCCACCCAATCTTCATAGTATTTCTTTATTTCTCAACGATACTTACATAATTGCAGGGGGGAGACAGACAGGGGTACAGAAGAAATGAGGCTACAGCAGCCGTTTCACACTAGTTGAAGAGGCCCGATGAAGCACAACTAGTGTGAAACGGCTGCTGTAGCCTAATTTCTTCTGTACCCCCTCTCTGTCTCCCCCCTGCAATTAATTATCGTTGAGAAATAAAGAAGATACTATGAAGTTTGGGTGAGTTGCCGTCTCCTTACTTCTTTCTGTTGGATATGTGTACTACGAACTATCTCTTATCCAATATCCAACAACTATAGCGTAATTTATATCAGACTTCGAGGCGACAGTGCCGAACAACATCTGTCTTTGTATGTACTATGTTTTATCTCGACTACGTTAGTATTGATCTTCTGTTTTCGTGTTTGGGTGGGTTTCTCTTGTACTTAGTAGTTTTCATTAAAAGTTTAAAAACATAAACACAGTAGGTCCTTTAATCCTGTGCACAGGCACAATATAGTGCAGGCTCTAGAGCTGAGCCCACTCCATATGTGGTGGGCACCAGTAGTGCTATATAAACAATACCAATCCACAGCCTCGGGGGTCAAATATAACTCTGATCCTGGTAGGCTAAGATGGTGACCCACCATATAGTGTGGGCAATGGCAACTGTGGCACCGGAGGAGTTAGAAAGTGGGAGGGGTCTTTCTCTGTTACCTGATTGGTACCCCTCAATGTAATCACGGGATGCAGAGAAGATATCTCTAAGAATGGGCCTTCTATACATTTTTACACCATAACTTCAAACGTGCACAGCCATTTTTATTGATGATTGGATATGGCCCATACTCGGAGATACCATAGACCAGATTCCCATTGATCAAACATTTATGACTTAACGTATGTGAAAAAAGTCATGTTTGTGAATATAAGGGGAAAGCTACTTGGTTGGGTTGAGTTTATTGATTTTGTTACGAACGCTTGGAGCGGACAGCAGGGGGGGTTGTGATTCCTCGACCACGCCCCTCGTGACGTCACATCACACCCCTCCAATGCAAGTCTATGGGACTCTGGGACTCCCCTCCCCCCCCCCCCCCGCTGCCGGCACCCAGCATTCTAAAAGAACGCTGGGTGCTGCAGGGGATAAGATGTCTAGGGACAGAGTACCCCTTTAAAGGGGAAGGATTCAATTTTTTTTAATAGAAGTAACTTACAAATCTGTTCAACTTTCTTTAAAAAAAATAGTTTCCCAGCGAAGTACCCCTTTAAACCAATTATGAGTTCCCCCCTATAGTGTAGGCTTGGCGGTTGACTGAATGGAATCCCATTGGTGGACCAAGAGGGTTACTACTTAGTGATCTATTCTAGGTGGCTTCCAGTAAGTATGATATAGGAGGGTGGAGGGGAATTGTGAAAGACTATAGTCAAACCTGAATTTACGGCATTGGCTAGCCTTTCTCCCTACAGTTCAATAGCGGATGTGGTAAAAGGGTACAGTCCCGTATTTTTGACATCTGTTTAGAAAAATAAAAATTTCCCTAGAAAGTGCGTATATGACAGCGAAACCCATTGAGCGTCTTTGCAGGACTCAGCTGGTGGGAGCAGAAGGTTGCAGTCAATGCTTTATGACTCCACATCTGCCCAATGATGGATGTGCAGCTATTCGAGCAGAATAAACTGGTGGCCGATGCTATTCCTGAAATTCCAGAGATTGCTGAGACCCAGCGTCTCTCTGACACATTCCCACTGGGCAGAGGTCACTGTGTGAGGGAGAGCAGACCACACTAACGTAATATGGGGCCTTTCTTCACTCTCTTCCTGCTCTTCGCAGTGCGCAACTGGACGGCCACATTGTTGGGGTTATGAATCCCACCGGGCAACGCTTTGCCGGCCTACGCTCTTCACACGTATGGGGTCAGTCATATGGAAAGGAAAACATAACAAAAAAAGGAAAACATAACAAAAAAAAATTAATGTATATTTAGATTGGAATATAGGAAGCAATCGGGGGGAATGACGGCAGATGCACAGGAAATATCTGTATACACTAAAGGTTTTCTGACTGGATATTTTTTTTCCTCTTGCGGATGATGAAGTTGTCTACATCTTCATGTGAACGAACCATTTACAATAACAATGGCGTTGAATCCCAGCCATAAAGTAGCAGAGAATTCATTCCAATGATATGTTTATGTATATCCTATAGTCCACTTATAAGGGGGCAGGGGGGGGGGGGGGAGTGTTGTAAATCTACGGATGATTCGGATGTTGTTTTACTTTAAGAAGCCACCCCCTGGAGGCCCCAGAGATGGCTGCCACACATACTGCAGTGTCTTCTGATGATAATCTTATGCTTTTGTCCCAAATAGAAAACATCTGTCCTCTTCGTCTCCCCGAATAGAATTCTAGGAAAGCTGGGTGACAACTCTGATCTGCGCTATAATGGCTGCAAATAGGACCCCAACGCTTGGTGGGTTTTGTTACCACTAGCGCCATGGCAGCTGGACGGCACATTTTTATGCTATTTCCAGTCTAGGGTAGTGTTTTCCAAGCAGTGTGCTTCCAGCTGTTGCAAAACTTCAACTCCCAGCACGCCCGGACAGCCAACGGCTGTCCGGGCGTGCTGGGAGTTGAAGTTTTGCAACAGCTGGAGGCACGCTGCTTGGAAAATGCTGTACTGCTAGTTCAATGTTATAAAATATCAAGTAACTGCATCCAAGTTGATGTCCCCCAACATGTTTCACTGTACAAACAGTGTCCTCAGGGCACCGGGACACTTTGGTTATGTTGCACTCTACAGCAGTGTTTCCCAACCAGTATACCTCCAACTACAACTCCCAGCATGCTAAAAGCTTGGGAAATGCTGTACTGCTAATTCAGTGTTATAAAATATCAAGTAATTGCATCCAAGTTGATGTCCCCCAACATGTTTCACTGAAGAAACAGCGTCCTCAGGGCACTGGGACACTTTTGTTATGTTGCACTCTACAGCAGTGTTTCCCAACCAGTATACCAGCAACTACAACTCCCAGCATGATGGGAAAGCCTTTGGAGTTGGAGTTTGGAGTTTGCAGCTGTAAGCTGTAAGGGTCCCGCCGGCAGCTGCGGTGTCCACATTCGGGATATCACGCTACGCCCCTCCATTCATGTCTATGGGAGGGGGGCATGATGGCTAGTACAGAGCTCCCTCTTGAATAGAGAGGCGTGGCGGCCTTCATTGCAAGTCATATTGCACATTGCACAAAGCGGAGTTCGCTCCGAGACCCGAATGACTGGGGTGCAGGCCCAGAGAATGCGGGGGGTCCCCAGCGGCCGGACCACCACGATCTAACATCTTATTCACTACCCTTTAAAGCACACTGGTTGGGAAACCCTGGTCTATGTGGACAGCCAGGAATTGTCTGTGGGGACAAGTAGGACAAGGGCCTCACCGCTCTGGACTAGACCTCATGCCGTAGGTCTGGCTTAGCAACCAGGCAGCTAAATTGAGGAAAGAAATGTAGGTGATAAAATCGAAATTGATTAGAGATTGTATGGGTCCCATTGTATTACCTCACATAAAGGGGGCGTCCCCCAACCTGTGGCATCCAAGAGTGGACAAGTATAATAAACTATACAGTTTTATGCTATTTAGAGTCTAAACAGTATTTCCCAACCAGTGTGTCTCCAGCTGTTGCAAAACTACAACTCATATCATTTTAATTAATGCTGTTAAGAAACATATATATATATATATATATATATATATATATATATATATATATATATATATAGTGAATGTACTTCACAGAGGATACTGATGAGGAAACCTTGATCGATATGGACGCAGGAAATAGACTCACAGTTAGTGTGTAAGAACGTGTATATAGACTCACCGTACATCAATCAATTAGGACCAATCCCATTTCCCATAAAAAATGGCACTCACATATATGAAAATGTAGCATTCGGACCATACACAATTCCCTACGCATTTCGGTTCACCCGAGTAGGTGACCTCATCAGGGGCTTTCCACAATGTGTGTCTAAAAAACAAATTAGGACAGTGTGTTCACACAATCTATCCCAAATCAATGATGCCAATATCTTGGGGCTACCAATACAGTTATACCCCTAAATGCAATACTGACAGTACAAATAAATTGTGCCCCATCTTCTAGGGCAGTTTTTCCCAACCGGGGTGCCTCCATCTGTTGCAAAACTACAACTCCCAGCATGCCCGGACAGCCAAAGGCTGTCCGGGCATGCTGGGAATTGTAGTTTTACAAAAGCTGAAGGCACCCTGGTCAGGAAACACTGGTCTTGGAAAAGCTGTATGACCATCAAAAAACAAGAAGACGTGGCAGCACGATAAATGATGCAGTATAATGGATCATCTTCCCCATATTTGGGAAACACTGCACTACTAACTCAGCGTTATGAAAAATCAAGAAACTGCGTCAGAGTTGATGTCCCCCGACATGTTTCACTGTAGAAACAGCATCCTCAGGAGATTGGGACTTAGAATGAAAATCTCTTCTGTTATGATGCACTCTAGGGCAGTGTTACCAAACCAGTGTGCCTTCAGCTGTTGCAAAACTACAACTCTGAGCATGCCCGGACAGCCGAAGGCTGTCCGGGCATGCTGGGAATTGTAGTTTTACAACAGCTGAAGGCACCCTGGTTGGGAAACACAGGTCTAGGAAAAGCTGTATGACCGTCAAAAAAATGATGGATCTTTCCCATATACAGCTTCCCTTCCCCAGGGATAGTTCTCCATAGCCCTCAAACCTTTACAAATGATAAATACAGTATATTTGGTCACTTGTTGAGATCCTTCCTTTACTACCTCTTTCCCTTCTCCATGTGTCTCCTCCACTCTCCGCCCTTGCCTGCAGTTATCACTAGAGATGAGCGAATTTAAAGTAAATTCGATTCGTCACGAACTTCTCGGCTCGGCAGTTGATGGCTTTTCCTGCATAAATTAGTTCAGCTTTCAGGTGCTCCCGTGGGCTGGAAAAGGTGGATACAGTCCTAGGAGACTCTTTCCTAGGACTATATCCACCTTTTCCAGCCCACAGGAGCACCTGAAAGCTGAACTAATTTATGCAGGAAAAGTCATCAACTGCTGAGCCGAGAAGTTCGTGACGAATCGAATTTACTGTAAGTTCGCTCATCTCTAGTTATCACCCTCCGTCTCCCTCTTGCTATGAGATTCCAGAGCCCAGATCCCGTGACCTCTCATCCACTTTGGGAGAAATGCCCTATTAGTAAACTAAGTTTCCGGAGTAAATCCACAGGGATTCGGCTCCTCAATTACCAAAGGGCTGAGACCCAAACTGTGGAGTAAAGATATGCGGGCTGCAGAGTATTGCTAAATCTTATCAGTGGTTTGGTAAGAGCATTGAGAACGTCCCTCTTGTAAGATCTTGGACTTTCCATATTTGAGGCAAATCACAATACAAAGTTATAGGCTGGAAACAGATAGGAGAGGTTGTGGTATACAAGTATGGCGGTGTGTTAGGCCTGAACTTTTCTCAAGAATGGAAGTTCTTAGACGTATTGCATATAAAGAGATAAGTGTGGTGGCCCAGTACAGGAGTTGCACCCCTGTACCCTTGCCGTCCTGTCAGGCGGACTCTATTGGGGTGTCCCAAGTCCCTCTTTACCCTATGCAATCTAAACGGTTAAAGGGGTACTCCGGCACTTAGACATCTTATCCCCTATCCAAAGGATAGGGGATAAGATGTCTGATCGCGGGGGTCCCGCCGCTGGGGACCCCCGTGATCTGGCACGCCGCACCCCGTTAGAATCAGTCCCCGGAGCGTGTTCACTCCGGGTCTGTTTACTGTCGACCACGGGGACGGAGCACTGCTCCGCTCCCATGTGACGTCACGCTCCGCCCCCTTATTGCAAGCCTATGGGAGGGGGCGTGACAGCCGTCACGCCCCCTCCCATAGACTTGCATTGAGGGGCGGGGCGTGATGTCACACGGGGCGGGGTCGTGACGCCACGATCTCACGTCACCGTGGTTGGGAGGCGTTAGGATGAGAGCCTCCAGCGCTGCCGGAAGCCACAACAGGTGGGTGCTGCAGCCGAGATCCTGGGGGTTCCCAGCGGCGGATAGGGGATAAGATGTCTAGGGGTGGAGTAATTTTGGAACTAGCAGCGCCATCGCAAGGGTCAAGTTTTCTCTCTTCACCTTTACTTTAGAATAGCCACACCCCCTGGAGACCATGTGACTTATGACATATTGGCCCTGATTTACTAAGAATGTTGTGTAGTTTTCTTTGTGGGTTTTAATTCAATACAAATTTTTTTCCACAGTATTTACTAAGGATTCCCTGCATTCTGCACTTTTCCCTACATTTTGCTTTTTTTTACACCTGCTCTGATCTGTAGGGTTTTCCTCAGCTCAAATCCACCACATTTTCTGTGGAAACCTTAGTAAATATGTTGGGTTTTTGTGGAAATGTCAGGGAAAACTGTCCAGAGTAGGAGAAAATCCCCATAGCAAACATATGCTGCTCTGGACAGTTCCTAAAATGGACAGAGGTGTCAGCAGAGAGCACTGTGCTCGTGATATCAGCAGAGAGTTCTGTGTTCCAAAAATAAAAGAATTTCCTCTGTAGTATTCAGCACCTAATAAGTACTGGAAGGATTAAGATTTTTTTTAATAGAAGTAATTTACAAACCTGTTTAACTTTCTGGCACCAGTTGATTTAAAAAAAAAAAAAAGTTTTCCACCGGAGTACCCCTTTAAAACTCCTTGTCTGCAAATGTATACTTAAGGGTACCTTCACACGTACGCAGATTTGATGCGCAGGATTTTCTGCTGCAGATTTCAATGTAAACTACACGACTGAGCGCAGCTTCTAATCTGCAGTTACAAATCCTGCGCATCAAATCTGCGCAGGATCCTGTATGTGTGAACGTACCCTAAAGGGGTACTCTGGCTTTATACATCTTATCCCCTATCCAAAGGCTAGGGGATAAGATGTATGATCACAGGGGTCTCACCGATGGGGACCCCCGCGATCTCGATGCAGCCCCCGGCATTTTGGGACATGATGTCAATGCCACGCCCCCTAGTGACGTCACGCCACGCCCCCTACATTCATGTCTATGGGAGGGGGCGTGACAGTCGTCACGCCCCCTCCCATAGACATGAATGGAGGGGGCATGGCGTGACATCACTTTGGACTTTTATACCCCACACACACTCAAAATGTCAACCAAAGTACCCCATAACAGTACCAGAGCTCCACAATATTAGTGCCCCAAAACACCTCCAGAGTACCGCATTAATGCACTGCATGACTAGTGCCAACCAGTCCCCTATCAATAATAAGGGATTGCAGAAAGTGCTGGGTTAACCCTTTTAAGTGCAGTAATGGTGGTCATTCTGACTATCCTATTATTTCTCCTCTTTACATAACTAGTCAGACCCCACTCATGGGGGGAGATTTATCAAAACACGTCCAGATGAAAAGTTGCCCAGTTGCCCATAGCAACCAATCAGATCGCTTCTTTCATTTTTAACAAGGCCTCTGCAAAATGAAAGCAGCAATCTGATTGGTTGCTATGGGCAACTGGGCAAATTTTCCTCTGCACAGGTTATGATAAATCTCCCCCATGGTGTAGACTCATTGGGGGACATTTCTCATAACCTGTGCAAAGGAAAATCTGTCCAGTTACCAATAGGAACCAATCAGATCGCTTCTTTCATTTTTCAGAGGCCTTGTTAAAAATGAAAGAAGCGATCTGATTGGTTGCTATGGGCAACTGGGCAAATTTTCCTCTGGACAGGTTTTAATAAATCTCCCCCAATGTGTGCAGCAGATATGATCCTGAAGGAGGATCAGGGACCCAGATGCTTTCATGTCTTTCATCGGTTGTATAAAAAAGGATCATTCCTGCAAATTGGCAGAGCTGGGTAATGGCCCGTAGGATTTCCTGCAACAAATCTATACCTAAACTCTAAAGCTCAACGAATGTATGTCTGTATGTATGTTCCAGCATTACTTCCAAACGGCTAGAGATATTTCCATGAAACTTGGTTCACATGTTACTTAAAAATATAGAAGTGTTGAATTAGCCCTAATCCACCCTCATTTGAGAGGGTAAGAGTTCTTTTCTGATGTCCCATGCAAGTCTATGGGACTTCTGTTATATCACCCGTTACTCTGGGCTGCAGAGATTGCCCGGGACTTTTAAACATTCAGGTGCAGAGAAGAGTTAGTGCTAGGGATGAGATATCAGGTCGGATATGAGGACGAATTATGAGGATGGGATATGAGGACCGGATATGGGGTCGGGATATGAAGACATGATATGAGGTTGGGATATGAGGTCAGGATTTAAGGACAGGACGTGAAGACGGGATATGAGGTTGGGATATGAGGTCAGGATATGAGGACATGATTTGAGGACGGATATGAGGACATGATATGAGGTTGGGATATGAGGTTGGGATATGAGGACAGGATATGAGGTTGGGATATAAGGTTGTGATATGAGGTCAGGATATGGGGACAGGATATAAGATTGGAATATGAGGATGAATTATGAGGTCGGTATATGAGGACAAGATATGAAGTCGGGATATGAGGACCGGATATGGGCGTCGGGATATGAAGACATGATATGAGGTTGGGATATGAGGATGAGATATGAGGTCGGAATATGAAGTATTTCCTATGTACCCACTAAGGTTATCCACCATATTGGGGGGGGGGGGGGTGCAAAATTCTTGCACAGGCCCTGGATGAGACTGTGATTGTTGCTTTATCTCTCCCACAATGATTAGGTAGGAAGAGCGGGCAATGCCTGAATGAATGATCCAGAGGATCATAGGCAAACTTCAGATGGGCCTGTACATGGTCTTTCTTGAACAGGAGGACCTTTGTGGGCACTGTAAGATTTCAGGCCTTCACAGCGTAATGTGTTACCAATTGTGTTCTTGGTGACCATGGTCCCAGCGACCTTAACACCATTGACAATATCCTCCTGTTTAGTTCCGGGCTGAATTCTCATCATTTTCGAGATCATTGAAACTCCACGGGGTGAGATCTGGCATGGAGCCCCCGGCCGAGGGAGATTGTCAGGTATTTTGTGTTTTCTCCATTTGCGAATAATCACAATAACTATTGTAAACTTCTCACCAAGCTGCTTGGCGATGGTCTTGTAGCCCATTCCGGCCTTGTGTAGGTCTACAATCTTCTCCCTGACCTCCCTGGACAGCTCTTTGGTCTTGATCATGGTGGAGAGTTTGGAATCTGATCGATTGCTTCTGCCGAGATTTGGAGCACTCCCTTTAAAGGGGTACTCCTGTGGAAAACTTTTTTTTTTTTTTTTTTAAATCAACTGGTGCCAGAAAATTAAACAGATTTGTAAATTCCTTCTATTAAAAAATCTTAATCCTTCCAGTACTTTTTAGGGGCTGTATACTTTAGAAAAAATGCTTTTCTTTTTGGATTTCTCTGATGTCATGACCACAATGCTCTCTGTTGACCTCTGCTGTAAATTTTTGGAACTGTCCAGAGCAGGAGAAAATCCCCATGGCAAGCATATGCTGCTCTGGACAGTTCCCAAAATGGACAGCAGAGGTCAGCAGAGAGGACAGTGGTCGTGACATCAGAGAAATCCAAAAAGAAAAGCATTTCCTCTCTAGTATACAGCCCATAAAATGTATTGGAAGGATTAAGAGTTTTTAATAGATGTCATTTACAAATCTTTTTAACTTTCTGGCACCAGTTGATAAAAAAAAAAAAGTTTTCCACGGGAGTACCCCCTTTAAGAGAGTGCTCCTAATCTCAGCTTTTCACCTGTATAAAAGAAACCGGGAGACAGAAGTCTTCCTAATTTATAGGGTGTCAAATACTTCTTTCACCAAGTAAAATTCAAATCAATTCGTAACCTATCTGAAATTTTTTGTTCTTATTCCGTCTCTCACCGTTCAAATAAACCTACCCTTAAAATTATAGGCCGATCATTACTTGGTTGGTGGGCAAATGTACATCAGCGGGGGATCAAATACTTTTTACCTTCACTGCGTACTTTGAGTACCTATTATTAGTGTTGAGCTGCATAGGCCATATTCGAATTCGCGATATTTCGCGAATATATGGACGAATATTCGTCATATATTCGCTAAATTCGCATATTCGTAATATTCGCGCTATATTTTCGCATATGCGAAAATTATCGTATGCGAAAATTTTCATATGCTACAATTAGCATACACGGAAATTAGCATGTGCGAAAATTAGCATATGCAAATTTTCCCAAATGCGAAAATTCGTACGCCAGTCTCACACAGTAGTATTAGAGCCTTCTTTACACCACACAAGCTGGAAGCAGAGAGGGATGATCACTGTGATGTGTACTGTGAAAAATATATATATATATATTCGTAATTACGAATATATAGTGCTATATTCGCGAATATTCGCAAATTCGCAAATATGCGATATTCGCGAATAAAATTCGCATTGCGAATATTCGCGAGCAACACTGCCTATTATATTGCGGTGTTATTATCTGGACGGTTGCTCGGGTTATCTTATCTCTCGGCTGAGTATTCATTCACTGTCTGAAGAGGGAAATCGGCAATGGTGTTGGAATGTCTGCCTTCAAGTACGGTCCAATAGATAAGCGCGTGAATCATTGGCTTCACACATAAGTGCCGTGTCGGCGTAAAAGTAAAAGGTCTGGAATAAGCGCTGATGCGTCCTATAGGAGGAAGTGGATCTAAACCTTATGTTTCTACCACGAATGACTATAGATTGGTAAACACAAATGACGCGTTTCGGGAATATTTCAGTCCCTATTTGTAACCAAATCTCTCTGGGATCTGTACGCACAGGAGTATGACTACTAATACATCATCTGTCGGCTAGACTACTTTACTGTGAGGCGGTATAGGAAAAAAAACATCTGTGCCTGATAGTAGTGGCGGTGGGTTCTGCTAAGGGTACTGGGGTAAAGTTCAAGAGCATTAGGAGCCGCCATGACATGTGATCGGATTGTCTAGAAAGGTGGTCTCCAAACCGTGGACCTTCAGACGTTGCAAAACTACAACTCCCAGCATGCCCGGACAGCCAACGGCTGTCCGGGCATGCTGGGAGTTGTAGTTTTGCAATGTCTGATGTTTGGAGACCAGACTAGGGAAGACTAGGGACCTAGGGGGAGATTTATCAAAACCTGTCCAGAGGAAAAGTTGCCCAGTTGCCCATAGCAACCAATCAGATGTCTACTTTCATTTTTAGCAAGGTCTCTGCAAAATGAAAGAAGCGATCTGATTGGTTGCTATGGGCAACAGGGCAACATTTCCTTTGCACAGGTTTCTATAAATCTCCCCCCCTAGGTTGTAAATTAATCTTTCCATGAGGTGAACGTCAATAAAAATCTAAATATCTGTAAAAACTCCCCCGCGGGATGATTTTTTCCCATTGACTTTAATAGGGAAGTCAAAATTTGCAACAGATCGGCCGGGTTGTGTTTTGCAGTGTAAACGTGACGGATTCACACAGTTTTTTATTTATTTATTTTTTTAATACATTGAATTCTCCTCTTTTACTCATCTGCGCCAACATCTGCAGCACTAAATCTGCAACAAATCCGCACAATTTGGCGTCAATTTGATGCAGGATGAGGATTTGGCGCGGAAATGTGGAAAATTCTCACTGTAACTGACAGCTGATCTGTACCACTGATGCCATACCCGGAAGCTGTGAAGGGGCGCTGTGTTGGCGTAACATGTGCCACGCAAGAACCGGGCTCCACCCTATAATGGACTAAACCCTATGATAGACTAAACCTAACGACAGGCTTAACTTTATGACAGGCTAAACCCAATAACTGACTAAAGCCTATGTAAGACTAAACCCTATTATAGACTAAACCCTATAATAGATTTAACCCTATGATAGATTAAACCTAACGACAGGCTTAACTTTATGACAGGCTAAACCCAATAACTGACTAAAGCCTATGTAAGACTAAACCCTATTATAGACTAAACCCTATAATAGATTTAACCCTATGATAGACTAAATTCTATGACAGACTAAACCCTATAATAGACTAAACCCTACGATAGATTAAACCTAACGACAGGCTTAACTTTATGACAGGCTAAACCCAATAACTGACTAAAGCCTATGTAAGACTAAACCCTATTATAGACTAAACCCTATTATAGATTTAACCCTATGATAGACTAAATTCTATGACAGACTAAACCCTATAATAGACTAAACCCTACGATAGATTAAACCTAACGACAGGCTTAACTTTATGACAGGCTAAACCCAATAACCGACTAAACCCTATTATAGACTAAACCCTATAATAGATTTAACCCTATGATAGACTAAATTCTATGACAGACTAAACCCTATAATTGACTAAACCCTACGATAGATTAAACCTAACGACAGGCTTAACTTTATGACAGGCTAAACCCAATAACCGACTAAAGCCTATGTAAGACTACACCTAACGACAGGCTTAACTTTATGACAGGCTAAACCCAATAACCGACTAAAGCCTATGTAAGACTAAACCCTATAATAGATTTAACCCTATGATAGACTAAATTCTATGACAGACTAAACCCTATAATAGACTAAACCATATAATAGATTAAACCCTATAATAGACCACACCCTATGACAGACTAAACCCTATAATAGACTAAACCCTATACTAGACTTAACCCAATAATAGACTTAACCCTATAATAGATTAAACCCTATAATAGACTAACCCCTATAATAGACTAAAAACTTTACAACAGGCTAAACTTTATGACAGGCTAAACCCTATGATTGACTAAACCCTATAATAGATTTAACCCTATGATAGACTAAATTCTATGACAGACTAAACCCTATAATAGACTAAACCCTATAATAGACTAAACCCTATAATAGACTTAACCCTATTATAGACTAAACCCTATTAGAGACTAAACCCTATTAGAGACTAAATCCTATTATAGACCACACCCTATGACAGACTAAACCCTGTAATAGACTTAACCCAACCCTATAATAGGCTAAACTCTATAATAGACCAAACCCTATAATAGACTAAACCCTATAATAGACTAAACCCTATGACAAACTAAAAACCTATAATAGACTTAACCCTATGACAGACTAAATTCTATGAAAGACTAAACCCTATAATAGACTAAACCCTATGACAAACTAAACCCTATAATAGACTTAACCCTATGAAAGACTAAACCCTGTAATAGACTTAACCCTATGACAGACTAAATGATATGAAAGACTAAACCCTGTAATAGACTAAACCCTATGACAGACTAAACCCTATAATAGACTAAACCCTATAATAGACTAAACCCTATAACAGACTAAACCCTATAATAGACTAAACCCTATAATAGACTAAACCCTGTGACTGGTTAGAGGGGTCTTGCACTCCCTTAGGCATTGGGGCCTCTGCGCCCCCTATGGCTACACTACTGCATTCTCGTTACTTTACTTTTCCCATTACTTTGCTGACCCTGCACATTACCAGGATTATATTGATTACATTGTCTGTATTTTAATGCTTTCTCTTCCATGATCTCTTCATACAGGATTATTTAGGCTGCATTATAGATTGTGGTCAACTCCCCCTCAAACCCGAGCAAGTCAGCACTTTATTCTGCAACATAGAAGATATTTATGAGTTTAACAGGTGAGTGGGTTCAGTCATATCCCCAAGAATGAGGCATAGACCCCTATTTTAGGTTGTAACATCTACTGTCCATCCGTAGTGTGCAGACCCATAGGTGTCGTACTTTGTCGCAGTGCCTGTTGCTTGTTGCAGAATTACTATACATGTATTTGTTTGAGAGATAGTGTGATCAATTATTACAATAGTAAAAATCTAATTTTTTTTATTTTTTTTACCACTGCAATTGTCCACTACTCTAAAAGTGTGATTGCGGGCCCCCACGAGCTCCAAAATGGGGCCTTGTCTCTCCCTGTACATTGAGTGCCATGTTGGCACATGCTCCATGCACTGTCTATGGGAGCACCGGAGATACACAAGTACAGCGCTCAAACAGGGTGCCTCCAGCTGTTGCAAAACTACAACTCGCAGCATTTGGCTGCCCAAGCATGCAGGGAGTTGTAGTTTTGCAACAGCTGGAGGCACCCTACTTGGGAAACATTGCTGCAGGGAAACCTATTGCAAATGTACGACAATGCATTACTAAGGCCCCTTTCACACTACAGGTATCGTCCTGTAAAAAAACCTCTGTTATTACTCCCGGCAAAAAATCCTGAAAACGGGCGTCAAAAAATCCCATTCACTTCAATGGGATTTTTTGACCATCCTTTTGCATCAGGTATGTAAGTTTTTACTAATGTCCGTTATTTTTGCCGGCACAAAAGACGGCGCATGAACTAATTTTTGGTCTGGCAAAAAAAAAATTGTGAAAAACCGGACGTTAAAATTTAACATTGAAGTCTATGGGAAATGGATGTTCAAAAAAAAACATCCGTTATCATCAGTTATTGTCAGGTTTTTTAACATCCGTTTTTTGTACTGAGCATGCTCAGTACAGCTTTACAAAAAAAGGGTTAAAAACCTGATTAAAAAAAACCACAGATGTAACTGGTAATAATGGATGATAACGGATGATAACGGATGAACAACATCAGGTTTTTTTTTAAAGAAAAAACCCATTAAAAATAACAGCTGATGGTCATCAGTTATCATCCGTTATTACCAGTTATTGCATCCGTTTTGTTTTCATCCGTTATTCTTAAATAACGGCAGTAAAAAAAAGCGGGATGATACCTGTAGTGTGAAAGGGGCCTTAGTCCCTTAAAGGTGTACTCCGGTGGAAAACTTTTTTTTTTTTTAATCAACTGGTGCCAGAAATTTAAACAGATTTGTAAATGACTTCTATTAAAAAATCTTAACCCTTCTAGTACTTATTAGCTGCTGAATACTACAGAGGAAATTCTTTTCTTTTTGGAACACAGAGCTGTCTGCTGACATCACGAGCACAGTGCTCTCTGCTGACATCTCTGTCCATTTTTAGGAACTGTCCAGAGTAGGAGAAAATCCCCATAGCGAACATAAGCTGCTCTGGACAGTTCCTAAAATGAACAGAGATGTCAGCAGAGAGCACTGTGCTCGTGATGTCAGCAGAGAGCTCTGTGTTCCAAAAAGAAAAGAATTTCCTCTGTAGTATTCAGCAGCTAATAAGTACTGGAAGAATTAAGATTTTTTTTTTTTTAGATTTTTTTTTTATAGAAGTTAATTTACAAATCTGTTTAACTTTCTGGCACAAGTTGATTTAAAAAAAAAAAAAAAAAAGTTTTCCACCGGAGTACCCCTTTAAACTCCCTGGGCAGTCAATACTCTGCCCTTTCCGTTTGCTCAGCAGTGGTCTGCATATGTTTCCGCCATTGCATGACCGACTGGGCCCAGAGTATTTTAGTCCAAACGAATTAGTCCTAGAGCCGCTCTCTATAACTCATTGTCTGCTCTTTTACAGCGAGCTGCTCGAAGAGCTGGAGAACTGTACGTCAGCTCCCATGATTGCGGAGTGTTTTGTCATGAGGGTAAGGTGCCCCCTGCTGGTCATGTCTAGCAATTACACAACTAAGACCGGTGTTTCCCAGCCAAGGTGCCTCCAGCTGTTGCAAAACTACAACTCCCAGCATGCCCGGACAGCCTTCGGCTGTCCGGGCATGCTGGGAGTTGTAGTTTTGCAATAGCTGAAGGCACCCTGGTCGAGAAACACACCGAAAAACAGTGACATGCATTTTATAGAATAAATAATATAATCATATAATATATTCAGCCTCTGCCCACGTAAAATGGCTGATAACAGAGAACAATACATTGCATTCAAGAAGTGGTGATAAGATGGACTTTATTTTAAA
Organism: Hyla sarda; assembly: GCF_029499605.1. NCBI lineage: Eukaryota > Metazoa > Chordata > Amphibia > Anura > Hylidae > Hyla > Hyla sarda. The sequence goes on from NC_079197.1 coordinate 159,793,020, forward strand.
GGGGTACCCCGGTGGAAAACTTATAATTTTTTTTTTTTTTAAATCAACTGGTGCCAGAAAGTTAAACAGATTTGTAAATTACTTCTATAAAAAAAATCTTAATCCTTCCAGTACTTATTAGGGTCTGTATACTACAGAGGAAATGGTTTTCTTTTTGGTACACAGAGCTCTCTGCTGACATCACAAGCACAGCGCCCTCTGCTGACATCTCTGTCCATTTTAAAAACTGTCCAGAGTAGGAGAAAATCCCCAGAGCAAACATATGCTGCTCTGGACAGTTCCTAAAATGGACAGAGATGTCAGCAGAGAGCACTGTGGTCGTGATGTCAGCAGAGAGCTCTGTGTTCCAAAAAGCAAACCATTTCCTCTGTAGTATACAGCAGCTAATAAGTACTGGAAGGATTAAGATTTTTTTAATAGAAGTAATATACAAATCTGTTTAACTTTCTGGCACCAGTTGATTTAAAAAAAAAAAAAGTTTTCCACGGGAGAACCCCTTAAACCCCTTAAGGACGCAGGACGTAAATGTACGTCCTGGTGAGGTGGTACTTAACGCACCAGGACGTACATTTACGTCCTAAGCATAACCGCGGGCATCGGAGCGATGCCCGTGTCATGCGCGGCTGATCCCGGCTGCTGATCGCAGCCAGGGACCCGCCGGCAATGGCCGACGCCCGCGATCTCGCGGGCGTCCGCCATTAACCCCTCAGGTGCCGGGATCAATACAGATCCCGGCATCTGCGGCAGTTCGCGATTTAAATGAACGATCGGATCGCCCGCAGCGCTGCTGCGGGGATCCGATCATTCATAACGCCGCACGGAGGTCCCCTCACCTTCCTCCGTCCGGCTCCCGGCGTCTCCTGCTCTGGTCTGTGATCGAGCAGACCAGAGCAGAAGATGACCGATAATACTGATCTGTTCTATGTCCTATACATAGAACAGATCAGTATTAGCAATCATGGTATTGCTATGAATAGTCCCCTATGGGGACTATTCAAGTGTAAAAAAAAATGTAAAAAAATGTAAAAGTAAAAAAAAAGTGAAAAATCCCCTCCCCCAATAAAAAAGTAAAACGTCAGTTTTTTCCTATTTTACCCCCAAAAAGCGTAAAAAACATTTTTTATAGACATATTTGGTATCGCCGCGTGCGTAAATGTCCGAACTATTAAAATAAAATGTTAATGATCCCGTACGGTGAACGGCATGAACGAAAAAAAAAAAGTCCAAAATTCCAACTTTTTTAATACATTTTATTAAAAAAAAATTATAAAAAATGTATTAAAAGTTTTTTATATGCAAATGTGGTATAAAAAAAAAGTACAGATCATGGCGCAAAAAATGAGCCCCCATACCGCCACTTATACGGAAAAATAAAAAAGTTAGAGGTCATCAAAATAAAGGGATTATAAACGTACTAATTTGGTTAAAAAGTTTGTGATTTTTTTTAAGCGCAACAATAATATAAAAGTATGTAATAATGGGTATCATTTTAATCGTATTGACCCTCAGAATAAAGAACACACGTCATTTTTACCATAAATTGTACGGTGTGAAAACAAAACCTTCCAAAATTAGCAAAATTGCGTTTTTCGTTTTAATTTCCCCACAAAAATAGTGTATTTTGGTTGCGCCATACATTTTATGATATAATGAGTGATGTCATTACAAAGGACAACTGGTCGCGCAAAAAAAAAGACCTCATACTAGTCTGTGGATGAAAATATAAAAGAGTTATGATTTTTAGAAGGCGAGGAGGAAAAAACGAAAACGTAAAAATTAAATTGTCTGAGTCCTTAAGGCCAAAATGGGCTGAGTCCTTAAGGGGTTAAGGCTAGGTTCACACTTCCATAGGAGCCGTCTGCTCCATGATGGACACCAATGGATCCAGAGAGACCCCAGTGACTTTATTGGGGTCCGTTGGGTTATTTGCAAATAAAAATTTGCAAATTTTTATCACGAATATATGCACTTCACAATTTCGCGAATCTTTAGAATATAGTGCTATATATTCGTAATGATGAATATTTGTTTTTTTTGTTTGTTTTTTTTACATGCAAATTTTTACGAAAATATTTGTGCGAACTTTCGCATGATAAAAAAAAAATGAACGAAGATAGTGAATATGCGAATTTCGCTGACATAAGACAACAATGGTCAATATATTTTTGCAAAATATCGTGAATTCGAATATGGCCCCTGCCGCTCATCACTAGGATAGGCTGTCCATCATTTTACAGGATCCTAAGGATAAGTTTCCTTCCTTGTTTTTTATTTTTTTATTATTATTTTTTTTTAACGCTCAAAAAAACACCACAAATGCTGTATGGCTTTATTTATTCATTTATTTAAATGCAAAAAATACCGCTTCCAGATGTTAGCCGAATGTCAATAGGGGTTTATGAAATGCCAAACCCACCTGTCCTTTTTGCCTTTGGCGTTTTCGTCAGTCTGGGTCGCAACATGTTGGCGTTTTACTGGACAAAATCTTGGTGTTTTTTTTTGTTTTTTTTTCTTAAAAGTCAATAGAAGCAAAGAAAAAAATAAAGCCATAAAAAACGCCATTGGCGTTTTTCCTAATGTTTTTTTTTTTTGTTGTTTTTTTTTTACCATTTCTTCAATAGAAATCTTTGAGTCACATAGGGAAAAAAAATCACATGACTTTTCATAATAAAAAACGCTGAGGGGAAAAAAAACAGTAAAGAAAAAAAAAACACCAAGACTAAAACCCCCTATATAAAATTAATAAATAAATAAATAAATAAATAAATAGATAAATAAATAAATAGATAAATAAATAAATAAATAAATAGATAAATAAATAGATAAATAAATAAATAGAAAAAAAACGCCACAAAAACTGCATCTTGGAAGTGCAAAATGACAAGGCAGTTTTTTTGTGGCATTTTTTAATAATTTTTTTTGTCAAAAAAATGCCAAAAAAAAAAAGAAAAAAAAGTGAAAACTTAGTCTAATGGGACAAAAAAAAAATACATACTACATGCAGTTCTATAAACCAAACCTGTGACAGACCCCCCACGTGGAGTTCCTATGGAAGTGTGAGCCCAACCTTACTGTAATCTTTCCTTTCCTCCACAGAGTGAAGAGTTTGACATCTATACACTGTACTGTATGAACTATCCCAGGTAAGTGTCCCCCTTTTTTTTTTTTTTTTTAACAGTATAGCAATATAATCAGGGGTCAAGTCCTGGAAAGAAAAGTGAAGGAACTCACCATGATTTCCACTCAAAGGCTGGTCCTGCAGGATTCCTGCTAATGGGAATGGTGTTCCTGCTGTGGAAAAAAGTGCAGGAACTCAGTTCCCACGCGTTCCTGCAGGACTTGACCCCTGAATATAATACCATACAGTGGTCCCTCAAGTTACAATATTCATTGGTTCCGGGACGACCATTGTATGTTGAAACCATTGTATGTTGAGACCATAACTCTAATTGGTTCTGAAGCCACCAAAATGTCATCCAAAAATAGGAAAAAGTGAGGATTAAAGAAAAATAAGTAGATAACTAATATAGATAAAGCAAATCCTTATAAATAAAAGTAAGAAAGATCTGATGGGAACTGTAATCACTGTCTATGTCAGTGTTTCCCAACCAGGGTGCCTCCAGCTGTTGCAAAACTACAACTCCCAGCATGCCCGGACAGCCAACGGCTGTCCGGGCATGCTGGGAGTTGTAGTTTTGCAACAGCTGGAGGCACCCTGGTTGGGAAACAATGGTTTATGCAGAGGACAGGAGCTTCTTCAGGGTCCTATACAGTACACACAGTGTCCCAAATGGAGCCGTGTCCAAAGGAGCAGCTAACCCTGGCACAGGTAAGGAGTAGTACAGAACTTGTAGTTCCTCCCTGTACTGTAGGGGGCGCTACCAGACAGCAATTCAATGCATGTACTTCAGTAATAGAGGTGATTTCCCAGTAAAATCTGATTGGTCAGTTCCTCCAGTTGTGACACGTTTCACAGATCTGGACTGTCTGTAGCATTGTATGTTGAGTCTGGTTTCAAGTTACAATGGTCCAGAAAAGACCATTGTATGTTGAAACTAGAGATGAGCGAACATACAGTAAATTCGATTCGTCACAAACTTCTCGGCTCGGCGGTTGCTGACTTTTCCTGCATAAATTAGTTCAGCTTTCCGGTGCTCCGGTGGGCTGGAAAAGGTGGATACAGTCCTAGGAAAGAGTCTCCTAGGACTGTATCCACCTTTTCCAGCCCACCGGAGCACCGGAAAGCTGAACTAATTTATGCAGGAAAAGTCATCAACTGCTGAGCCGAGAAGTTCGTGACGAATCGAATTTACTGTAAGTTCGCTCATCTCTAGTTGAAACTATTGTATGTTGAGGCCATTGTAAGTTGAGGGATCCCTGTATATCACATAGCCAAACACACATGAAGATAAGTCAGCTCAATAATTTATTGCAAATCTATAAGAAACAAGGAGTTATACACTTCTCAAACAAGAGAGGACAGGCTTGATGGGTTTTCGGGGAGGGTTTAGTTCTTAGTCATGAATAAGGGTTAAACTTCCTGAAATACATCAAGCCTGTCTTGTCTTGTTTGAGAAGTGAAGAAAAAGAATCCAGTGCCCCAAAAGCTCAAAAAAGCTTTATAATTTCTTGAAAATACAATAGAAACAGGGAAGTATATATACTTTGCAAGCTAGAAAAGGCAGACTAAGTCATGATTAAAGGGGTATTCAAGGCAAAAACTTTTTTTTATATATATCAACTGGCTCCGGAAAGTTAAACAGATTTGTAAATTACTTCTATTAAAAAATCTTAATCCTTCCAATAGTTATTAGCTTCTGAAGTTTTCTGTCTAACTGCAGTGCTCAATGATGATGTCACGTCCCGGGAGCTGTGCATGATGGGAGAATATCCCTTGCATGATGGGAGAATATCCCCATAGGAACTGCACAGCTCCTGGGACGTAAGTCATCAGAGAGCAGTTAGACAGAAAACAACAACTCAACTTCAGAAGCTAATAACTATTGGAAGGATTAAGATTTTTTAATAGAAGTAATTTACAAATCTGTTTAACTTTCCGGAGCCAGTTGATATATAGAAAAAAGTTTTGGCCTGGAATACCCCTTTAAACCCCCTGAAATATGTCAAGCCTGTCTTGCCTTGTTTGAGAAGTATATATATATATATATATATATATATATATATATATATATATATATATCCCTCTTTCTAGCTTTCGTAGACTATTGGAGAGCTGGATTCACTCTTTCATCCAATAAATTACAAACTGAGATTTGTCAGCCCCTGCTTTTACCCCCTTCTATTGAATGTCCATACTTCTATAATCTAGAAGTATGGACTAATAATCTATTATTGTTCTTTATATGAATAATCTTTAAAGGGGTACTCCGGTGGAAAACTTTTTTTTTTTTTTTATCAAACTGGTGCCAAAAAGTTAAACACATTTGTAAATGGCTTCTATCAAAAAATCTTAATCCTTCCAGTACTTATTAGCTGCTGAATACTACAGAGGAAATTCTTTTCTTTTTGGAACACAGAGCTCTCTGCTGACATCACGAGCACAGTGCTCTCTGCTGACATCTCTGTCCATTTTAAGAACTGTCCAGAGTAGGAGAAAATACCCATAGCGAACATACGCTGCTCTGGACAGTTCCTAAAATGGACAGAGATGTCAGTAGAGAGCACTGTGCTCGTGATGTCAGCAGAGAGCTCTGTGTTCCAAAAAGAAAATAATTTCCTCTGTAGTATTCAGCAGCTAATAAGTACTGGAAGGATTAAGATTTTTTTTTAATAGAAGTAATTTACAAATGTGTTTAACTTTCTGGCACAGGTTGATTTAAAACAAAAAAAAATAAAATAAAGTTTTCCACTGGAGTACCCCTTTAACCTGCACCTCTCCTCCGTAGTTTGTGAGACTTCAACATCCAGCCTGCAGCTGCCTGGGCATGCTGGTAGCTGTCGTTTCACAACAGCTGGAGAGCCACAGGATGGAGCCCACTGATCTATACAAGTGTAGGCTTTCTTAGGGTATGTTCACACTATGGATTATGAACGGAATCTCCACTCGCAGCGATTCCATTCCGGCGGCCGCCGTCCCCGCCGCAATACTTCGGAGGTAGGACCGCACCATTGACGGCTATGCAGCGTTCGCGGACTTCCGCGCAAAGAATGAACATGTTCTTTCTTTGCGCGGAACAATTCCGCAGCGTGAACGGGTCTCGCGGAAAACCCATTCACACTGATGTTTATGTTCACCGTGGGAATTACATAGTGTGAACATACCCTTCTAATATTGGGCTATATGAAATAGCTATTGGAATCCATGTTAGTAAATGTCTTATCATTTATAGCAGTGGTCTCCACACTGTGGTCTGCAAAACTACGACTCCCAGCATGCCCGGACAGCCAACGGCTGTCCGGGCATGCTGGGAGTTGTAGTTTTGCAACAGCTGGAGGGCCGCAGTTTAGAAACCACCGATTCATAGTATGTTTGTTTGCAGACAAAATACCACCAAATGCCCTGATGGGGCACATAGAGGGTAGGAGGATCCCTGCTAGTTTTATCCAATTGGATCATCTCCTACCATTGCTTGCATATGGTATTACAAAAGCCTTAGTGGAGAAGACATGGAGAAGCCAAGTGGCGTCCATTTACCTTCCTCTTCCTCTTCCTCTCCCCAGCTCGGTGTCTGTCCTCCGCGAATGCATGAAGAACGAGGAGCTCGTGCAGTTCTTCAGAGAACGTCAAGCCGTCTTATCCCACTCCCTGCCTCTGGAAACATATCTCCTGAAACCTGTCCAGCGTATCATGAAGTACCATCTTCTCCTACAGGTGACGGACATGACATGGTCTCTGCTCTAGATACTTAAAGGGGTAGTCCAGGAAAAAACTTTTTTTTATATATATATCAACTGGCTCCAGAAAGTTAAACAGATTTGTAAATTACTGCTATTAAAAAATCTAAATCCTTTCAGTACTTATGAGCTTCTGAAGTTTAGGTTGTTCTTTTCTGTCTAAGTGCTCTCTGATGACACGTGTCTCGGGAACAGCCCAGTTTAGAAGAGGTTTGCTATGGGGATTTGCTTCTAAACTGGGCGGTTCCCGAGACAGGTGTCATCAGAGATTACTTAGACAGAAAAGAACAACCTTAACTTCAGAAGCTCATAAGTACTGAAAGGATTAAGATTTTTTAATAGAAGTAATTTACAAATCTGTTTAACTTTCTGGAGCCAGTTGATATATATAAAAAAGTTTTTTCCTGGAATACCCCTTTAAAGGGGTACTCCGGTAAAAAAAAAACTTTTTTATTTTTTCCCCCCTAAATCAACTGGTGACGTTAAACAGATTTGTAAATTACTTTTATTTAAAAATCTTAATCCTTTCAGTACTTATCAGCTGCTGTATGCTCCACAGGAAGTTCTTTTTCTTTTTAAAGGAAAACGGTCACCCGTTTACCCGCACTATAACCCGATACACCGAGCTATAGTGCGGCTGAACAGGAGACTGATGCGGGGTATCGGACTGCTATACCTACCTGCAGTCCGGAGGCCCGATCCTTCAAAGGTCCCCCTCTTACAGCACTAACTTGCGCTTTGAGGTGGGCCTGCCGGCTAGATTTAACCCCTTAACAACACAGGACGTAAATGTACGTCCTGGCGATGTGGTACTTAACGCACCAGGACGTACATTTACGTCCTGAGCATAACCGCGGGCATCAGAGCGATGCCGGCATCATGCGCGGCAGGTCCCGGCTGTGGATCGCAGCCAGGGACCCGCCGGTAATGGCGGACACCCGCGATCCCGCGGATGTCCGCCATTAACCCCTCAGATGCCGTGATCAATACAGATCACGGCATCTGCAGCATCGCGGTCACTTAACAGGATGATCGGATCACCCGCAGCGCTGCCACGGCGATCCGATCATCCTGCACGGCAGACGGAGGTCCCCTAACCTGCCTCCGCTGTCTTCCAGGAGTCTTCTGCTCTGATCTGCCTTCCCGCAGACCAGAGCAGAAGATCACCGATAACCCTGATCAGTGCTGTGTCCTATACATAGCACTGAACAGGATTAGCAATTGAGTGATTGCTATAAATAAATAGCAATGTCCCATTTTCCCTATTTTACCCCCAAAAAGTGTAAAAAAAATTATTTTATATACATATTTGGTATCGCCGCATGCGTAAATATCCGAACTATTAAAATAAAATGATCCCGTACGGTGAACGGCGTGAACGTAAAAAAAAAAAAAAAAAAAAGTCAAAAATAGCTGCTCTTTTATAACATTTTATTCCAAAAAAAATTAATAAAAAATGTAATAAAAGGTTTGTGTAAGCAAATATGGTATTAATAAAAAGTACAGAGCACAGAGCAAAAAATGAGCCCTCATACCGCCGCTTATACGGAAAAATGAAAAAGTTATAGGTCTTCAAAATAGTGGGATTATAAACGTACTAATTTGGTTAAAAAGTTTGTGATTGCAACAGTAATAAAAAAGGGTATGATCATGGGTATCATTTTAATCGTATTGACCCAGAGAATAAAAAACACGTCATTTTTATCGTAAATTGTACGGCGTGAAAACAAAACCTTCCAAAATTTGCTAAATTGCGGTTTTCTTTTTAATTTCCCCACACAAAAAGTATTTTTTTGGTTGCGCCATACATTTTATGGTAAAGTGAGTGATGGCATTACAATGGACAACTGGTCGCGCAAAAAACAAGCCCTCATACTAGTCTATGGATGAAAATATAAAAGAGTTACGATTTTTAGAAGGGGAGGAGGAAAAAACGAAAATGTAAAAATAAAATTGTCTTAGTCCTTAAGGTCCAAATGGGCTTAGTCCTTAAGGGGTTAAAGTATTACTCCGGTGGAAAACTTATTATTTATTTATTTTTATTTTTTTATCAACTGGTGCCAGAAAGTTAATCAGATTTGTAAATTACTTCTATTAAAAAATCTTAATCCTTCCAGTACTTATTAGCTGCCATAAACTACAGAGGAAATGGTTTTCTTTTTAGAACACAGAGCTCTCTGCTGACATCATGACCACAGTGCTCACCTGCTGTCCATTTTATGAACTGTCCAGAGTAGGAGAAAATCCCCATAGAAAACATATGCTGCTCTGGACAGTTCCTAAAAAGGACAGAGATGTCAGCAAACAGCACTGTGCTCATGATGTCAGCAGAGAGCTCTGTGTTCCAAAAAGTAAAGAATTTCCTCTGTAGTTTTCAGAAGCTAATAAGTACTGGAAGGATTAAAATTTTTTTATAGAAGTAACTTACAAATTTGTTTAACTTTCTATCACCAGTTGATTTAAAAAAAAAAAAAAAAGTTTTCCACCGGAGTACCCCTTTAAATATTCATAAGCGCCGGTCAAATGAGCGCTCAGTAGGCATGAGCGCTCACATGACCAGACCTTATGAATATTTAAATCCAGCCGGTGGACCTACCTCAAAGAGCAAGTTAGCGGTGGAAGAGGGGGACCTTAGGAGAATTGGGGCTCCGGACTGCAGGTAGGTACAGCAGTCCAAGACCCCGCATGAGTCTCCTTTTCACCCGCACTATGACCTGGTGTATCGGGTTATAGTGTGGGTAAACAGGTGAACGTTTTCCTTTAAAAAAAATTCTGTCTGACCACGGAGCTCTCTGCTGACACCTCTGTCTGTCTCAGGAACTGTCCAGAGCAGGATAGGTTTGCTATGGGGATTTGCTCCCTCTCTAGACAGTTCCTGAGACAGACAGAAGTGTCAGCAGAGAGCACTGTGGTTAGAGAGAAAAGAAATTTGAAAAGAACAGAACATCCTGTGGAGCATACAGCAGCAAAAAGTGAAGAATTTCCTCTGTAGTTTTCAGAAGCTAATAAGTACTAGAAGGATTAAGATTTTAAAATAGAACATTCTGGCACCAGTTGATTTAAAAAAAAAAAAAAAAAAAAATCACCGGAGCACCCCTTTAATTCTGCTCTTGACTATATTGCAGGAGTTGGCTAAACACTTCGATAAAAATGTTCCTGGGTATGAGGTCATGGAGGAAGCCATTATCACCATGACGGCTGTGGCCTGGTACATCAATGACATGAAGAGGAAACAGGAACATGCGGTCAGGCTCCAGGTATGTGGCCCTGTACAGATGGGAAGGTGACCACAAACCAAAGATGGTGGACTATCTCTTGACTTCTTCATTAATGTTCTGTTTGGTTCTGGTCAGCCATGTTATATCTAGAGATCGTTATTATGTGGTTGCCTTAAAGCTCTAGTACCCTAAACTTAGAGAAAACTAAACATATAGTAATTTATGTTACAATTTTAAAGGGATATTCTGGTATTTTTTTATGTGACTTGTGCTAAAGGGGCTGTAAGTTAGTGTAGTTCATAATATAGTGTCTGTACCTGTGTTTGATGGTGGTCTCGCAATTGTGATCTTTGCCCGGATGTTCATTTTTAGTAGAATACAAAATGAGTGTTGCCTCAGGCTTTCCCCAGGTAGTAGTGCGGCCCGAGACATTACATCACTAGTCAGGTGTTTATAGGGAGCGTGTCTGTGCTTCAATGGGTGAAGCAACCAGTGGGTGGGAGGGAAATCATTCTACACAGGGCTGTGGGGAATTGTAGTTTCAAACAAAGCACGCATGGAAGGGAGCCTAGCTGTGCTGCAATGGGTGGGAGGGAGATAAGTCACCTCCCACCTAGAAACAAGGGATCCTTAGGATTGTAGTTGGAGGGAGGGCACAGAAAAAGGAAATAGCCAGTTCACAAAACAAGTAAGCAGCATCATGGGGGACAAAGGACACAGCCACTTAGCACCAACACAAGCACAGATCCTTGGTAAACATGTCTGTTACTGTCTGGCAGGTAATTAGTTAAGTCTTCTTATGTTGGATGTAACCATATAGAGAAACAGAATTTATGAGTTACCTTATGTTGGATAACCCCTTTAAAGACATGGAATTATCAGTGGGTCTCATAGTTCTGAGCATCTTTAAACATGGAATGGTCTTCCCACCATGTTACCAACAGACTCCATATCTGTCACGATGCCGGCTGGCAGGTAGTGGATCCTCTGTGCCAGAGAGGGATTGGCGTGGACCGTGCTAGAGGATCGGTTCTAAGTCACTACTGGTTTTCACCAGAGCCCGCCGCAAAGCGGGATGGTCTTGCTGCGGCGGTAGTGACCAGGTCGTATCCCCTAGCAACGGCTCAACCTCTCTGGCTGCTGAAGATAGGCGCGGTACAAGGGAGTAGACAGAAGCAAGGTCGGACGTAGCAGAAGGTCGGGGCAGGCAGCAAGGATCGTAGTCAGGGGCAACGGCAGAAGGTCTGGAATCACAGGCAAGGAACACACAAGGAACGCTTTCACTGGCACTAGGGCAACAAGATCCGGCGAGGGAGTGAAGGGGAAGTGAGGTGATATAGGGAAGTGCACAGGTGTAAACACTAATTGGAACCACTGCACCAATCAGCGGTGCAGTGGCCCTTTAAATCGCAAAGACCCGGCGCGCGCGCGCCCTAGGGAGCGGGGCCGCGCGCGCCGGGACAGAACTGACGGGGAGCGAGTAAGGTACGGGAGCCGGGGTGCGCATCGCGAGCGGGCGCTACCCGCATCGCGAATCGCATCCCGGCCGGAGGTGGTAACGCAGCGCCCCGGGTCCGTGGAACCGACCGGGGCGCTGCAGTGAGGGAAGTGTAGCGAGCGCTCCGGGGAGGAGCGGGGACCCGGAGCGCTCGGCGTAACAGTACCCCCCCCCTTGGGTCTCCCCCTCTTCTTGGGGCCTGAGAACCTGAGGATCAGACTTTTGTCCAGGATATTGTCCTCAGGTTCCCAGGACCTCTCTTCTGGACCACAACCCTCCCAATCTACTAAAAAAAAAGTTCTTCCCCTGACCTTTTTAGAGGCCAAAATCTCTTTAACAGAGAAGATGTCCGAGGAGCCGGAAACAGGAGTGGGAGGAACAGATTTAGGAGAAAAACGGTTGAGGATGAGAGGTTTAAGAAGAGAGACGTGAAAGGCATTAGGGATACGAAGAGAAGGAGGAAGAAGAAGTTTGTAAGAGACAGGATTAATTTGACACAAAACTTTAAAAGGACCAAGATAGCGTGGTCCCAACTTATAGCTCGGGACACGGAAACGGACATATTTAGCGGAGAGCCATACCTTGTCTCCAGGGGAAAAAATGGGAGGAGCTCTTCTTTTCTTATCTGCGAATCTCTTCATGCGAGAAGAAGCCTGTAAGAGAGAATTTTGGGTCTCTTTCCATATGGTGGAAAGATCACGAGAAATTTCATCCACAGCGGGCAGACCAGAGGGCAAGGGGGTAGGGAGGGGGGGAAGAGGGTGACGGCCGTACACCACGAAAAACGGAGATTTGGAGGAAGATTCAGAGATTCTGAAATTATACGAGAATTCGGCCCAAGGTAGAAGATCTGCCCAGTCATCCTGGCGGGAGGAAACAAAATGTCGTAAATAGTCACCCAAGATCTGGTTAATTCTCTCTACTTGTCCATTGGATTGAGGATGGTATGCAGAAGAAAAATTTAATTTAATCTTGAGTTGTTTACAGAGAGCCCTCCAGAATTTAGACACAAATTGGACGCCTCTATCCGAGACGATCTGTGTAGGCAACCCGTGAAGACGAAAAATGTGTACAAAAAATTGTTTAGCCAACTGAGGCGCTGAAGGAAGACCAGGAAGAGGGATGAAATGTGCCATTTTGGAGAATCGATCAACGACCACCCAAATAACAGTGTTGCCATGGGATGGGGGTAAGTCAGTAATAAAATCCATACCAATCAGAGACCAAGGTTGTTCGGGGACAGGTAGAGGATGAAGAAAACCAGCGGGCTTCTGGCGAGGAGTCTTATCCCGGGCACAGATAGTGCAGGCTCGCACAAAGTCCACCACATCAGTCTCTAGAGTCGGCCACCAATAGAAGCGAGAGATGAGTTGCACAGATTTCTTGATGCCCGCATGACCTGCGAGATGGGAGGAGTGACCCCATTTGAGGATCCCAAGGCGTTGGCGTGGAGAAACAAAGGTCTTTCCTGGAGGAGTTTGCCTGATGGAGGCTGGAGAAGTGGAAATCAGGCAGTCAGGAGGAATGATGTGTTGAGGAGAGAGTTCAATTTCAGAGGCATCTGAGGAACGAGAGAGAGCATCGGCCCTAATGTTTTTATCAGCAGGCCGAAAGTGAATTTCAAAATTAAATCGGGCAAAGAACAGAGACCACCTGGCCTGACGAGGATTCAGCCGTTGGGCAGACTGGAGGTAGGAGAGGTTCTTGTGATCGGTGTAAATAATAACTGGAAATCTTGATCCCTCCAGCAGATGCCTCCATTCCTCAAGTGCTAATTTAATGGCTAGAAGCTCTCGATCCCCGATGGAGTAGTTCCTCTCCGCCGGAGAGAAGGTCCTGGAAAAAAAACCACAAGTAACAGCATGCCCGGAAGAGTTTTTTTGTAGAAGGACAGCTCCAGCTCCCACTGAGGAGGCATCAACCTCCAATAGGAAGGGTTTAGATGGGTCAGGTCTGGAGAGCACGGGAGCCGAAGAAAAGGCAGACTTGAGTCGTTTAAAGGCGTCTTCCGCTTGAGGAGGCCAAGACTTGGGATCGGCATTTTTTTTTGTTAAAGCCACAATAGGAGCCACAATGGTAGAAAAATGTGGAATAAATTGCCTGTAATAATTGGCGAACCCCAAAAAACGTTGGATGGCACGGAGTCCGGAGGGGCGTGGCCAATCTAAGACGGCAGAGAGTTTATCTGGGTCCATTTGTAGTCCCTGGCCAGAGACCAAGTATCCTAGAAAAGGAAGAGATTGGCATTCAAACAGACATTTCTCTATTTTGGCATAGAGTTGATTATCACGAAGTCTCTGAAGAACCATACGGACATGCTGGCGGTGTTCTTCAAGATTGGCAGAAAAAATCAGGATATCGTCCAGATATACAACAACACAGGAGTATAGTAGATCACGAAAAATTTCATTAACAAAGTCTTGGAAGACGGCAGGGGCGTTGCATAGACCAAAGGGCATGACCAGATACTCAAAGTGTCCATCTCTGGTGTTAAATGCCGTTTTCCATTCATCCCCCTCTCTGATGCGGATGAGATTATAAGCACCTCTTAAGTCCAGTTTGGTAAAAATATGGGCACCTTGGAGACGATCAAAGAGTTCAGAGATGAGGGGTAGGGGGTAGCGGTTCTTAACCGTGATTTTATTAAGACCGCGGTAGTCAATGCAAGGACGTAGAGAGCCATCTTTTTTGGACACAAAGAAAAATCCGGCTCCGGCAGGAGAGGAGGATTTACGGATAAAGCCCTTTTTTAAATTTTCTTGGACGTATTCAGACATGGCAAGAGTCTCTGGGACGGACAGAGGATAGATTCTGCCCCGGGGTGGAGTAGTGCCCGGGAGGAGGTCAATGGGACAATCATAAGGCCTGTGAGGAGGTAGAGTCTCAGCTTGTTTTTTGCAAAAAACGTCCGCAAAGTCCATATAGGCCTTAGGGAGACCGGTTACATGAGGAAGCACAGGGACACGGCAAGGTTTACTGGGAACCGGTTTTAAGCAGTCCTTGGAACAAGAGGGCCCCCAACTCTTGATCTCCCCAGTGGACCAATCCAGGATTGGGGAATGGAGTTGAAGCCAGGGAAGTCCAAGAAGGATTTCAGAAGTGCAATTAGGGAGGACCAACAGTTCAATCCTCTCGTGATGAGATCCGATGCACATTAGAAGGGGCTCCGTGCGGAAACGTATAGTACAGTCCAATCTTTCATTGTTTACACAATTGATGTAGAGGGGTCTGGCGAGACTGGTCACCGGGATGTTGAACCTGTTGACGAGAGAGGCTAAGATGAAATTTCCTGCAGATCCAGAGTCCAAGAAGGCCACAGCAGAGAAGGAGAAGGCAGAGGCAGACATCCGCACAGGCACAGTAAGACGTGGAGAAGCAGAGTAGACATCAAGGACTGTCTCACCTTTGTGCGGAGTCAGCGGACGTCTTTCCAGGCGGGGAGGACGGATAGGACAATCCTTCAGGAAGTGTTCGGTACTAGCACAGTACAGGCAGAGATTCTCCATGCGGCGTCGTGTCCTCTCTTGGGGTGTCAGGCGAGACCGGTCGACCTGCATAGCCTCCACGGCGGGAGGCACAGGAACAGATTGCAGGGGACCAGAGGAGAGAGGAGCCGGGGAGAAGAAACGCCTCGTGCGAACAGAGTCCATATCCTGGCGGAGCTCCTGACGCCGTTCGGAAAAACGCATGTCAATGCGAGTGGCAAGATGGATGAGTTCATGTAGGTTAGCAGGGATTTCTCGTGCGGCCAGAACATCTTTAATGTTGCTGGATAGGCCTTTTTTAAAGGTCGCGCAGAGTGCCTCATTATTCCAGGATAATTCTGAAGCAAGGGTACGGAACTGTACGGCATACTCGCCAACGGAAGAATTACCCTGGACCAGGTTCAACAGGGCAGTCTCAGCAGAAGAGGCTCGGGCAGGTTCCTCAAAGACACTTCGAATTTCCGAGAAGAAGGAGTGTACAGAGGCAGTGACGGGGTCATTGCGGTCCCAGAGCGGTGTGGCCCAAGCCAGGGCTTTTCCAGACAGCAGGCTGACTACGAAAGCCACCTTAGACCTTTCAGTGGGGAACTGGTCCGACATCATCTCCAAGTGTAATGAACATTGGGAAAGAAAGCCACGGCAAAACTTAGAGTCCCCATCAAATTTATCCGGCAAGGATAGTCGTATTCCAGAAGCGGCCACTCGCTGCGGAGGAGGTACAGGAGCTGGCGGAGGAGATGATTGCTGGAGCTGTGGTAGTAACTGTTGTAGCATAACAGTCAGTTGAGACAGCTGTTGGCCTTGTTGCGCAATCTGTTGTGACTGCTGGGCGACCACCGTGGTGAGGTCAGCGACAACTGGCAGAGGAACTTCAGCGGGATCCATGGCCGGATCTACTGTCACGATGCCGGCTGGCAGGTAGTGGATCCTCTGTGCCAGAGAGGGATTGGCGTGGACCGTGCTAGAGGATCGGTTCTAAGTCACTACTGGTTTTCACCAGAGCCCGCCGCAAAGCGGGATGGTCTTGCTGCGGCGGTAGTGACCAGGTCGTATCCCCTAGCAACGGCTCAACCTCTCTGGCTGCTGAAGATAGGCGCGGTACAAGGGAGTAGACAGAAGCAAGGTCGGACGTAGCAGAAGGTCGGGGCAGGCAGCAAGGATCGTAGTCAGGGGCAACGGCAGAAGGTCTGGAATCACAGGCAAGGAACACACAAGGAACGCTTTCACTGGCACTAGGGCAACAAGATCCGGCGAGGGAGTGAAGGGGAAGTGAGGTGATATAGGGAAGTGCACAGGTGTAAACACTAATTGGAACCACTGCACCAATCAGCGGTGCAGTGGCCCTTTAAATCGCAAAGACCCGGCGCGCGCGCGCCCTAGGGAGCGGGGCCGCGCGCGCCGGGACAGAACTGACGGGGAGCGAGTAAGGTACGGGAGCCGGGGTGCGCATCGCGAGCGGGCGCTACCCGCATCGCGAATCGCATCCCGGCCGGAGGTGGTAACGCAGCGCCCCGGGTCCGTGGAACCGACCGGGGCGCTGCAGTGAGGGAAGTGTAGCGAGCGCTCCGGGGAGGAGCGGGGACCCGGAGCGCTCGGCGTAACAATATCTACTGTATATATGAAGTAATGCTGCTTCCCTCACTGACCCCCATTGTACTAACCTTCAGTATTCGGGTCACTTTTCTGTCCCCAGGAAATCCAGAGCAA
Organism: Hyla sarda; assembly: GCF_029499605.1. Taxonomy (NCBI): domain Eukaryota; kingdom Metazoa; phylum Chordata; class Amphibia; order Anura; family Hylidae; genus Hyla; species Hyla sarda. The sequence goes on from NC_079197.1 coordinate 159,809,783, forward strand.
GCTGGTGAATTGGCAGGGTCCAGACCTGAGTGGGTTCGGGGAGCTCATCATGGAAGGGACATTCCGTGTTCAACGTGTCAAGAAGGAACGAGCGTTCTTCCTGTTTAGCAAAATGTTGCTTATCACCAAGAAGAGGATGGATCTGTTCATATACAAAATGCACATCTTCGTAAGTCCTTCTGTCCTTTCCTCTGACGTTCTTTCCTGCCTACAATTTCTGTGTCAGTATTCGTCTTCCCTTAGACCTGTTAACATTTTACCATATCCACCCAACTATCATGATCTCAGTTATCCCAATAATAATGGTTCCATTCTCATGTCCTGTTTTCATATCCCTTCCTTTGCACTTTTGATTCTCGCACCTGCCTGCCGGACAGTCGGCAGGATGTTTAAAAGTCCCGGGCAATCTCTGCAGCCTGAGAGTAACATGATTAGGGGGGATATACTGGAAGTCCCATAGAATTGCATGGGACCTTAGACAAAAACCCAGACCCTCCCAAATGGGGGTGGGTTAGGGTTGATTTAATCTACCCTCTACCTTCTGAATAAGAGGATGAAGCATAATCTTTATACACCAGCTAGGTCTTTCCAATAACAACCAGTACCTCCCTGAGCTATGTCCTGTTAAGAAAGTCAACAAACATCCATCTACTTTCTCCTTTAGTGCTGTAGTCTGGCCTTGACTGAGCATCTTAAGGACAGCCTGAGCTTCCGAGTATCAGACGTGACAATTCCCAAGCACCAGCAGGTTATTCAGGTAAGACCTCAACTTGGGAGGAGTTAGGGTTCCTCAAAAAAACAGTGGTTGACTTATTCATAATGGAGTAATTGCATCAGAAATAATGGGGGTCAGGTGTAACACTTTTATGCTGTGCAACTTATTTGCTGAAAAATTGATGCCACTACAGGGGTTGTCCAGCGAAAGAAACAACCTGTGTACAGCGACAAAAGGTAAAATAAAGCAACTTACTCATATGTTACTCATGTGCTCTTTCCCTTGAAAGCTGTGATGTAACAGGCTCTGAAAGCAGTCTGCTCTGTAACTGCCCCCCCCTCCCCACCTGTTAGCACTGGACAAGACCAGTGATGTGAAGGGGGGTGGGGAGCTGGTATTACTGCTCATTAGATTTATGACTCATTAGATAAGGTATCAGGGAGCCCGTTCTTAGTCACAATAGATTTTGTCAGGGCTCACTGCTGCCTTATTTAATGAGTCATAAATATAAGTTCCCCTCTTCACATCACTGGGTTTGTCCATGCTGACAGGAGGGGCAGGGAGAGCAGGGACGGAACAGACTGCTTTCATAGCCTGTAAGGTGACATCACGGGAGTAACACAGCTGATATGGATGATCTCTGGATTATGACATTATATTAGTAAGTTGCTTTTTTATATTTTTTGACACCATACACAGGTTTTTTCTTTTGCTGGACACCCCTTTAATGGAGTTTAGCTTGTTCTGTTTTTTCCTCGGGTGGTATGAGGACTGGTATTATTACCTTATGCAGTGGTGGGAAAAATGTACTGTCCTTTGTTGGTCCTGAGTACCCCTCTCTTCTTCAGGCCAGGAATCAGGAGGAGAAACGTCTGTGGATTTATCACATAAAGCGACTTATTGTGGAAAACCACCCAGCATCCATTCCTCAAAAGGTAAAATTGTGTTCATACACACAAAAAAAACTCATTTTTCCAATGTCAGCTCCTTTAGCTCAAACTTGCCTTTTAGTCTCTAGCCAAAACTCGAGGTGATAGGGAGAGAAAAATGCTCCCCTGTTGTTTCTACCGGAATTCCAAAAGACAGAGAGAATTTCAGACTAACAAACACTGAAGGCAATTCCATAAATTTGTATCTAAGGTCACTGTCCCTTTAAAGGAAACGTTTCATCAAAAAAAATGATGGTTGGAAAACTCTCTTCTATATTTATATTCTACAATATTCCTGAAATCTTGCAGTTTTCATTTTGGTCACTAGGCCTAAAACTAAGCTGACACTTCCTGTTCTGTCTGTGATGATAAGAAGGAGGCTGCTGGAAAGTGATCAATACAGCATTATGGTAAAAGGCATCACAGTATATAGATAAGACAATAGGAGCTCAGTCTCCCTGTAGAATGACCTCTACACAGGTCACAGAGCAGCATGCTTACCTGCCCCATACAAGGAATAGGGCCTGGAGATGTTCAACGTGTCTATGTCCATGGTTCCCGCTGTAAAGGATATCACTAACTGCTGCTAAAACCATCTCTGGCAACATAGCGTGCCCCATAATAATGTACTAAAAATGTCATTAAAAAAAAATTACAGTCAGAAACAGATTAGAAAAAAAGAATGTGCTTCAGTATCTGGCCCTAATCAGTTTTTATTAATTTTATTTTTTTTTTTAAATCTATGTGACACATTCGCTTTATGAGAATGTTTTTGTTTTCTAAGCCTTTATTTTCTTGAGTGCTCAGCTTAGAAACAACATGGCAGCCTACTGACAAAAAACGTACTGTCGTTATAAAGAAACTTTACTTAGAAATAAAATTTACCTGTAAGTGCCTGTAGGTTGGGTAGGGATTAACATTAAATAAGGTTTTCTCCATATCACATACACATATTTCATTCTTAATATTGCTTTATTTTTATTTTTTTAGGCAAAACAAGTTCTACTTGAAAACACATTCCAAAGTAAGTTGTACTGAAAGTTGAAAAGTGTCCATATTCAACTCCTGAAGCTCATTGGCCAAACTTTCTTAGTAACCCAAAGTAGTAAGAGTATTGTAACATTTTGGCTTTACTATGTAAAAGGTGGCAAAGGTGGCATATGTCATATGGCATATGTCCGGCGACAGAAACAGACTTTGTTTGGACAAAAAGTATAATAAGCACCTTACTAATATAATATGGCTATAATTATTAGCCATAGTGCAGAGATCTCAGAAAGCTCTGCTTCATTCCTCCTTCTTTCCCCTCCCCCTGTCTGCACAGGACAAGAACAGTAATGTGATCGAGGGGAGCTGGTATTACTGCTCATTAGTGTTATGACTCATAAGATAAGGCAGCAGTGATGCCCATTTTATGGAAACTACTAAGACTGGTTTCCTGCTGCCTTATCTAATCAGTGATAAATCTAAAGAGCAGTAATACCAGCTCCTCCTTCACACCATTGGTCTCTTCCCTGCAGACAGAAGGGAGGAGGAACGGAGCAGACTGTTTCAGAGCTTATGATGTGACGTCACAACTGATATGAAAGATCTCTGCACTTTGGCTAATAACACTATATTAGTATTAATATTATATTTTTGACACCATACACAGGTTTGTTTTTTTGCTGGACAACCTCTTTAAGGAAAAGCCATGTGATTTTCTAACTGCACATGGACTCTTTCCGGTGGTAATATATATATATATATATATATATATATATATATATATGTGTGTTTTTTTTTTCCCCCCATGCAAATAGTAATTTTGCTCATCCTTTTTTGCAGACTCAACAGATGTACTGATCACTCCTGAAAGCCCCAAATCTCCCTGGATGGAGGATCTGTGGACATTTTCCCGTAATCGAAGACAATCTGGTAAGGTTTTTTTTATTTACAAAAATTCTATAATACCATGTGGGGTTAAAAGGATTTAAATAATATGTACAGTTTTTTTTCCTCCATTACATCTAAAAAATAAAAATAAATCAACTTTGTGAATAGTTTTAATAAAATTAAAAAAATCCACTTTTTTGTAAATGTAGTTCCTATGTAGACCAAAGTGTTTCCATGGTTACAGACTACAAGTAATTTGTGTGTAGTCAGATTTTTCTGTTGTATTTGAAATGTTAGCTTTTTGAGTAGCTCTCCTTTACAATCTCAGGTTACATTAGTAGTTACACTAGTTGGCACTATGGCTTGAACATTTATAAAATACAACATTAACAGGAATAACACATTACTCTACAGCATAAAATCTGTTTCACGCTCCTGCCAACTATTTGAAAACTGTCTTCCCCTCCCTCTGAGACCTTGCTCTTAGGCGCTTTATCCTCTATACCTCTTCCTGCCTAGAAACCACCCTGTAGACTTTATCCCTTTACTGACATTTCGAGGCCTCTCCAAAACCTTCCGAAGGACCTCCCCTCAACAATGACAAGTGAGTAGCCTTAGCTCACAGGGTGCCCATATCTCTGCCACTCCTACTATATACCCAGACCCAATCCACCCCCTTCAATACCAGAATTGTCCCATTATTTAGGTTACACTTCAGGCCTAAATATGTTGTTGTTTTTCGAATTTGATTCTTCGATATCGAGTGATGGAGTGGAGTGTTAGTGTAGCATGTGGTACGGTGTATAGCTAAGGGAATGTGTGCTGTATATTGTACTGTCATGCTTTGTGTGATTGTAATTTATTGTATGACTTGTAATGAAAACTAAATGACAAATAAAGCTTTCAATACCTTCAGGCCTAAATATCCAGGCCACTCAATAGGCCTGGGGGGGGGGATACCAAAATCACAGTGTGGACTGCTGGCTACATGTACATTTCATTCTCACCTGGCATCAGTCCGGCAGACTCAGGTGCAGGCTCTTTGGGTCCCACTGGTGTTTGTCGAGTGACGTCCTCCTGCTGCGATCCTCCGCACGACATCAGGGGCATCACTCATCAGTTTTGGCAGCCATCACTACTTACTGTTTTAAAGTGGCTGCAGCACTGGCTGACTTAAAGGGGTAATCCGGTGAAAAAAAAACTATATATATATATATATATATATATATTAGTGTTGCTCGCGAATATTCGCGATTCGAATATTATTCGCGAATATCGCGTATTCGCGAATTCGTGAATTTCGCGAATATAGCGCTATATATTCGTAATTACGAATATTCGTTTTTATTTTTTTTTTTTCTTCACAGTACACATCACAGTGATCACCCCTCTCTGCTTCCAGCTTGTGTGGTGTAAAGAAGGCTGTAATACTACTGTGTGAGACTGGCGTGCGAAAATTCGCATATGCTAATTTTCGCACATGCTAATTTTCGCATATGCGAATTTACGCATATGCGAATTTTCGCGGGTGCTACTTTTTATATGCTAATATTCACATATGATAATTTTCGCATACGCGAATATTCGCATATGCGAAAATGAAATGAGAATATAACGAATATTCGCGAATATATGACGAATATTCGCCCATATATTCGCGAATATTCGCGAATTCGAATATGGCCTATGCCGCTCAACACTAATATATATATATATAACTTCAAAAAAGGAAAGCGGCACTCCAATGGCAGAAAAAAGGTGTATTTATTCACCCATCAAGTCAAATGCCTTGCATTTGACTTGATGGGTGAATAAATACACCTTTTTTCTGCCATTGGAGTGGCGCTTTCCTTTTTTGAAGTTGTTTAAGAAGGGTTTGGAGTTTGAACCTGCGAAGGCTGAGCACCCGACCTGGACTTTAAGTCCCATTGTACAGTGCCGGTTCCCTCAATTTTTCTTTATATATATATATATATATATATATATATATATATATATATATATATATTTATTTATATATATATATATATATATATATATATATATATACACAGTGATCCCTCAACTTACAATGGCCTCAACATACAATAGTTTCAACATACAATGGTCTTTACTGGACCATTGTAACTTGAAACCAGACTCAACATACAATGTACAGACATTCCAGATCTGTGAAACGTGTCAATGGCAGGAAGAACCGACCAATCAGAATGGGCATTCATTGGTAAAACCCCTGTATTACTGAAGCGTATGCACTGACTGGTGTCTGGTAGTGCCCCCTACAGTACAGGGAGGTATTACATGTTCTGTACACTTTATCTGTACCAGGTTTAGCTGCTCCTTTGGACACCAGGTGAGGGCGGCTCCATGTTACTTTTTTAGGACACTGTGTGTACTCTACAGGACCCTGAAGAAGCTCCTGTCCTCTACATAGGCCAGTGTTTTCCAAGCAGGGTGCCCCCAGCTGTTGCAAAACTACAACTCACAGCATGCCCGGACAGCCAAAGGCTGTCCGGGCATGCTGGGAGTTGTAGTTTTGCAACAGCTGGAGGCTCCCTGCTTGGGAAACACTGACATAGACAGTGATTTACAGCTCCCAGCAGATAGTTCCTACTTTTATATATAAGGATTTGCTTTATCTATATTAGTTATCTACTTATTTTTCTTTAATTCTCACTTTTTCCTATTTTTTGGATGACTTTTTGGTGGCTTCAGAACCAATTACCAGGTTTCCATAGAGTTCTGGTCTCAACATACAATGGTTTCAACATACAATGGTCGTCCCAGAACCAATTAATATTGTAACTTGAGGGACCACTGCATATATATATATATATATATATATATATATATATATATATATATACATTTTTATTTATTTATTTATTTTTTAATCAACTGGTGTCGGGAAGTTAAACAGATTTGTAAATTACTTCTATTAAAAAAAATCTTAATCCTTTCAGTACTTATCAGCTGCTGTATAGTACAGAGGAAGGAATTCATTTTCTGTCTGACCACAGTGCTCTCTGCTGACACCTCTGTCCATGTCAGGATGTCAGGAATTGTCCAGAGCAGGAGCAAATCCCCATAGCAAACCTATCCTGCACTGGACAGTTCCTGACAGGGACAGAGGTGTCAGCAGAGAGCACTGTGGTCAGACAGAATGGAAATTCAAAAAGAAAATAACTTCCTCTGTAGTATACAGCATCTGATAAGTACTGGAAGGGTTAAGATTTTTATATAGAAGCAATTTACAAATCTGTTTAGCTTACTGGCACCAGTTGATTTAAAAAAAAAAAAAAAATGTTTTCCACCAGAGTACCCCTTTAAGAACAGTGACCAGCCCCACGGCTCCTGTGCGACAGGACGGCAGGGTCCCACGTCACATCTGGGGACTGTTTGAAAAGCACTGTCCTACAGGTTTCCTATGCTGGGCTGACTTATTTTTCAGTTTCAGCAGACTACACAAAGTTGTAGTTTTGCAACAGCTGGAGGCACCCTGGTTTGGAAACACTCCTAGGTTGCCAGTGCATAGATTTAGTGGTGGCCTACATAGAAAACCCAAAGCCATACGACTCTATTGCAGGCCTTTGCCAGTCCCAAAATAATAGTGACCACTCGGATAGCTCATTGTCGACCCATGATACTCCCCCAGAGTCCCCATGGAAGAGGGGCCCACAGAGCTTCTCCTGCAGAGACCTTACATAGGACCTCTTCCAGTGGGCAAGTCACTCCGCCAGCCTTGAGTTGGTGAGTGCTCCACCAGCCTTTAGCCTCTCCAAAACCTAACTTTTTGTTAAAAAATAATTAACCATTTCTAAACCATTGATGCATTTCAGGGTGCTCTCCCCCTTCCTTAGATTGGTCTACATCAGTGTTTCCCAAACCAGGGGGCCTCCAGCTGTTGCAAAACTACAACTACCAGCATGTCCGGAGGTTGACGTTTTGCAACAGCTGGATGCACATTGGTTGAGATGCACTGGTCTACATACATACATTAAAAGAAAATAGCGAAGATATGGAAAAAGGTAACACATGACTACAGGATCAGAGTTTGTCTGCAGTCTGTTTCCATAAACCAGTGCTTCTCAATTATTTTCTGTCATGCCCCCCCTAGGAAGAAGAAAACATTTCGCGCCCCCCGCGCGACTGTAAATAGTATCATTTGTCTATAAAATTGTTATAAGTGCACCTCTGCATAACACTGTATCCTTATTAACGTATATGAGGCTCTGTACACTGACAACAAGCAGGGCTCTGTACACTGACAACAAGCAGGGCTCTGTACACTGACAACAAGCAGGGCTCTGTACACTGACAACAAGCAGGGCTCTGTATACTGACAACAAGCAGGGCTGTGTACACTGACAACAAGAAGGGCTGTGTACACTGACAACAAGCGGGGCTCTACACTGACAACAAGCAGGGCTCTGTGCACTGACAACAAGCAGGGCTCTGTACACTGACAACAAGTGGTGCTCTGTACACTGACAACAAGCAGGGCTCTGTACACTGACAACAAGCGGGGCTCTGTACACTGACAACAAGCAGGGCTCTGTACACTGACAACAAGCAGGGCTCTGTACACTGACAACAAGCAGGGCTCTGTACACTGACAACAAGCAGGGCTCTGTACACTGAGGACAAGCAGAGCTCTGTACACTGACAACAAGCAGGGCTCTGTACACTGACAACAAGCGGGGCTCTGTACACTGACAACATGCGGGGCTCTGTACACTAACAACAAGCGGGGCTCTGTACACTGACAACAAGCGGGGCTCTGTACACTGACAACAAGTGGCGCTCTGTACACTGACAACAAGCAGGGCTCTGTACGCTGACCACAAGAGGGGCTCTGTACACTGACAACAAGCAGGGCTCTGTATACTGACAACAAGCAGGGCTCTGTACACTGACAACAAGCAGGGCTCTGTACACTGAGGACAAGCAGGGCTCTGTACACTGACAACAAGCAGGGCTCTGTACATTGATAACAAGCGGGGCTCTGTACACTGACAACAAGCGGGGCTCTGTACACTGACAACAAGCGGGGCTCTGTACACTGACAACAAGCAGGGCTCTGTACACTGACAACAAGCAGAGATCTTTACATGGAGGACAAGCAGGGATCTGTACCTGAGGACAAGCGGGGCTCTGTACACTGACAACAAGCGGGGCTCTGTACACTGACAACAAGCAGGGCTCTGTACACTGACAACAAGCAGGGCTCTGTACACTGACAACAACCGTAGAGTTGCTAGGCAACCGACGCCGAGTGGAACGCCACTTGCGAGTGAGTCGGATAATCCGATCTAGACATCCAATATGACAACAAGCAGGGCTCTGTATACTGACAACAAGCAGGGCTCTGTACACTGACAACAAGCAGGGCTCTGTACACTGAGGACAAGCAGGGCTCTGTACACTGACAACAAGCAGGGCTCTGTACATTGATAACAGGCGGGGCTCTGTACACTGACAACAAGCGGGGCTCTACACTGACAACAAGCGGGGCTCTGTACACTGACAACAAGCAGGGCTCTGTACACTGACAACAAGCAGGGATCTTTACATTGATAACAAGCGGGGCTCTGTACACTGACAACAAGCGGGGCTCTGTACACTGACAACAAGCGGGGCTCTGTACACTGACAACAAGCAGGGATCTTTACATGGAGGACAAGCAGGGATCTGTACCTGAGGACAAGCGGGGCTCTGTACACTGACAACAAGCAGGGCTCTGTACACTGACAACAAGCAGGGCTCTGTACACTGACAACAAGCAGGGCTCTGTACACTGACAACAACCGTAGAGTTGCTAGGCAACCGACGCCGAGTGGAACGCCGCTTGCGAGTGAGTCGGATAATCCGATCTTAGATCTAGACATCCAATATGACAGTATTTGCCGAGGTCAAACGAGCCCCCCTTTACGGAGCCTCGCGCCCCCACTATTTGAGAAGCACTGCCATAAACCAATGTTTCCCAACCAGGGTGCCTCCAGCTTTTGCAAAACTACAACTTCCAACATTCTGGAAGTTGTAGTTTTGCAACAGCTGGAGGCACCCTGGTTGGGAAACATTGCCATGGAGACATAGTTTAGAATAACAGCTTTCTACGCAAAACACAAGAATATAGAAGGAGATTTATCATTCTTTTCACACGTATGGCTTTTATATGACAATTTATTTTAACTTACTTTTGCTTACATGTGACCTATTTATCAAATAGTCGCACGACCTTGATAAATAAATCGCACGTAAGCAAAACCCCGGGAAACCCGCTTACAAAAGCATTTTTTTAAAGCAGAAAAGTTTTCCCTTATGTTAATAGCCGAAGTTCTTTATCTGCCCTTTATTACCATGTTTTCTGGGTTATAAATGGGTTATTTATGTAGTCTGTAAAAATTCTTACACAATTATTTTGTGCCTTATTCTCTTTTAACACAACATTAAAGGGGCACTCCGGTGGAAAACTTTTTTTTTTAATCAACTGGTGTGAGAAAGTTAAACAGATTTGTAAATTACTTCTATTAAAAAATCTTAATCCTTCCAGTACTTATTAGCTGCTGAATACTACAGAGGAAATTATTTTCTTTTTGGAACACTGAGCACAGTGCTCTCTGCTGACATCTCCGTCCGCTTTAAGAACTGTCCAGAGTAGGAGAAAATCCCCATAGCAAACATATGCTGCTCTGGACAGTTCCTAAAATGGACAGAGGTGTCAGCAGAGAGCACTGTGCTTGTGACGTCAGCAGAGAGCTCTGTGTTCCAAAAAGAAAGGAATTTCCTCTGTAGTACTCAGCAGCTAATAAGTACTGGAAGAATTAAGATTTTTTTTATAGAAATAATTTACAAATCTGTTTAACTTTCTGGGACCAGTGGATTTTAAATTAAAAAAAAGTTTTCCACTGGAGTACCCCTTTAATTAAACATTTTTGTGTGTACGCCAGCATGTATGTGTCCTAAAATTAACAAGGTGTGCAGTGTGTATTTTCAACCTTAAAATTAATAGAGTTATTAGCTATAATTAATTAATTAATTATTAATTATAATAAATTTTTTCTATAATTAACAATAATGTAGTAGCTTTGTTTCATGATGCAGAACAAGAACAGTTGTTGAAGTGGGTGTTAAAGGGGTTATCCAGGAAAAAACTTTTTTTATATAGCAACTGGCTCCAGAAAGTTAAACAGATTTGTAAATTACTTCTATTAAAAAATCTTAATCCTTTCAGTACTTATGAGCTTCTGAAGTTTAGGTTGTTCTTTTCTGTCTAAGTAATCTCTGATGACACGTGTCTCGTGAACCGCCCAGTTTAGAAGCAAATTCCCATAGCAAACCTCTTCTAAACTGGGCGGTTCCCGAGACACGTGTCATCAGAGATTACTTAGACAGAAAAGAACAACCTTAACTTCAGAAGCTCATAAGTACAGAAAGGATTAAGATTTTTTAATAGAAGTAATTTACAAATCTGTTTAACTTTCTGGAGCCAGTTGATATTTATCAAAAAGTTTTTTCCTGGAATACCCCTTTAATTCCTTTTCTGCAGACGTATGCACTTTCTGTAAGCCAGGTTGGACCTGGAATACATATGCTACTTTTAAATGGAGATGCAACTTTTTTTCTTCATAAATAGCGACTATCGCATTTGATAAATACATAACCACTGCAAAGTTAAAAAAAAAAAAAATTGCTACGTGAGCAGATTTCAGAAATGTGTTTTGGAATATGCAAAAATCTAAAAGTGGCAGCACGTATGTGCGACTTTTTTACGCCAAAAAAAATCTACTACGGAGCTTGATAAATCTCCTTCATAGTGTTTGGTACAAAATTGCTCTATAAAAAATGGTTGCTCGTGTAAAAAACATATTTTCTAATAAGTTATGAGCGCTCACCTCCCCAAAGTCACATGTTGGATGTTCCTACCGTGTTTTTTGGACCGGAATCTTTAGAAGTGATGTCTTCCACATTCTTGCCGAGAGCTGCAATCCCCACAACAATGTCTTTTAGGACGAGAAACAAAAACCACGGAGGGCTAGGTCAGGTTGATACCATGGGAGTGGCATGGGAAGAATTTTATATTTTCGGCCAAAACATTTCTGAAACTTTAGAAAGTATGTACAAAAAAAGCCTCACAATACGTTCCAGTAAACACTGACTGTCATCCAGCCCGCAACCCCTCAGTGTAATCGAATACTCAGCTTTATGATCTTCTCTGAGAACAGAATAAAGGATTCTATTCTAATCTGCAGAAGCACCCGCCCTTGTTGATGGGATACGTACGGTATCACCATGTACCGCCATTAAAAAGAACCCGAGGCCTCTCCTGACCTGTCTGTTTTTAGTAAATCTTTGTATTCCTCATAAAAATAACAACTCTGGAACATCTTTTCTTTCTATTTTTAACCCCTTAAAGGGGTTGTCCAGGAATAGAAAACCAGAACAAAATTTTTTTTATTCAGAAACAGCGCTACCCCTATCCTCAGGTTGTGTTGAGTATTACAACTTGCTCCATTCACTGAGCTGCAGCTATCTCCTGACCTCCTGAGTCCAACCCCCCCCCCCCCCTATCCTCTGGCCAGAGACCGCCGCCGCCCGCTTCTCTCCCCCTGCCGGTCCTTAGTCCAACCACTGCCGCTGCCACATTGCCTCCCCCATCCCAGGTTTTATAATTACCTGTTCCCGGGGCCAGGGGTCTGCGCTACTTCTGGCTCCAGCGGCATCCTGAGCTGTCACTGTGCGCACTGACGGTGACGTCGCATTGAGGACATCACTCGTCATTGTGCAGCGCACAGAGTAACGCAGGACGCCGGAGGAGCCAGAAGTAGTGCGGACCCCGGGAACAGGTAATTATAAAACCGGGGATGGGGGAGGCAATGGGGCAGCGACAGTCTCTGGATCTCTGGCCGGGGCGGTAGGGGGCCGGGGGGGGCGGTGCAGTGGGAGATGCAGGGGGCGGGGCATTATCGGATTATCGCCAATGTAATTGCCGATACCAATAACGTCTATAATCGAGCATATCGGCCGATAATATCGGCCAAACCGGTAATCGGTCGATCCCTACTACAGAGGAAATTCTTTTCTTTTTGAATTTCTTTTTTGTCTTGTCCACAGTGCTCTCTGCTGACACCCCTGTCCGTGTCAGGAACTGTCCAGAGCAGCATAGATTTGCAATGGGGATTTTCTCCTGCTCTGGACAGTTCCTGATACAGGCATCAGGTGTCAGCAGAGAGCGCTGTGGACAAGACAAAAAAGAAATTAAAAAAGAAAAGAATTTCCTCTGTAGCAAACAGCTACTAAAAAGTACTGGAAGGGTAAATATTTTTTTTATAGAAGTCATTTACAAATCTGTTTAACTTTCTGGCACCAGTTGATTAAAAAAAAAAAAAAAAATGTTTTCCACCGGAGTACCCCTTTAAGGACACAGTCAGATTAATTTTTTATTTAGTTTTCGTTTTTTTCCTCTTCGCCATAACTCCATCCACAAATCCATTTTAGGCTTCCTTTAACCTATTGTACTTTGTAATGACACCTTTCATTTTACCATGAAATATATGGAGAAACAAAAAAATATACAGTATTATTTTGGGGGGAAATAAAAAAAAAAATTTTTGGAGCGTTTCTTTTTACCCAGTGCACTTTACGGTAATACTGACATATTTTCTTTATTCTGCGGGTCTTTATGATTAAAACGATTGCCATGGTTACGTGCTTTACTATTATTGTACTAAAAATAAGTTTAAATGTTTAAAATCGCCCTATTCTGTTTAAATGTTTAAAATCGACCTATTCTGACTCCTATCCTATAACTTTCTAATTTTCCTGTATATGGGGCTTTATGAAGGCTCATTTTTTGCGAGAGATTGGGAAAGCCAGTATGCCTGCGACACAGATTTCCCAGACTCCTGAAGAGCTCCAGTACAGCTGTTTTTCCAGACAGATATTTGCTTCAGGAGACTGGGAAAGCTGGGGAAGTACTGTTAACCCTGCACTGTGTAATGCATGCCACCCATCTTTCCCAGCCTCCTTAAAAGTTCCAATATGGCTGCTTTACCAAACAAATATTCTGGAAAAGCTGGGTGGTAGGCAGTACACAATGCAGGGCTCAAAGCATTCCCCCAGCTTTCACAGTATCCTGAAGTGGCTATTTGTCATAGTGCCAGACTATAAAGTGGTGTTTCCCAAGCAGTGTGCCTCCAGCTGTTGCAAAAAATACAACTTCTAGCAGCCGGTGTCTCTATAGCAGTGTTGTCCAACCAGGGTGCCTCCAGCTGTTGCAAAACTAAAACTCCCAGCATGCCCGGACAGCCGAAGGCTGCTATAGAGACACTCCCCCAGCTGGTAACAACCAGTTGGCTAACAATGATATTTATGTAACATTTAAAGGGGTTATCCAGGAAAAAAAAACTTTTTTTTTATATATCAACTGGCTCCAGAAAGTTAAAAAGATTTGTAAATTACTTTTATTAAAAAATCTTAATCCTTTCAGTACTTATGAGCTTCTGAAGTTAAGGTTGTTCTTTTCTGTCTAAGTGCTCTCTGATGAGCTATGGGGATTTACTTCTAAACTGGGCGGTTCCCGAGACAGGTGTCATCAGAGAGCACTTAGACAGAAAATGAACAACCTTAACTTCAGAAGCTTATAAGTACTGAAAGGATTAAGATTTTTTAATAGAAGTAATTTACAAATCTGTTTAACTTTCTGGAGCCAGTTGATATATATAAAAAGGTTTTTTCCTGGAATACCCCTTTAATTTCATGTGCTGAACTCTTTCCTTTCAGAACCGCCTCAGTACATGTGCAGCCCGGGAAAGACCAAGAAATCGTTCACCCTCCAGAGCCTAAGTTCCAGCTCTCCGCACCGCCGGGGCCGCAGGCTATCTGGTAAGAGTCATGTGGTACAGGCCGCACAGTCATCACGGACGGAAAATTCACACGTCCCAACTGAAGTCTGTATTTTATTTTTATTTTTTCAATTTAATTATAATTTTTTAATCTATTTTTTATTCCCGCAGAGCCTGCCAAAGAGATCCAAGCAGCATTTGAGCAAAGTGGTGAGTAATGTCTATATACTTTCTCATAACTTTTTATGAAGGAAAAAAAAAAAAAAAAAAACAGCTGGAAGCTTCTATTCCTTTAAAGGGGTTATCTAGGAAAAAACTTTTTTTTATATATCAACTGGCTCCAGAAAGTTAAACAGATTTGTAAATTACTTCTATTAAAAAATCTTAATCCTTTCAGTACTTATGAGCTTCTGAAGTTAAGGTTGTTCTTTTCTGTCTAAGTGCTCTCTGATGACACGTGTCTCGGGAACTGCCCAGTTTAGAAGCAAATCCCCATAGCAAACCTCTTCTAAACTGGGCGGTTCCCGAGACATGTGTCATCAGAGAGCACTTAGACAGAAAACAACAACCTTAAAGGGGTACTCCACCCATAGACATCTTATCCCCTAAGGATAGGGGATAAGATGTCAGATCGCCGTGGTCCGGCTGCTGGGGAGCCCCGCTGCGGCACCCCGCTATCATTACAGCACAGAGCGAGTTCGCTCTGTGCGTAATGATGGGCGATACAGGGGACGGAGCCACATGACATCATGGCTCCGCCCCTCGTGACATCACGGCCCGTCCCCTTAATGCAAGTCTATGGCAGGGGGCGTGATGACCGCCACGCCCCCTCCCATAGACTTGTATTGAAAGGGGCGGGCCGTGACGTCACGAGGGGCGGAGCCGTGATGTAACGATGCTCCGGCCCCTGTATTGCGCGTCATTATGTGCAGAGCGATCTCGCACTGTGCTGTAATGATAGCGGGGTGCTGCAGCAGAGATCCCGGGGCTCCCCAGCAGCTGTACCGCGGCGATCTGACATCTTATCCCCTATCCTTTGGATAGGGGATAAGATGTCTAGGGGCGGAGTACCCCTTTAACTTCAGTAGCTCATAAGTACTGAAAGGATTAAGATTTTTTAATAGAAGTAATTTACAAATCTGTTTAACTTTCTGGAGCCAGTTGATATATAAAAAAAAAAGTTTTTTCCTGGAATACCCCTTTAAAGGGGTAGTCCAGTGGTGAAAAACTTATCCCCTATCCTAAGGATAGGGGATAAGTTTGAGATCGCAGGGGGTCCGACCGCTGGGGCCCCCTGCGATCTCTCTGTACAGGGCCCGAGCTCTCGGCCCAGATAGCGGGTGTCGACCCCCGCACAAAGCGGCGGACACGCCCCCTCAATACATCTCAATGGCAGAGCCGGAGATTGCCGAAGGCAGCGCTTCGGCTCTGCCATAAAGTTGTATTGAGGGGGCGTGTCGGCCGCCGCTTCGTGCGGAGGTCGACACGCCCCCTTCCCGCGGGCTGTCGGGGCTCCGTACAGGAGATCGCAGGGGGCCCCAGCGGTCGGACCCCCCGCGATCTGCAACTTATCCCCTATTCTTAAGATAGGGGATAAGTTGTTCACCACTGAGTCACCACTGGACTACTCCTTTAAGGGTACCTGTCATATCCCCAAAAACATAATGTTTCTATATGTTACTCACTAGATCAGGCATCTGTCTATTTTATGTGTCTAGCTTCTGTTATTGGCTCACAAATCCCTCTGTTCTGCTACTCCCTCATTCTGAGATCCACTGCTCAGGAGGGAGCATGTCCGAGGCAAGCACTGAGCTCGACCTCACTCACCATGCATTCACTTCCTCCCTGAGTCTGCTCTGCTCTGTCTTTTTCATCCAATCACTGCAGGCTGCTCTGTTACGGTACCCTCATCACACACCTTTTTACAGTTTCTTAAAAGGCTCTTCCGTTTCTGAGATATGTGGGTCTATAGTTGGTCTGACAATTCAGGGGATGAGTCATATGGGTGTCAACCTAATTTTAATAATGGGAGTGACTATCAGGTGATGGGTGGGATTATACAGTCCAGGTGTGTGTAGTAGGCATGTATTATTTATATTTTTGGGTTGGCCACAGGTCCTCTTTACTCCCTTTCCAGCCCTTAATATACTGGTACGTCATGGGTTGAGTAAGGGGAATATGGCGCCATGACAGCAGAGATGTCCGTCATTTAAATGGTTAAATTCCACAATCCATCCCAATTGCGGCATTTAAATATTGAATGACCGTAATCCCTGGTGTCTAATGGTCCCATCAGCACCCCAGTAATGGAATTGCGGGGTGCCGATGGGTTGTTGGGAAAGCCTGAGGCCTTACCTGTGCCTTCTGGTCTTTCCTGAATCGGCATTTGTTAAAGCCTGTCTTAGAAATGGCTACAAATCCAAACATCAGCAAAAACAGGTAAGCACAAGGCATACACAAGAACCTCTGTTATTCTCAAACAATATCCTATGCTGCACTATATAAGCAAGAGAAAAATTCCCAGAGTGCTTTTATTACTCAGTTCAGTGGGTTCTACAGAGAGATGAAGGGGATTTGAAGCCCTGTAACAGATAAATGGATCGCTGACCCTATGAATATATATAAAAATACAAATTATTGAGCAAAAAATTCTAATACATTATCCTTTTGTTTTAGGTTTGGTGAAGATGAAAGTAAGTATGTTTTTAAAGAGTACTTGTCATGATCTTGTTACATTTTACTGGGAAGGGGCGTTCCCCAGCAGGCGTGACATCTTCTGAAGCCATACAGGGGAGAACTTCCTCCCTCACTCTGCTACACACAGCCCAGATCAGTTCAGTGTGAGATGAGCTATGATTGGCTAAGGCTGCACACACACCCCTCAGCACTCCAGACTGCATTTCCTGATTTTGGACTTCTGCCAGGCCAGCAGGAGTCCAAAGTCTGTGCAAGGGATGGGAGGAAATGTGCTCTGGACAAGCAGGGAGACACCTAGTGGCAGCTTTTTTTTTAAACACAAATAAAACATAGAAAACTTAAACAAAGTACATTAGAA
Organism: Hyla sarda; assembly: GCF_029499605.1. Taxonomy (NCBI): domain Eukaryota; kingdom Metazoa; phylum Chordata; class Amphibia; order Anura; family Hylidae; genus Hyla; species Hyla sarda. The sequence continues at coordinate 159,827,201 of NC_079197.1, forward strand.
TGATTTTTTTTTTTACCATAAGGAGTGCAATAGCAAAAATTTGTTTTAATGACAGTGCCCATTAATACCATTTCTTATTGTATCTACTAACAATTTTCTCTATGTTTTCAATGGGATTCTGCTGCACCATACACACAGCGAAATTATCCTCTGCGGAAATATCTGCAGCGGAAATCCCGAATTAACATGCCCATTCTTTCTGCGGGATTCGCTCGCAAATGCATTGCCGTCTATGGAGACAGCACATTTCCTAGTGTCGGCATGTCTGCCAGAAATTTAGCAAAGATTCAATGTCTTACATTAGGACACTGTTTTCTAACAGGGTGACTCCAGCTGTTGCGAAACTACAACTCCCAGCATGCCCGGACAGCCGAAGGCTGTCCGGGCATGCTGGAAGTTGTAGTTTTGCAACAGCTGGAGGCACCCTGGCTGGGAAATACTGCATTAGGAACTGAAAGAACAAAGGTCTGAGATTTACTCATCAATTGTCCTTGGTGAAAAATGTTCTAGTTTTTGTAAAAACCTAAAAAGTAGCCACTTGTATAAAAAAAAAAAAAAAAAGATTAAAGGGGTATTCCAGGAAAAAACTTTTTTTTTATATATCAACTGGCTCCAGAAAGTTAAACAGATTTGTAAATTACTTCTATTAAAAAAATCTTAATCCTTTCAGTACTTATGACCTTCTGAAGTTAAGGTTGTTCTTTTCTTTCTAAGTCCTCTCTGATGACACCTGTCTCGGGAAACGCCCAGTTTAGAAGCAAATCCCCATAGCAAACCTCTTCTAAACTGGGCGTTTCCTGAGACAGGTGTCATCAGAGAGCACTTAGACAGAAAAGAACAACCTTAACTTCAGAAGCTCATAAGTACTGAAAGGATTAAGATTTTTTAATAGAAATAATTTACAAATCTGTTTAACTTTCTGGAGCCAGTTGATTATATAAAAAAAAATTTTTTTCCTGGAATACCCCTTTAAGTATTCCCTTTTTTTTTTAACCCTTAGCACGCCGGCAGCGAAGGAGAACTTTTCCCATCCACTACCTCTCTTCAGTCAGCCGACAGCATATGCACTCTGGAATCCTGTATCTTGGAGGCCACGGGCGAAGGTGAAGGCTGCGATGAGGACGGCGTTGAGGATTCGTCCTTCTGTTTACCAGAAGATGCTCTATCCGGTAGTCTTTCCATAACGGATGAAATAATGGAGCTACTGAACCAGAGAGGACTGCGGGCCGAGCCGCTAAATGGAGAGTCCAAGGCTTCAGAGCTGGAACAGGCCCAGCCTGACAATAAGGAGCAGGTAACTCTTGGGGGTTGACCCCTTGTGACCCCCTTTGCTATATCTATCCGACATATCCACAATTTACATATTAGGACAAATTCAGAAGGTTTTAATATTTAGGGAATGTTCACACTGAGGAACAGACAAAAGAATAATTTCGGTCAGGAAATTCCGCAAATCTGCCATCTTCTGCTTGGTGCAGAAATGACGCGAATTTTGAAGCAGAATTTCAAAAGGAAATCAGTAGGAGGCTCAGGAAATGATGTGGAGATAACTCTGCGCAGAATATTCTGTGTTCTGGCGGAATACGATTCCGGGGTGGGATTTAATCCACGGAAATTCCTCAGTGTAAACAGAAAGGTGGAAAGACTATTAAAGTCAATGGAACTTTCCTTTAAAGGGGTACTCCACTGAAAAACAGTTTCTTTTAAAGGGGTACTCCACTGAAAAACAGTTTCTTTTAAAGGGGTACTCCGTTGGAAAACTTTATTTATTTTTTTAAATCAACAGGTGCCAGAAAGTTAAACAGATTTGTAAATGACTTCTATTAAAAAATCTTTATCCTTCCAGTACTTATTAGCTGCTGAATACTACAGAGGAAATTCTTTTCTTTTAGGAACACAGAGCTCTCTTGATGCAGAATTTCAAAAGTAAATCAGTAGGAGGTTCAGGAAATGATGTGGAGATAAATGTAGAGGAAATGATTTTCTTTTTGGAACACAGTGCTCTCTGCTGACATCTTTTTCCATTTTAGGAACTGTCCAGTGCAGCATATGTTTTCTATGGGGATTTTCTCCTACTCTGGACAGTTTTAAAATTGACAGAGATGTCAGCAGAGAGCACTGTGGTCATGATGTCAGCAGAGAGCACTGTGTTCCAAAAAGAAAAGAATTTCCTCTGTAGTATTTAGCAGCTAATAAGTACTGGAAGGATTAAGATTTTTTTTTATAGAAGTAATTCACAAGTCTGTTTAACTTTCTAGCACCAGTTGATTAAAAAAAAAAAAAAAGTTTTCCACCGAAGTACCCCTTTAAATCTTAAAAAATCTGTCACGCCCCCTCCCATAGACTTGCATTGAGGGGGCAGGGTGTGACGTTACACGGGGGCGGAGTCATAACATCACGATACTCCGTCCCCGAGGTCGGGAGGCATAACACTGAGAGCGTCCAGTACTTCCTGCAGTGCTTACAGGTGGATGCTGCACGCTAGATTGCGGGGGTCTCCAGCAGCGGGACCCCTGCGATCAGATATCTTATCCCCTATCCTTTGGATAAGATGTCTTGGGGCCGGAGTACCCCTTTAAGTACTGCTGCAAGAGTCCTGTGCACGTTGCATGGTGAATGAGCACCAGTGAAGACTGGGGACAGTTATAGACCATTGCTATGCTCCTGCATACACCTGACCCCAGTCTACATTGGTGTTCATCCCCCATGTAACTTGCACAGGACTGTTGCACCAGTATCGGTCACGGGCCTTCCATTACTTACAGCCTAGCCCAAAACATTGCTATATACTATACAAATTTATTACAAAACAGAATGTTTTATCTTTAGCACAGCCGATTGTGACATGGTTAATTAAGCTGGAATTCAGTATACACTTTGCCTGGAGTACAGATTTATTGTTGTCCCTATGTTTTATCCCAAAAGGTAGAAGGCATTGGCAGATTAAAGCTAATAGTGCATGGGGGCCATGGTGCAGCTGCCTTTAATAAAGATACTATGTTATGAGGGGGGCACCATATTGATGTAGGAGTTTTATTTTAAGCAAATGAAAGGAAAAATCCTTTATGCTTAGTGGTATGCTTAGTGCAGGACCCAGGTCCCATGTATGACTGATATTTTATCTTTGGTGCTTCTTCATTGTGGCCCTTGGGAGTGGTACAGTCTGACAATGTGGCCATTGGAGCAGAAAATGTTGTGCACCATCTAAATGATGATCTCAAGTAAAAACTAAATAACATGTTGTTTCTGCTAGGAATCAGAAAATTGTGTGTTGAGACAATCCAGATCTTCAGAAGACCTAGCCGAGATCGAGAGAACAAGTTCCACCTCATTTGAGACACCAGAAGTATTTTTGAGTGGTGACTTAGCTCCCTCTGACTCTGTGGATGAGCTTAGAAGTCTTGAACCATGTCAAGATGGCCCTGAGGTTCCTTTTTGCATTGGCTCTTCAGACGAAGACGTACAGAATAAACAGAATGGAGAATCCATTGTAGAGGCAAATACTCTGTTGGAGGTGCCAAGTCAAGCAGACGATGAAGCCATCGATTGCAAAACAAATGAGGATAAACATGAGAAGGTTCAGGTATCAGTATTACCCGGTAAATCCTCCAAGCTTAAAGAAAAAGTTGAAGGGCAGGAAGTGGCTGAACTACAAAGTACAAAAAAAACCACTTCAGAAAAGAAAGAAAAAAACATAAAGGCTAAAAGAGATTCCACCTTGACCCCAGATGACCGACTGCTGATTGAAAGGATCAAAAATTACTATGAGACAGCAGATGCTGGCGCATCATATCTAAGTAAGGAGGAGAGTATCTCCTACATTCCCACTGGTGTGGTGAAAGACTCGATCTTAAGATTCAATTACATTCTGCAGCAAGAGGTCAAGAAAGATCGAGAAAAAAGCAAATGCAAGACAAACGGGTGTGTTACTGAATCAAAGCAAGCAAATTGCCAAAGGAAGCCTCCTGCCCAAGCTGCTGAAGTAGCCAAAGTCAAAGTGGAAATGAACAAGGATGGACTGGAGCAGGAGTCGGAGTACAAGTCTTGTGCTGAGATACGAAAGGCCTGGAAAGAAAAGGAGAAGCCGAATAATGCAGAAATTGGAAGAGTGCTGAAAAGAGCAAAATCGAGAAGAAAAGACATGGAAGAGCCAAGTGGTGAACTGGTAATTGTGGAAGAATCTGATTTAGAAATTGGAGGTCAGCTGCCAAAAGATGGTCCTCTGAAGAGGGAATCGGTGAAGGAACAACAGAGACACAGCACAGAAGAAAATATCACCAAACAGGACTGTCACGTGAAGACAGCCAAGGAGGCCTTACCTGGTGACACGAGTAAAGCAACTTTGTGTTCTTCCGACATCGGTCTCTATGAAGGTGATGATATATGTCTGATCGAAAACTCTGAGAAAATCATTAACAAAGTGCAACTGCTGGCAAAGATGTACAGCGAAAAGATTGGTAGGATGAAGACTCAGAAAAAGATTGGGGGCAACAAGACACTGGAGGCTCAGAAGAAAGCGGCAGTGAAAACCCTCCCTCATGTCTCGGAGGAGAGTACTGGGAAGAGACATATGGCAGGTAAATACAATATAATGGTGATACGTGTACAGGGAAAGCCACATTTTACATGCAGAGATGAACTACACTTTAGCTATCTTTACTCCCAGACTTCCCCAACAGGCCATACACAGAATGCCTTCCTTTGTCCCTGGCCAGGGAGATCCTTCTGTCTGCTTTACACCAATCTTTAAAGGGATTATACCAAGATCAAGTTATCCCCTATCCTCATGATAGGTTCGAAAGACCCACAGAGAATAAACAGAGCATTAGGTGCATATGTATACTGCTGCTCCATTAATTCTGGGGTACAACTGACGTCCGTTCTTGGGATTGGTGGGGTTTCCAGCAGTCTCCTGTGGACAGGAGATAACTTATGATCTTGGGATAACCCCTTTAAGGAATTGCACACCTTGGGCCTCATTTACTAAGGCTTTTCCGACTAGATTTTGTAGGGTTTTTTGGTGTTTCATGTGTTGTGCACCAGAATTTCCGACCAAAAATTCTAAAAACCCTACTAACTATTCACTTTACTCAGAAAACCCTACAAAGGGGAGTGGTCATCAGGAAAAAGAGGCATTCCTCAAAGAAACCCTACATTTTTTAAAGAAACCTACAAATTTACTAATGTTTCCACATAAAATGTGGGGGTTTGAGCTCTGGAAAACCTGACAACACAGAGAAGTTGTAAAAAATGCAAAATGTAGGGAAAATCGCCAAATACAACAATAGTAAATACTGTGGAAAAATACCTGTCAGAAACAAAGACCCACAAAGAAAACTACACTTCACTCTTAGTAAATCAGAGCCCTTGTGTGTAATTATACCCATTTGATAGTAAAGGGAGTAAAGTTAAAACCTCTGCACACATGTGTCCTCACACCTTCCAAGCACATGCACACTCTTTATCTGTATCCACCAGAGTGCCTGTCTATTCTGGCACATTAAAGAGGGGGACCCCCGAATATGACCATTCATATAGGACTTGTAGACAGAGCTTGCACAACCATCAAGTGCCAGGATCCAGGAGGAATATCCACTAGGTTCCCCTCCGGCTTCTCTCTCCCTGCCTGCCTAATTTTCATTGACGGGTCTTTTCCCTAGAGAAGCAAAATAGGAGAAATCTAGTAAATGTTATTTGCCAAACCCAGCACTTTAGGTCTTCTAAGACACTACAGTGCTTTACAGTAAAACATAGTTTACTGTAAACATGGCACTTATTGTAAAGATGAGCGAAGTTACAGTGATTCGATTCGTCATGAACCTCGCAGCTCGGCGTTTGCTGACTTTAGCCTGCATAAATTAGTTCAGCTTTCCGGTGCTCCACTGGGCTGGAAATGGTGGATACAGTCCTAGGAGAGTCTCTCCTAGGACTGTATCCACCTTTTCCAGCCCACCGGAGCACCTGAAAGCTGAACTAATTTATGCAGGCTAAAGTCAGCAACTGCCGAGCCGAGAAGTTTGTGATGAATCGAATTACTGTAACTTCGCTCACCTCTAACTTATTGATATAACATGATACCCACAGCTAAGGCTTTATGAATGTTCTAATGGGTTCTCTTTAAACTTTACAACATTGAAATATGTATCTAACTGCGTCTACATATTTCAATATTACCTCTTTATTTTATTTACTGATCAACAATTTTAATTTTTTTTTCCATGCAGAGCCCCAGCTGTACGGGCATCTGATGATCCATGAAACTTTGCTTCATATTAACTGTGTTCAAGAAAATGGTCTCATCTTTCCAGCAACTCGTGAGAGCATTTTGGATCTTGTCAAAAAGGAGTCCCTATTGACTCCTACCAAACCTACAAAGGAGCAAGTCCCATTACCAAAGCAACCTGAAACAGATGAAGTAGCTTTACCTGCCCCGGAAAGATCTCCTACAGAAATAAAGAGATGTCCAGAGCACCTGCTTGATGTCTGTAAACAGGAAAATGAACTTTATGTGAAATATGACTTTGCCCCTCAACCAGCACCAACATCCAATGATACCAGATCAGATGATATCCATGCATCTAAACCATGCTTAAAAGAAGACGAGAAGACATCTGTAAACTGTGATGATTGCGAGGAAAGGGAAACAAGCGTATTACAGATCAATGTACCTGATAAAGTCATCTTAATGGCATCAAATACACTTCATGATGAACCAACACCAGTTGTTTCAGAAATCCTCGAATTAGAGCAAAAACGGGTTGAATTAATGTCATCTGACTCATCCAAGAACCATATAGATACTCACTACACTATAAATACAGCAGGAGAAACTTTAGGTGAAGGTCCAGAGACTATGGTTATCATAGATACAAGCCAGCATGTTGATATGTCGCCTAATACCGCAGCCAATAATGATGATCCACAAACAGCTCTACTGGTTATTGAATCATGCGTTCCTAACCAAGACTGCAATATTAGAGACACAAAATCCCCAGTTCCTTCAATCTCTCAAGAGAATGATGACCATTCAAGCTCAGACCTTAACTGTGCATCGTATAATACGCCTCCAAGTGACACCTCCGAATCACAAAAAGTTCAGAAACCCAGGGGAGTCTCGCCAGCAGTTATGGATGTAATGCAGCGTCTGCAGCTCGACTCATCACTTTCTATTCCATCCTCCAAAAACGTAAACAGCTCAAATAAACTAAACATGGCCACTCGTTCATCGTCCTTTAAGGGAAGCACTTCGACTGCCAAAGAATTTCAAGGCATAATGAAGCCAAAGGCACAAATTACGAGACAGAAAGCAGTTGTGGGGACCCCTGGCCTCTTATCTCCTTCCATTTTGCAAAGGAAATTGTCTAGGGCAGTAGCAGCATCCAAAAATAACCTAGAGTCACAGAAGGCTCTTCCCAGAAAAAGCCCCATGACAAAGTCTAGAAGTTCTGACAGCGACACACATACTCCAGTCATAAGGTCCCAATCCTCTCTCCCTAGTCCATCGCCATACAGAAATTCACTATATTCTGGACTTTTACTTAGTGATCCAAAACCCAGAGCCCTTAAAAATACAATTTTGTCTGGGAACCGAAAAGATGGTGAGGCAAGTCAGCTGGATTCCAAAGTAACACAAACTACTTCAACAAATGAAGGATCACATAAGCATTTGTCTTCTGCCTACCAAAAGGGAAATACGACAGAAACACCAGTTTGTCTTTCTCCAGGTTCACCAGTCCTCATTGCAATCCCTTGTCCTTCATCTATTAGACCAACACCATCATCCACAGTTTCTGAACCAAATTCACGGGTTCAGTCCCCTTTGACATTACGTTCTAGGATGTTTTCTCCTCCCCCAAGTCAAAATGCAGTATGTCCTAAGTCTCCTCGTGTCCCTTCCTTCTCTAACACCAGAGCGTGTTCATTTACTCCACTTTCCTTTAGTAATCTGGAGCGTTCATCTTCATCATCAGCAAACTCTACTCCAACTTGCACCAGTCCCCCACCTCATCCCTGGTCTCCTGGATTTTCTGCCCATTCCAGGAGATCCTTTGGAAGCAATGCATACAGCACTGGAGACAATCCTATCAGCCCAAGTTCACTGCATTCACCGGTTGGGTCCTCCAGTGAAGAAAATACATTTTGGTGTTCAAGCAGATCACCGCCATGTTTGGCTTCCGATTCGAATTCCCATACATCTGGCATCAGTACTCATGAGTTAACCAGCATCCACTGGCCTGATGTCCAAGAACTACGTACAAAGTATGGGCCCTTCAAAACACCGAAATTTACAAATTCGGAAAAGAAGTATGATTTGAAGTCTCCACCTTCTTTTAGGCAAAGCAAGTCTCTTGATGATAGAGCAGATCTATTCTCCAACACCAGTTCCCTGAATTTTGCAGCGTTACATTCCCCAACGGTAGTGCCTAGCGAAACCATAGAGCATTATGAAAGTACAGAGAAGTTGGACTCTTCTGACACAAAAGAAAAAGCCACCTTAAAGGCAAGTTATTCCACCACTGTTAACATACAAATTGGTGGAAGTGGCCGAATTGCATCTTTTAGCAATGCCCAGGTGAGTCTTACGCATCCCCTGCTCCAAGCTCCAGAGACACTCTCTTCCAGGAAGATAAACATTAATGGAAGCACCTTAGAGCATAAAAATGTGAATTACAGGAAAAAATAAGGAGGGAGGGGACTTCAATATATGAAACGTGTCCTCTAGATTAGAGGAGGAACAAAGAAGAACAATGATACCAAAGATAAGACACAACAATATACCAGTCTGCACTTTCTTTCTATGTAGAGCATTCTTATCATGTGCCAATATGGCGGGCCACAAGACGGTCAGTCAGTAGGACTTAATAGTAGGAGGTTCATTGAAGTTGCACTTAACAGTGAACTTTTTGCTGAAAAGATCTGTGGTAAGGTCTTTGTATTGTCAAACATACACCAAAGAAAAAATATGTTAATCTTCTGTACATACCCTTCACCACCCCCATAAAGTTACAGACATGAGACAATATTTCACAGGAATCATTTATTGCATTAAATTCTGTCTCATAGTACAGAACTTAAGAATAATGGGAAAACTTTATTGGGTATAAATAGAAAACAGTAATTATGAACGTAAAAATGTGCCATATGGAAAAAAAAAAGAATTCATCATAGACATGTAATTTTGTCTACGATACGGGAACAATGTCGTATTTCGATTCCTTGGGTCTGCCAAAAGATTACATCTTGAGGATATATTAAGTCTGGGTTATGAGTGGGTTCTTCTTCTGGTCTTTATAAGTCCTGTTGTAGCAGGGCCAGTGTATGTCAGCTCTTGGGCCACCCAGAGGAACCACTTGTCTTCTTGTGGGCAGGTCCGGCACAGATCAGGATACTTTAATTCTGTAATGTGAATCTACCGCTCTTCTTACCATACCAACCTGTGTTTACATGAAAGGGCATTGTGGAATTCTTTGAGCAGATACAGATTATAGAAGCAGTACATGAGGCAATGATTTTGGGCACGTTTTCTTCTTGAACAAGTACTTCTTACGTAGTAAAAGGTCTGTGGAGTTATGATGCTAGTCTTAGAGGGGTACTCCACTGGCCAGCGGTTGGAACATTTAGTTCAGAACGCTGTGCGGGGGTCGGCCACACCCCCTCGTGACATCACACCACACCCCCTAAATGCAAGTCTATGGGAGGGAAGATTAAGATTTTTAACAGAAGTAATTTCCAAATCTCAAAGGAGGTAGTGCGGCACTGCGTGAGTGTGCTGGATTAGGAATGGCAGGTGGGAGTTGGTGTAGCTGTAATGCCTCTGGTGGTGCTCAGATACTATAATAAGCAAAGTTCATAATATCCGTGAAGAGAAATGAAAATATCATCACTCACCAGTGTGGCTGCAGGGTCTTCTTTATTGAGACATACTCACATGCAGGGTACAGAAGAGAGGGGAGTGGGGGGACAAGTGGTGGCGACCGAGCTCTAGTTTCACACACTTGGTGTGCTTCGTCCGGCCATCAAATCTGTTTAACTTTCTGGCACCAGTTGATTTAAAAAGAAAATGACGTCATGAGCCCCGACACCCGCACTCAGTATTTGGAACAAAATGTTCCGAACGATGAGGCAGTGGCGTACCCCTTTAAAGAATACCTGTTATTGTTGTTTAGGGGTTTACGCTTTAAGACTCACTAAAAATCTGCAGAGAAAGCCATTGAAATGAATGTGTGAATAGTTATTATAAGGATGATGACAATCAAATATCAAAGGGTTAATTGAATCTTGACATTTATGGCATATCCACATAATGGGGATTATTTACTAACGTGATCCCAACTCTTTTTCTCTCGGGTTTTGCGCCCAAATTTGTTAAAAAAAAACAACTCCATTTTACAAGAAATAAAAACTGAAAGGGGGCGTGGTCACAGGATAAATGGGGTGCAGTCCCAACAAAAGGGGTGTGTCCTTGACAGTTTTGAAAAATCCCCAAATATTTACTAAGGTTTCCACAGAAAATGTGGTGGATTTGAGCTGAAGAATCAGAACAGTTGTAAAAAAAAAAGCAAAGTAAATACCTTGGGAAAATATTTGTCGGAAATCAAAACCAACAAAGAAAACTACACAACACTCTAAGTAAATAAACCCCAATATGTCATACATGCATGATGAGGGTCCCACCTCTGAAGAAGAGTCTCACAACCCCGTCTGGATGGATTTTTGCAGTCGAGGTGGTAGAAAACAGTCTATCAGTGATTGGGGAAAACACAACTGTCGTTAAAGGGGTATTTCCAGGAAAAAACTTTTCTTTTATATCAACTGGCTCCAGAAAGTTAAACAAATTTGTAAATTACTTCTATTTCTATTAAAAAAATCTTAATCCTTTCAATAATTACCAGCTGCTGAAGTTGAGTTATTGTTTTCTGTCTGGCAACAGTGCCCTTTGCTGACATCTCTGCTTGTCTCGGGAACTGCACAGAACAGAACAGGTTTGTTATGGGGATTTGCTTCTAAACTGGGCGGTTCCCGAGACAGGTGTCATCAGAGAGCACTTAGACAGAAAAAAACAACTCAACTTCTGAAGCTCATAAGTACTGAAAAGATGAAGATTTTTTAATAGAAGTAATTTACAAATCTGTTTAACTTTCTGGAGCCAGTTGAGATATATATATATATATATATATATATATATATATATATATATATAACAAAGTTTTTTTTCCTGGATAACCCCTTTAACTTCTATGGGAGTTAGGTGTATTAAACAACCGAATGGGCCGCTTTATACTCTTAAAGGGGTACTCCGATCCCAAGACATCTTATCCCCTATCCTTTGGATAGGGGATAAGATGTCTGATCGCGGGGGTCCCGCCAGCAGCGGGACCCCCACGATCAGACATCTTATCTCCTATCTTTTGGATAGGGGATAAGATGTCTTGGGGCCGGAGAACCCCTTTAAGTGTATAAAGCGGCCCATTCGTTGTTTTTGGCTACTCCAACAAGGCTTGCCGGCCAGACGAGGCGGGACCTGCATCTGTCAGACATTTATGGTATATTTTGTGTATTTGCAATGGGTGTCAAGCTTGGAATACATCTTCGAGTTGGGTAGATAGACGTAGTTAAAAAGTCATTTTCAATTATAATAATAGGGAACTGGATGTTAATAGAGGGAGGACCCTTGTTTATTACCGGTAAAGAGTGGCCGCCTTTTTTGTAAGGTGGAGAAAAGTAGGTTGCAAGTTTAGAGAATGTAGATACTTTAGTGTAACGTATGTGAACTGTGCTGTGATTCGGCTTCAGAATGGGATTACTTTAAAGGGGTACTCCGGTGGGGGGGGGGGGGGGGGAATGTAAATTAACTGGTGCTAGAAAGTTAGGCTGCGTTCACATCTCGATGTCTCCATCCAACTTGAGTACACCATTTTATAACTTAAAATCGTATATAAAGTCGGATCCATAAAAAAATCGGATCCATTACACACATCCGATTTGATCCGCATCCGATTTCACACGATTTTTTGTTCGGGTCTGAAGTCGGGTTTGACCACGATTTCAGACCCGAACAAAAATCGTGTGAAATCGGTTGCGGGTCGAATCAGATGTGTGTTATAATCGTATAATCATTTACTTTATATATGATTTCATACGATTTTAAAGGGGTATTCCAGGCAAAAACTTTTTTTTTATATATCAACTGGCTCCGGAAAGTTAAACAGATTTGTAAATTACTTCTATTAAAAAATCTTAATCCTTCCAATAGTTATTAGCTTCTGAAGCTGAGTTGCTGTTTTCTGTCTAACTGCTTTCTGATGACTCACGTCCTGGGAGCTGTCCAGCTCCTATGGGGATATTCTCCCATCATGCACAGCTCCCGGGACGTGACATCATCATTGAGCAGTTAGACAGAAAACTTCAGAAGCTAATAACTATTGGAAGGATTAAGGTTTTTTAATAGAAGTCATTTACAAATCTGTTTAACTATCCGGAGCCAGTTGATATATAAAAAAAAGTTTTTGCCTGGAATACCCCTTTAAGTTATAAAATGGTGTACACAAGTCGGATGGAGAAATCGTGATGTGAACGCAGCCTTAAACAGATTTGTAAATTACTTCTATTAAAAAAATTCTTAATCCTTCCAGTACTTATCAGCTGCTATATGATCCACAGGAAGTTCTTTTCTTTTTGAATTTCCTTTCCAGTCTGTTTAAGTTTCTAGCGCCAGTTGATTTAAAAAATATATATTTTCCAGTGGAGTACTCCTTTAAGTTACTCTGCTCCTAACTAGGGAGAGTTTATTTTAAGGTGACCACTGTTAGGTAGCTGTCCCTCCTTGGACCATCAGGATCCATTATACAGATTCATCATATGCTCATCTCTACTTTATTAATGCCATTGTAATTATATTTTTAAAAAACTACTGTATGCATTTTTTTATGGTTTACTGAGGTAAAAATTTTAATTTTTACTACATGGCACCACTTCAAATTGAGTCCAATTAAGAGTAAAGGGAGGAACTCACTGATGACCTTGCAAATATTTTTCTAATACTGGTGAAGAAACACGGACATAGCAGGATAGGGCATGGACACTGCTAACCAGAAGCAGGTAACAGCCGTTTCACGCCCAAGGGCGTGAAACGGCTGTTACCTGCTTGTGGTTAGCAGTGTCCATGCTGTATCCTGCTATGTTCTTGACCAAAGCTGAACATACCCATATGTTGCCAGAGTTTTCACTGTGACTACAGAGCGTTTGGATGACAAAGGTCCTGGGACTCCCTCTATGACATCCATATGTCCTAAAGGGCAGTGGTCCCCAACCCAGTCCTCAAGGCCCACCAACAGTCCATGTTTTTTTCAGTTAATCTGGTGGAATAGAATAGGTAAAAATTCTAACCCTGGACTGTTGGTAGGCTTTGAGGACTGGGTTGGGGCCCTCTGCCATAGGACCTATATATATATATACAAGAGTCACTGGTATACTGGATGGCACTAGATACTCAACCACTATTCATTATATGCTCCAGCAATAGGCTTCAGAACAGGTTAGGACTCGTTCACATTGCTGTTGTACTCCAGTAAAGGGAGCTCCGTTGGTCAATCCACAGGAAGGACGGGAGTTAAAGGGGTACTCCGGTGGAGGAAAAAAAACTTTTTTTTTTTTTTTTATAAAACAACTGGTGCCAGAAAGTAAAACAGATTTGTAAATGACTTCTATTAAAAAATCTTTACCCTTCCAGTACTTTTCAATGGCTGTATGCTACAGAGGAAATTCTTTTCTTTTTGAATTTCTTTTTTGTCTTGTCCACAGTACTCTCGGCTGACACCTCTGTCCGTGTCAGGAACTGTCCAGAGCAGCATAGGTTTGCAATGGGGATTTTCTCCTGCTCTGGACAGTTCCTGATACGGGCATCAGGTGTTAGCAGAGAGCACTGTGGACAAGACAAAAAAGAAATTAAAAAAGAAAAGAATTTCCTCTGTAGCATACAGCTGCTAAAAAGTACTGGAAGGAATAAGATTTTTTTTAATAGAAGTAATTTACAAATCTGTTTAACTTTCTGGCACCAGTTGATAAAAAAATAAATAAAAAAAAAACGGCGTACCCCTTTAAACCGTCAGGTCCTGCATCAAGCGCTCATCTTGACAGCAGGAAGAAGAGATTAGATGGGGGACCGCGCAGAGATGTACAGGAGCTGTAGGGGAACTGGGTTAGGTAGGTGTATCGGTACCACTACTGGGAACATTGTTATACATAATGGTGCATGCAGGATTGTTGGACCAACACTGACCACATATATTATTTTATTCTGACCAATAAGCTTTTTGTCTTAAGCTTCATACTCTGTTATGGAGTTTCCCTTTACATAACACAAGACCACATTACCAAATGGGGGTCATAATATGGGGACAGCGTGTTATGTGCTTACAAGACAAGTGCTTGCCCTACAGACTACACGACAACAGGATTATGTTGATGGAATTGCAGTGTAGAATTTTGCGGACCAATACAAATACAAATCCGAATGGTACGTAGCAATAGATTGTTGTGAATTCCCATATTCTAGACATCCATTGTGATATTGGACTCCACTGCCGTTAGGTTGTACTAAGGACTGAGCCCCACAGTATGTATACTAAGGGGGTGTAATGTAAACTCACCTGTGTAAATAGATATGAGCATTTATTAATCCTAAGTACCTGTGGCTCATTTTATATACCTGTACATTACATTTGTGTAATCATTTTGTATTGTCAATAAACAAAGCTCTTACCATTACTACAATTCTCTGTGTTTATTTATTTTCATTGACCTTTTATGGAATCAGCCTAACGCTGGGTTCACACCACGTCTTTCAAATACGATTACCGTATACGGTTTTCCGCAAAAAAAAAACGTATGGCAAAAACCGTATGCTACCGTATACAACCGTATGACTCCAAATTAAAACGTATATGGTTTTTCCCCGTACGGTTCTATCCGTTTGCATCAGTTTTTGCCAACGGTTTTGCTATTTTGTTGGAATTAGTTTTCCAGCAATTTAATAAAGTTACTATTGTTCTATTGAAATTCCAATCTGCGCATGTGTCAACTCCAAAAACGGATTAGAAAAACCGTGTGCAACCGTATTCTGAAATTCTGTGTACGGTTCTCATAGACAACAATGTTAAAAGAACCGCATACGGTTTTCCAACCGGAGGCAAAAACGTGGTCGATAGCGTTTTTGCCTACGGTTGAAAAGTCGGCAAAACCGTATCCGAGGCAAAACGGATGCAACCGTACACAACATTTGGCATACGGTTTACAATGCATTCTCTATGCATACGGTTTCGGATACGGTCGTATACGTTTTTTTGCGGAAAACCGTATACAGTTACCGTATTTGAAAAACGTGGTGTGAACCCAGCCTAAGGGTGGGTTCACACCACGATTTTCTATACAGTTTTTGGATATGGTTTAAAAATAAAAAAAGCAACTGTACAGAAAACCGTGCCCATAGACTTTCCATTCAAAACCGTATGCACCATATTGCATACGGTTGTCTCCGTTTTTCACACCACACGGTTTTTTACTTTTTTTTTTCTGGACAGAAAACCGTGGCCTACCATGGTTTTTGGTCCAGGTGAAAAACCGTATTGACCCGTATACGTTTTTTTTTAACATGGGAGTCAATGGGAACCGTACAGAACCATATGTGCGTGCGGTTCCATCCGGTTTTTACCATACGGTTTTTGACTTTGCACAGTTTTTTTTCTTGGAATTTCAATCAAACAAGTGAAACTTTATTCATAATGGAGTGAAAAGTTCAAAACGTATGCGTTTTTTTTCTTAAACGGATGCAACCGGACATCACTTTTCAAACCGTATACAGATAAAACTTTGTACACACGTTTTGATACAGTTCAGTCAGGTTTTGAGGAATCCGTTTTTTTATCAAAAACCTGAAAAAAAACTGTATTGCAAACACGTGGTGTGAACCCAGCCTAAGGCCATGTTCACACGGCAGAATTTTCTGCCCATTATGTTCAATGGTTTTCTGCTTTGAACATTCCGCAAAATTTAAAGAACTGTCTATAAATTTTGCAGAATTGCGTTGGAATTTCATTGAACTCAATGGGGCTGGAATTTCGGCAGAATTTGCGGTTGTGTGAGCATCGCCTCATTGCTGCAGATTCCTATTGTTTTCAATGGCGGAACTTCTGCACCGGAAACATCTGGCGCAGAAATTCAAATTCTGACCTGCGTAGAAAAAATTGACTTGTCAACTCTCTCGGCAGAATCCACACGGAAATTCATTACCATCTATGGAGACAGAGCATTTCCAAGTGATCCTGCGGGCGGCGGAATGTCTGCCCAGAAATTTTCCTTGCCGACATTCAGTGTGTACATAAAGGGGTACTCCGGCCCCAAGACATCTTATCCCCTATCCAAAGGATAGGGGATAAGATGTCTGATTGCAGGGGGCCTGCTGCTGGGGACCCTCGCAATCTAGCATGCAGCACCCACCTGTAAGCACTGCAGGAAGCACTGGAGGCTCTCCGTGTTATGCCTCACAACCACGGGGACAGAGTATCGTGACGTCACGACTCCGCCCCCTGTGTGACATCACGTCCCGCCACCTCAATGAAAGTCTATGGGAGGGGGCGTGACGGCATTCGCAAGAAACCCTGCAGTCGCAAGAAATCCATTTCTTGTGACTGCAGGGTCACGGCCACTTATGGGTCCCAACCCGACTCCATTTACTTACATGAATTGCGATGCAGCTAGATCGCAGAAACGCGACACAGTGATTTTTGGCTGCGTGATCAGAAATCGCTATGAAGCCCCTAATAATCAGAGAGATATCAATATATCTGGTGGTAAAACTACTTCAATGGGGTTTTCTGAGATGATGATGATGATTTTAAAGGGGTACTCTGGTGGAAAACAATTTTTTTCAAATCAACTTGTTCCAGGAAGTAAAACAGATTTGTAAATTACTTCTATTATAAAATCTTAATCCTGCCAGTATTTATCAGCTGAGCAAGTTGAGTTGTTCTTTTCAGTCTGACCACAGTGCTCTCTGCTGACACCTCTGTCCATATCAGGAACTGTCCAGAGTAGGAGAAAATCCCCATAGCAAACCTCTCCTGCTCTGGACAGTTCCTGACATGGACAGAGGTGTCAGCAGAGAGCACTGTGATCAGGCAGAAAGGAACTTCAGAAAGAAATACAACTTCCTCTGTAGTATACAGCAGCTGATAAGTACTGGAAGGATTAAGATTTTTAAATAGAAGTCATTTACATATCCATTTTAACTGGCCCCAGTTGATTTAAAAAAAATTGTTTCCCACTTGTAATTTATTTATGTATTTATGTAAATTTTTGCTCATAACATAAGGTACGAAGAAAATGGCTGCTAGAGAAAGAGGAGGAGCTGAATATATGCTATCTGTCTACCGGAAAATAGCAGGGACAGACTTAGTAATGAAAACAGAGTTAAAAGTGTCAGGATTATAAAAACACTCCTTTTTGGAAAAACAGCACCACTACTGTCCACAGGTTGTGTCTGGTACTGCAGCCTGACTCTATTGAACTGAATGGGACAGATCTGCAGTACTACACACAACCTGTGGACAAGAGTAGTGCTGTTTTTTGCAAAAAGAAGCAGCATTTTTCTTATTCTGGACAATCCATTTAAAGGGGTACTCCGCTGCTCAGCGTTTGGAACAAAATGTTCAGAATGCTTAGAGCCAGAGCCGGGAGCTAGTGATGTCATAGCCCCGCCCCCTCATGACGTCACGCCACACCCCTTCAATGCAAGTCTATGGGAGGGGGCGCGACGGCTGTGACGCCCCCTCCCATAGACTTGCATTGAGGGGGTGGCGTGTGACATCATGAGGGGGCGGGGCTATGACATAACAAGCTCTCAGCGCCGTCTCTAAGCTTTCGGAACATTTTGTTCCAAATGCTGAGCAGCCGAGTACCCTTCTAAGGTACACAATGGTCCAATACATGTAATCTTCGATGGTGGGTGCCACATGGAAGGATATGGGATCCATAAAACAAGAACAGCACTGCTATGGAAGGGGGGGGGGGTATTTCATTTTTCTATTTACACATTAGGGTGAAAATCGGCAAAATAAAGACACATGTAGCACCACTATTGATTGGTACTATTGTATTCCTTTTTTCGACTGAATACTGTATAAGATCAAATTTTAGAAATAGTAGTAGATATGCAGTATGTACCACGTTTCGGCCCAACGAGGACATTATCAAGCCATAGCTGCAGGCAGCATAGCAGGCAACTGTGAGGGGCATTCAGAAGTAACAGAGAGACCAAGAAGAAAGTGGGGGTAAGAATAACCTAGTGCTATGTACAGGAGAGATAACGGCAAACTGTGAACCTGTCTGCCTCCTTCAGAGGATCCATACAGTGTATAATGTGGAAATCAAGCTTTCTCTCTCATCTTTGACCCCCCCCCCCCCCCCCCCCCCATTAAGGACCAGGTTTTTTTTCCGTTTTTGCACTGAAAATTTTTTTATCCTTACCTTTAAAAAACTCTTTCAATTTCACACCTAAAAATCCATATGATGGCTTATTTTTTGCACCACCAATTCTACTTTGTAATGACGTCAGTCATTTTACCCAAAAATCTACAGTGAAACGGAGAAAAATTATCATTGTGAGACAAAATTGAAAAAAAAAATACACCATTTTGTAATTTTGGGGGCTTCCGTTTCTACGCAGTACATTTTTCGGTAAAAATGACACCGTATCTTTATTCTGTAGGTCCATACGATTAAAATGATCCCCTACTTATATAGGTTGGATTTTGTCGCACTTCTGGAAAAAATCATAACTACATGCAGGAAAATGTATACGTTTAAAATTGTCATCTTCTGACCCTTATAATTTTTTTATTTTTCTGTGTATGGGGCGGTATGAGGGCTCAATTTTTGCGCAGTGATCTGAAGTTTTTAGCGGTACCATTTTTGTAATGATAGGACTTATTTTTATTCATTTTTTCAGGATATAAAAAAGTGACTAAAAATACGCTATTTTGGACTTTGGAATTTTTTTGCGCGTACGCCATTGACCGTGCGATTTAATTAAATATATATTTATAATTCGGACATTTCCGCACGTGGCGATACCACATATGTTTATTTTTTGTTTTTATTTACACAGTTTTTTTTTTTATGGGAAAAGGGGGATGATTCAAACTTTTATTAGAGAAGGGGTTAAATGATCTTCATTAACTTTTAACTTTTTTTCACTTTTTTTTGCAGTGTTATATCTCCCATAGGGACCTATAACACTGCACACACTGATCTTTTACATTGACCAGTGGTTTCTCATAGGAAATCATTGATCAATGATTCTGCCGCTTGACTGCTCATGCCTGGATCTCAGGCACTGAGCAGTCATTCGGCGATTGGACACCAGGAGGCAAGGTAAGGGACCCTCCTGCTGTGTCACAGCTGTTCGGGATGCTGCAATTTCGCCACGGACATCCCGATCAGCCCCCTGAGCCAGCTTTAGATGCGTTCAACTTTAAATGCCGTGTCTAAACGGTTAATTGCTATTAGCCACGGGTCCCTTACCGGGACCCGCTATGACCCGCGTTATAGTATGGGAGCGGACTCAGGGCATACAGGTACGCCCTTGGTCCTTAACAGGTTAGAGGGGTACTCCCGTGAAAAACAATTTTTTTCAACTGGTGCCAGAAAGTTAAACAGATTTGTAAATTACTTCTTTTAAAAAATCTTAATCCTTCCAGTACTTTTTAGGGGCTGTATTGTTACGCCTAGCGCTCCGGGCCCCCGCTCCTCCCCGGAGCGCCCACGGCGTCTTTCTCCCTGCAGCTCCCCGGTCGGTCCCGCTGACCGGGAGCGCTGCTCTGTCATGGCCGTTGGGGATGCGATTCGCACAGCGGGACGCGCCCGCTCGCGAATCGCATCCCAGGTCACTTACCCGTTCCCGTCCCCTGCTGTCATGTGCTGGCGCGCGCGGCTCCGCTCTCTAGGGCGCGCGCGCGCCAGCTCCCTGAGACTTAAAGGGCCAGTGCACCAATGATTGGTGCCTGGCCCAATTAGCTTAATTGGCTTCCACCTGGTCCCTGACTATATCTATCCTCCTCCCATGGACTTCCTTGCCGGATCTTGTTGCACTTGTGCCTAGTGAAAGCGTTTTGTGTGTTTAAAGCCTGTGTACCAGAACTTCTGCTATCTCCCCTGACTACGAACCTTGCCGCCTGCCCACGACCTTCTGCTACGTCCGACTTTGCTTCTGCCTACTCCCTTGTACCTCGCCTATCTTCAGCAGTCAGAGAGGTGAGCCGTTGCTAGTGGATACGACCTGGTCACTACCGCCGCAGCAAGACCATCCCGCCTTGCGGCGGGCTCTGGTGAAAACCAGTAGTGGCTTAGAACCGGTCCACTAGCGCGGTCCTCGCCATCCCTCTCTGGCACAGAGGATCCACTACCTGCCAGCCGGCATCGTGACAGTAGATCCGGCCATGGATCCCGCTGAAGTTCCTCTGCCAGTTGTCGCTGACCTCCCTACGCTGGTCGCCCAGCAAGCTCGTCAGATCGCCCAACAAGATCACCAGCTGTCGTACTTGACCACCATGACACAGCAACTCCAGTCACAACTACAGCAAGTACAGTCACAGCTACAGCAGCAACAACCATCTCCTCCGCCAGCTCCTGCACCCCTTCCGCAGCGAGTGGCCACTCCTAGCCTCCGCCTGTCCTTGCCGGACAAATTTAATGGGGACTCTAAGTTTTGCCGTGGCTTTCTTTCGCAATGTTCCCTGCACTTGGAGATGATGTCGGACCAGTTTCCTACTGAAAGGTCTAAGGTGGCTTTCGTAGTCAGCCTTCTGTCTGGAAAAGCTCTGTCATGGGCCACACCGCTCTGGGACCGCAATGACCCCGTCACTGCCTCTGTACACTCCTTCTTCTCGGAAATTCGAAGTGTCTTTGAGGAACCTGCCCGAGCCTCTTCTGCTGAGACTGCCCTGCTGAACCTGGTCCAGGGTAATTCCTCCGTTGGCGAGTACGCCATACAATTCCGTACTCTTGCTTCTGAACTATCCTGGAATAATGAGGCTCTCTGCGCGACCTTTAAAAAAGGCCTATCCAGCAACATTAAAGATGTTCTGGCCGCACGAGAGACTCCTGCTAACCTGCATGAACTCATTCATCTAGCCACTCGCATTGACATGCGTTTTTCTGAGAGGCATCAAGAGCTCCGCCAGGAAAAAGACTTAGATCTCTGGACACCTCTCCCACAGTCTCCACTGCAATCTGCGCCTAGGCCTCCCGCCGAGGAGGCCATGCAAGTGGATCGGTCTCGCCTGACCCTGGAAGAGAGGAATCGCCGTAAGGAAGAGAATCTTTGTCTGTACTGTGCCAGTACTGAACATTTTTTGGTGGATTGCCCAATCCGTCCTCCACGTCTGGGAAACGCACGCTCGCACCCAGCTCTCGTGGGTGTGGCGTCTCTTGATGCTAAGTCGGCTTCTCCACGTCTCACGGTGCCTGTTCGGATTTCTACTTCAGCCAGCTCTTCCCTCTCAGCCGTGGCCTGCCTGGACTCTGGAGCTTCTGGGAATTTTATTCGGGAGTCCTTAGTGAATAAATTCCGCATTCCGGTGACCCGTCTTGTCAAGCCACTCCACATTTCCGCGGTCAACGGAGCCAGGTTGGATTGCACCGTGCGTTTCCGCACGGAGCCCCTCCTAATGTGCATCGGACCTCATCACGAGGAAATTGTATTTTTTGTCCTTCCTAATTGCACTTCTGAAGTTCTCCTTGGACTACCCTGGCTTCAACACCATTCCCCAACCCTGGATTGGTCCACTGGGGAGATCAAGAGTTGGGGTCCCTCTTGTTCCAAGGACTGCCTTCAACCGGTTCCCAGTACTCCCTGCCGTGACCCTGTGGTTCCTCCTGTATCCGGTCCCCCTAAGGTCATTAAGGACTCTGCCTGCCACAGGAAATGCCTCTCCCCCCCTCCCAGGCCCATCAGGCAAGCCCCTGTGTCCCCTCATGGCCCTCGTCCTGGTGTCACACTGCCCCGTGCCAGGTCTCGCCCTCTGCCCTCTCTCCCCCTTCCTACTCCTGCTGTTCTGCCTGCCGTTGAGGAATCCCTCCATCCTTTCCCGGTGTCCTCATCCCAGGGGAGGCAGTTACCGGTTAAAGAGAAGGGGAGACCTAAGGGGGGGGGGTACTGTTACGCCTAGCGCTCCGGGCCCCCGCTCCTCCCCGGAGCGCCCACGGCGTCTTTCTCCCTGCAGCTCCCCGGTCGGTCCCGCTGACCGGGAGCGCTGCTCTGTCATGGCCGTTGGGGATGCGATTCGCACAGCGGGACGCGCCCGCTCGCGAATCGCATCCCAGGTCACTTACCCGTTCCCGTCCCCTGCTGTCATGTGCTGGCGCGCGCGGCTCCGCTCTCTAGGGCGCGCGCGCGCCAGCTCCCTGAGACTTAAAGGGCCAGTGCACCAATGATTGGTGCCTGGCCCAATTAGCTTAATTGGCTTCCACCTGGTCCCTGACTATATCTATCCTCCTCCCATGGACTTCCTTGCCGGATCTTGTTGCACTTGTGCCTAGTGAAAGCGTTTTGTGTGTTTAAAGCCTGTGTACCAGAACTTCTGCTATCTCCCCTGACTACGAACCTTGCCGCCTGCCCACGACCTTCTGCTATGTCCGACTTTGCTTCTGCCTACTCCCTTGTACCTCGCCTATCTTCAGCAGTCAGAGAGGTGAGCCGTTGCTAGTGGATACGACCTGGTCACTACCGCCGCAGCAAGACCATCCCGCCTTGCGGCGGGCTCTGGTGAAAACCAGTAGTGGCTTAGAACCGGTCCACTAGCGCGGCCCCCGCCATCCCTCTCTGGCACAGAGGATCCACTACCTGCCAGCCGGCATCGTGACATGTATACTACAGAGGAAATGGTTTTCTTTTTGGATTTCTCTTCTGTCATGACCACAGTGCTCTCTGCTGACATCACGACCACAGTGCTCTCTGCTGTCCATTTTAGGAACTGTCCAGAGCAGCATATGTTTGCTATGGGGATTTTCTCCTGCTCTGGACAGTTCCTAAAATGGACAGCAGAGTTCAGCAGAGAGCACTGTGCTCGTGACAGAAGAGAAATCCAAAAAGAAAACAATTTCCTCTGTAGTATACAGCCTCTAAAAAGTATTGGAAGGATTAAGATTTTTTTTAATAGAAATCATTTACAAATCTGTTTAACTTTCTGGCACCAGTTCATTAAAAAAAATAAAAGTTTTCCATAGGAGTACCCCTTTAAACTCCTGAGCAGCTGTATCTTGTTTAGACATGCACCAGATGTGGTCCACATGCTAATGACCCTATAGTTTTCTTCACAAGTAATAGTGTGTATACCATAAACATGAACAGTGTTCACTTCTTTATTCATTTTACATATTAAGAACAATATTTTAAACTTTGTTTGTCCCAGTTCATGTATTAGTGCTTCAAACGAAAAAAATATATATATATATATATATGTTTTTAACTGGGAAATTTGGTCATTTTGGTGCCTTTGGCAATTGTGGTTGTGGTTATGGTTTTTTATTTTTGTTGATAAGTGCTACTTTATGAATGTTATCCCCTCTCTTTACTTATGATCATTATCAGCAGTTCACTGCTTAGACCACAGCTGCTTTTGCAATGTAAACCCTCACTTGCTTTGATCCTGTTGCAATTTCTTTCCTTTCTGCTCACATAGCACCTTAGAAACCTAATGCATCGATAACCGCCCACATGCTATCTATATAGTAGAGGACAACCCAGTACAGTGAAAGCCGGTTTAGTCCAGTACACTTTCTCCGCTACTATGTCATTCATGGCACAGCAGAGCGGAGTAGGTGCTGTGAGGTAAGTGGCCCAACAACTAAGGGAAAGGAAGTGCTCGTGTGAGTACTACTGGCAAACAGGCCAGCTCTGGTCCCATCCCACTGAAATGGAGAGAATGAGAAACAGCACCATGGAGGGGACTCTCAGGGGCTCAATAATCACTACCCTAATAATCAGACCAAAATCACCTTGTCACCTTGAGGGGTTAATCTAGTAAAACCATGCAGGTATTGTTGTAGCCATATCACCCTGCAGAATAAAGGTAATGGCCCTGATTTATCCAAAATGTAGGGTTGGGTTTGTTTTTTTGGTTTCAACCCGACAATCTTTTTCCCTATCAATTTATTATTGTGTCGCACGTTTTGTCGCAATCGTTTTTTTTTTTTTTCCGCAGGCAGTTTTTTTTTTTGTCTCAGCTTTCTAATTCTCGCGTTATTAGCAAATTTCCTGTCAGAAGAAATAACTAATATTTTTTTTTAGTTTAGAAAACAATGCATAATGACTATTGACATAAGAGCATGTATCGGAGAGTTTAGAAGCCGAAAAAGGGGCGTTTCCCGACCAAAAACCAAGGTTTCCAACGGATTTATTAAGAAACCGACCAGACTTTTAGGGTTTCAGTGTACTTCTTGAAGCAGTGGGAAAAAAAGGACACTGAAACCCTAAAAGTCTGGTCGGGTTTCTTAATAAATCAGTTGGAAACCTTGGTTTTGGTCGGGAAACGCCCCTTTTTCGGCTTGAAAAATCCCTGAGTAGGGTTCGTAGGAAAGGCTTGTCGCAGTTTGTCGCACGATGTCTGCACCTTGTCGCAGACATCTTGCGCCAAAAAAAATAAATAATGATAAATGAGGGCCAATATGTCTTTTATATCCCACAGTGAATCAAAAAAAAAAGAAATGTTATTTTTTTCCCATTCCACCCCACAAATATATATATATATATATATATATATATATATATATATATATATATATGTTTTCGCATTACGGCTCATATGGCTAGTACAGCTTGCTTAGAGCAAAGTAGTCAGTGCTTCCTGTAACCTTTTCCCTTAGTTCAGCTCACTGGTTCCCAACCGGGGTGCCTCCAGCTGTTGCAAAACTGCAACTTCCGGCATGCCCGGACAGCCAAAGGCTGGGAGTTGTAGTTTTGCAACAGCTGGAGGCACCCTGGTTGGCAAATACTGTTCCAGCTTCTCATTTACCCCACAAGTTGCTCGTAACAAGGCCAGCATTTCTAGGTGGCGCTCTGACTGACCAACAACAGTCCAATAGCAAATCCACAAAACAGAAACAAAGAACGGCACTCACCAAGAGTTCTTCGTATTTCTTCATTCAAATAAGTGCACATTGACATCCCCACACCAAAAGGGCTTGGATGCTGCACGGCTGCACGGCCAGCAAACTGGTGTGAGAGAACACCGGGGCACCTACATTCCTACAGCAGAGAGAGAGCAGTGTATAAGTGCCATTGGTGCTACCTACAGTGAGACGTACTATGTACAAGGGCAGATAGGGTCGCCACCTTTCTTGCAAAAAAAATATCGGCCATGATAATTTGCATAATTAATTATATATGCGTAACATCAGAGTACACATACACGGAGGAATTTTGGCCCTATTTTTTTATATTTCTCCATATAGGGGCATGTGTGAGAGCTCATTTTTTGTGCCCCGATCTGTAGTTTTTACCAGTACTATTGTTGTATTGACTTTTTGATCGCTTTTTTTTATTTTTTTTTAAAGCAAATTCAGAAGTTGTAGTTAGTTACTAAGGCTGCTTTCACACTATAAAATTCATCCGTTAAAAGATCCGTTATAAACGTCCGTTAGAAAAGCTTTAAAAAAGGATGTTAAACGTCCGTTACAAAATCGCATTAAAGGGGTAGTCCAGTGGTGAAAAACTTATCCTCTATACTAAGGATAGGGGAAAGTTTGAGATCGCGGGGGGTCCGACCGCTGGGGCCCTCAGCGATCTCCTGTACGGGGGCCAGGCTCTCCGGCCAGATAGCGGGTGTCGACCTCCGCACGAAGCGGCGGCTGACACGCCCCCTCAATACATCTCTATGGCAGAGCCAGAGATTGCCGAAGGCAGCGCTTCGGCTCTGCCATAGAGTTGTATTGAGGTGGCGTGTCAGCCGCCGCTTCGTGCGGAGGTCAACACGCCCCCTTCTTGCGGGCTGTCGGGGCTCCGTACAGGAGATCGCAGGGGGCCCCAGCGGTCGGACCCCCCGCGATCTCAAACTTATCCCCTATACTTAGGATAGGGGATAAGTTGTTCACCACTGGGTTCCCCACTGGACTACTCCTTTAAAGTCTATGGGATTTTTTGATTATCCGTTATGACCCGTTATAGCCCGCCATGAATAACGGACGTTAGTTGTGACGGAAGAAATAACGGCACATGCACAAATTTTCCTTCCGTCACAAATAACGGGTACATTAACGGCCGTTATTTTTAACATTGAAGTCTATGGCTGACGGATGAGCCTTTATGTCATCCATTTGCACCTGGTTTATAATATCTGTTGTTACTTCTGAGCATGCTCAGAAGAGGTGACATCAGCAGACTCCTGCAGTGCTGAGGGAATTGTTTCCATGATGGGAGTAGTAATTCCCTGGCTGCGGGAGTCTGCAGACAGCTGGGGAGGCTACATTAGTTTTTGTACTACTACCCCCTTCATGGAACAGAGTCTGTTCCATGAAGGGGGTAGTACAGGGGCTGAGGGATTGATGGCACCAGGTTTCCCTTCTGAGACCCGATGTGATCAGAAGTTATTAAGTAGGGGAGTGGGTGGCATGGTCCGCAACCCTATGATGTATGGTGTGTTTTAACTTTCATTTTAAATCCCCCGCGGGGAGCCCTGAATGGCCGGTACAAAGGACCCAATCAGGGCTCTCCGCTGGGTTTTTAAAATGAACATTGTGAGTGGCAGCAGGGGCCATATGTATATTAAAAGCGTGGTGGGGGGGCAGGTTATATACCGCTGCAGGGGGGGTGGTCAGACATATAGTCTATATATCTAGCCACCCAGCGCATTTATAATATGCCCCCTGCAGCCGTTAAAAAAGATATGATCCCCGCCGGCACATTTATAAATATATACCCCCTGCAGCGCATGTATAATGTGCCCCCCGCTGCGCATATATAATATACCCTCCACAGCCATCTATATACATATGCCGCCGCAGCGCTACATGTGAAAAGCATTCTAGCAGCAGCATCGGCCGGCCCAATGCTGGTGATAGAAATACTTTTCATACATAGCGCTGCGGCGGCATATGTATATAGATGCGCTGGGGGGGGCAGGGGCAGACATATAGCGTTATCTGCCCCCCCAGCACTTCTACATACATTTGCCGCCGCAGCGCTATGTATGAAAAGTATTTCTATCAGCAGCATCGGGCCGGCCGATGCTGCTGCTAGAATGCTTTTCACATGTAGCGCTGCGGTGGCATATGTATATAGATGCGCTGCGGAGGGTATATTATACATGCGCTGCGGGGGGGGCACATTATACATGCGCTGCAGGGGGTATATATTTATAAATGCGCCAACAGGGGTCATATCTTTATTAATGCGCTGCAGGGGGCATATTATAAATGCGCTGGGGGGCCAGATATATAGGCTATATGTCTGACCCACCCCCTGCAGCACTATATATGTTGCCCCCCACAGCGCTTTTAATATAGATATGGCCCCCTGCTACTCACAATGTTCATTTTAAAAACCCAGCGGAGAGCCCTGATTGGCTCCTCAGTACTGGCCATTCAGGGCTCCCCGCGGGGGATTAAAAAATGAAAGTTAAAACACACTGATACATCGTAGGGTTGCGGACCATGCCACCCGCTCCCCTGCTTAATAACTTCGGATTGCATCGGGTCTCAGAAGTGAAACCCGGTGCGATCAATCCCTCAGCCCCTGTACTACAACCCCCATCATGGTACAGACTCTGTTCCATGATGGGGGTGGTAGTACAAACACTAATTTAGCCTCCCCAGCCACCAGCAGACTCCCGTAGCCAGGGAATTACTACTCCCATCATGGAAACAAGTCTGTTCCATGATGGGAGTAGTAGTAGTCCCGTCTGTGGGAGTCTGTAGGCAGAGGTGTTACGGCCATACATAAGGGATGTTATAACAGGTCTTAACGGATGAATATTTATTCCTCCATTAGCACCTGTTATTTCATCCGTTATTCTAAAGTAACATAGTTCATGAGGTTGAAAAAAGACCAGAGTACAAGTTCAACCTATAACCCTAATGAGTCCCTACTGAGTTGATCCAGAGGAAGGCAAAAAACCCTCATACTAGAGGTAAAAATTCCTTCCCGACTCCAAATATGGCATCAGAATAAATCCCTGGATCAACCTTCTGTCCCTATAAATCTAGTATACATAACCAGCGATGTTCTTACTCTCCAAGAATGCAGCCAGACCCCTTTTGAATTCTATTACAGAGTTCCCCATGACACCTCCTCAGGCAGAGAATTCCACAGTCTCACTGCTCTTACAGTAAAGAACCTCCGTCTGTGCTGGTGTAGAAACCTTCTTTCCTCTAGACGTACAGAAAGCCCCCTTGTTATAGATACAGTTCTGGGTATAAATAGATCATGGCAGAGATCTCTGTACTGCCCCCTGATATATTTATACATAGTTATTAGGTCTTCCCTAAGCCTTCTTTTTTCTAAACTAAATAACCCTAATTCTGATAATCTTGCTGGGTACTGTAGTCCTCCCATTCCCCGTATTACCCTGGTTGCCCGTCTTTGAACCCTCTTCAGCTCCACTATATCTTTCTTGTACACTGGTGCCCAGTACTGTACACAGTATTCCATGTGTAGTCTGACCAGTACTGTACACAGTATTCTATTTGAGGTCTGACTAGTGATGTGTACAGCGGTAGAATTATTTCCTTGTCATCGGCATCTATGCCCCTATTGATGCTCCCCATGATTTTATTTGCCTTGGCAGCAGCTGCCCGACACTGGTCACTACAGCTAAAGTTACTGATAACTAAGACCCCTAAGTCCTTTTCCATGTCAGTCGTCCCAAGTGTTCTCCCATTTAATACATAATCCCAGCCCGGATTTTTCCTCCCCATATGCATTACCTTACATTTATCAGTGTTGAACCTCATCTGCCACTTTCCAGCCCAAACCTCCAACCTATCCAGATCCATTTGTAACAGTGCACTGTCCTCTATTGTGTTTACTACTTTACAGAGTTTAGTATCATCTGCAAAGATTGCTACTTTACTATTCAACCCCTCTGCAAGGTCATTAATAAATATATTATACAGAACAGGACCCAAGACTGACCCCTGTGGTACCCCACTAGTAACAGTCACCCAATCAGAATAAGTACCATTAATAACCACCCTCTGTTTCCTATCATTGAGCCAGTTACTTACCCACTTACACACATTCTCCCCCAGCTCAAACCTTCTCATTTTATGCACCAACCTTTTATGTGGCACTGTATCAAATGCTTTGGAAAAATCCAGATATACGACATCCAGCGATTGCCCCTGGTCCAGTCTGGTGCTCACCTCCTCATAAAAGCTGATCAGGTTAGTTTGACAGGACCGATCCCTCATAAACCCATGCTGATATGGCAAAAATAGCATCTCTTAGAAAACCCTCAAACAATTTACATACAACGGAGGTTAAACTAACAGGTCTATAATTCCCGGGGTCACCTTTTGTTCCCTTCTTAAATATTGGCACCACATTTGCCATGCGCCAGTTCTGGGGAACAGTCCCTATTACTATAGAGTCCCTGAATATAAAAAATAGGGGTCTGTCTATTACATTACTTAATTCCTTTAGAACATGGGGGTGAATGCAATCTGGACCTGGTGATTTGTCTATTTTGATTTTTTTTAGGTGGCACTGTACTTCTTCCTGGGTTAGACAGGTGACCTGTACTGGGGAGTTTACCTTATTACACTGTATTTCACCTGGCATTTCATTTTCCTCGGTGAATACAGTGGAGAAGAATTTGTTTAATATATTTGCTTTTTCCTGATCCCCATTTATAATTTCTTCTTCATCGTATTTTAAGGGGCCAACACTTTCATTTTTGACCTTTTTGCTATTTATATAGTTAAAGAACATTTTGGGGTTAGTTTTACTCTCTTTGGCAACGAGTCTTTCTGTTTCTATTTTTGCGGCTTTTATCTGTTTTTTTTTTTACATATTTTACATTTTTCTCTATAGCTTTTTAATGCTTCTTCACTGTTGTCCTGCTTTAGTATTTTAAATGCTTTATTTTTGTCCTTTATTGCCCCTTTAATGTTTTTATTCATCCATATTGGTTTTCTTTTATTTCTGACCCTTTTATTCCCATAAGCTATATATTTATTACAGTGATAATTTAAGATATCTTTAAAAGTTTCTAATTTAGTGTCAGTATTCTTGTTTTTGATAACATTTTCCCATTTTATATTGTTAAGGGCTTCTCTGAGTTGATCGAACTCTGCCTTCCTAAAGTTCATTGTTTTTGTGGCCCCTCGAGAGATTCCCTTATTGAAGAACAAGTTATAATGTATTATATTATGATCACTATTTCCTAGGTGTCCTTCTACTTGCACATTAGTTACTCTGTCAGGTCTGTTGATTCATATTAAGTCTAGTAGGGCGCCCCCTCTGGTCGGGCTCTGCACCATTTGGGACAGATAATTGTCTTTAGTTATAGTCACAAACCTGTTTCCTTTATGAGATTCACAGGTCTCAGTCTCCCTATTTATATCAGGATAGTTATAGTCCCCCATTATTATCACCTCATTCTGATTTGCTGCCTTGTTTATTTGCCTCAGTAATTGATCTTCTGGCTCTTCCATTATGTTTGGTGGCTTATAGCAAACCCCTATCAGAATTTATTTTATTTTTATCTCCATATATTTCTACCAATAATACCTCCACATTATCCTTTCCCTCCCGTATATCCTCCCGCAGTGCGGCCTTCAGACTGGACCTTACATAAAGACAAACTCCTCCCCCTTCCGTTTTGTCCGATCCTTCCTGAATACACTATAACCCTGTATGTTGACCGCCCAGTCACAGCTATCGTCCAACCAAGTCTCTGTTATATCCATTATGTCATAATCCTCCTCAGACATCAACCACTCCAGTTCCTCTGTTTTATTGATCAGACTTCTGGCATTAGTCATCATGCAATTCAATGGTGTATGTTTTTTCTTCCTATGAAGCCGATCACTATTAACTATTCCCCCCCCCCCTCCGCTCCACCCCCCCATGTACATTAATAAGTCCCCCCTCTCTATCTGCACTATCTTCCCCCTCTATGTTATAGGTTCCCTCCCCCCCAGTCCCTAGTTTAAACCCTCCTCCACCCTTCTAGCCATCCGTTTTTACACAGAAAACAGACCTTTAACAACGGATGAATGCTCATAGTGTGAAAGGAGCCTAACTACAACTCCCAGCATGCCTTGATACAGCCTGTGACTCAGCAGCTGTCCCAAATAAAAAACTACAACTCCCAGCATGATGGGCTATATGGTACTGTATAGTAAAGGTCAGTTTTCCAACCAGGAGTGCCTCCAGCTGTTGCAAAACTACAACTCCCAGCATGTTGGACTATATAGTAGTATATAGTATAGATCAGTGTTTCCCAACCAGGGGTGCCTCCAGCTGTTGCAAAACTACAACTCCCAGCATGTTGGACTATATAGTAGTATATTTCAGTGTTTCCCAACCAGGGGTACCTCCAGCTGTTGCAAAACTACCACTCTCAGCATGCCTGACTTGCTGGTAGTTGTAGTTTTGCAACAGCTGGAGGCACGCTGGTTGGGAAACACTGGTATAGTACATAGTCCAACATTCCGGGAGATGGAGGATTGGTTAGATAAATACCGGCATTGCATTGCTAGTATTTTTAATATGAAAATGCCGGCAGGGTGGCGACCCTAGAGACAGACTATCCGCAGGGAAGAGTCCTACCTACAGGGGGCAAACTACTTACAGGTGGGAGTCCTATATACCAGGGGTCGGCAATCCGCGGCTCTTTTACTCCTTTGCCGTGGCTCCGCGAGTCTGTCCCGGTCACCCTCATTCCGGGACAATGCAGTGTCCCGGAATGATCTGAGCCCGTGAGCCGCCGTCACGGCTTCGTTGGAATACTTACCTGCCCTGGTGCCATCGGAGCGGAGTCTCTTCTTTCGGGGCCGCGCGGATCCTCACTGTCATGTGACAATGTAACGTCACATGACAGTGACGTCGTCGGCCTGCGCGTCAGTCGAGGAGCGCCGCCGGGAGAGGAAGACGCCACGCGAGGAGCTGGTGAGTATGTAAAGTACATTACTCACTTGACAGCGGGGCGTTAACCCCTCACCCCGCGGCAGCGTTAATGCTGCCGCGGGGTGAGGGGTTAACGCTACCGCTGCCATGGGGTGAGGGGTAACTTAACCCCTCACCCCATGGCAGCAGCAGCGTTATCGCTGCCGCGGGGTGAGAGGTTAACGCTGCCATGGGGGTGAGGGGTTGTTACCCCTCACCCCATGGCAGCGGTAGCGTTAACCCCTCACCCCGCAGCAGCATTAACCCCCCTCTACCCAGACCACCCCAGGCCTGGGCCCCAAAAAAGCCCACCCCAGGCCTGGGCTCAAAAAATTCCCAACCCAGGCCTGGGCCCAAAAAAAGCCCACCCCAGGCCTGGGCCCCAAAAAAATTATGATTATGATTTACGGTACACTGGGGCCCTGATTAATTTTCTATGGCATTTTGGGGCATTGATTATTGGGCATAGCAAATTTTGCTATGGGGCCCTCTGATCTCTAATTACGTCCCTGTTTTGGACACCTGTAGGCCAGCCATGGATAAAGGCAAGAAAAGAAAAATTTCTTAATTTCACATTGTTAAGTGAAAGTCCTTTTTTTCTTCAGATTGACAGCTGACTGCACGATCCTGTATATATAGCATTAAGGTAAGAAACAATATATGCAGTGTTATATTTGTTTTAAATGTCGCAATGGTTTTGCGGCTCACAGTTTTTCTTTTTTTTCTTCGGAAACGGGTGCAAGTGGCTCTTTTTGTCTTAAAGGTTGCAGACCCCTGCTATATACAATAAGGTTCTATATAAAGGGGGGAAACTTCCTACATGAGTCCTACCCACAGAGGGGGGGAGGGGTCCTATATACAGGAAGGAAAGCCACCTACAGGGGGCAAACTACCTTCAGGGTGGTCCTTCAGACCTTCATACGTGGGAAAACTATATACAGGAGGTATTACCTACAGGGGGCAAACTTCCTACAGGGTGGTCCTGACTACAGGAGGCAAGTTCACGACAGGGGGGTCCTATATACAGGGGTAAACTACCTACAGGGAGGTCCTACCTAAAAGGGGTCTTTTAGGTAGGACCTAAAAGGGGTCTTTTAGGTAGGACCTAAAGGGGTCTTTTAGGTAGGGGAGTACAGCTGGAGGCACTATGACTGAGAAACACTGGATTACACAGCGAGGGGAGACCACTTCCCGCTCTCTGATAGGTAGTCTCGTGCCACGTGGTACAGAATTCGAAGCCTTGACCAATCTTCTTTACGTCACATCCGGCGCGCCGCTCTCAGAGACACCTCGGTAATCCACTTCCGGGTCTGGCGGCCGCTTGGTGACGTCACGTCCGCTCTGGTCGGCGCTTTCCTGTATGTGACTGCGGTTTGCGTTTCTGCTGAGTGTCCGTTTCTGACCGGTGAGTTGTCGGTGCGGCCGCGGCGGGGGGTGTACTGCGCGGTGTATATCGGGGTGTGACTGTCTGTGCTGCGGTAACGCGCACACAGGACCCCAGTATGTACTGCAGCCCATCTACAGGGCCTCACTGACCATAACCTGCACATATGTGACCATGACTACGCCTCTATACTGCCCCCTCTGGTCACAGGACCTCACTAGCCGGCCCTCTGTGTGATGTGGAGGGGTTATAGCAGTGTATATTGTAACTGTATATATGATGCTCTCTTGCTATACTTCACTGTTTCCCAATCAGGGGTGCCTCCAGCTGTTGCAAAACTGCAACTCCCAGCATGCCCAGACAGCCAACGGCTGTCCGGGCATGCTGGGAGTTGTAGTTTTGCAACAGCTGGAGGCACCCCTGGTTAGTAAACACTGATCTATACTATATACTACTAAAAAGTCCAACATGGTGGGAGTTGTAGTTTTGCAACAGCTGGAGGCACCCCTGGTTGGTAAACACTGACCTGTACTATAAACTACTATAAAGTCCAACATGCTGGGAGTT
Organism: Hyla sarda; assembly: GCF_029499605.1. Taxonomy (NCBI): domain Eukaryota; kingdom Metazoa; phylum Chordata; class Amphibia; order Anura; family Hylidae; genus Hyla; species Hyla sarda. Next base: position 159,861,313 of record NC_079197.1, read on the forward strand.
GTAGTTTTGCAACAGCTGCAGGCGCTCTGGTTGGGAAACACTGCTATACTGATTGATTAGAATGGCTCCATTGATGAGTGTGGTCATCCCTACGGCAGCCATGATTGAGTCTCCTCCCCAATTGTTCTGCAGATCATGTACCCCCACTCCTCCCTTTCTATATGGAGTTAATGGGGGGGGGGGTCCACCTGCTGAGGCTCCTGGTGATCGGTCATAGTCACTGGGGATATGGCGGATAGTACAGTGACAAATACTAACTATTGGTTATCAATACTGCAGTACTGTTTACCAAGGCAGCATTGCTATACTGCACATTGTGCCACGTACTGTGCTGCATCCTCTGTCACTGCACTGCCATCTGTTGTACTATACTCCCTGCCTCACGGTGCTGTCATGTTCTGCCGTGTATTGTACTATTCTACTCTACTCACTCTGCTGTCATGTTCTGTACACTACCCGGATGTCACTATGATCCCATGTATTGTATTTCCTGGTGTCACTGTGCTGCCAAGTACCGTACAGTACTCCGGGTGTTACTGTGCTGCCATATATTGTACAGTACTCCAGGTGTTACTATGCTGCCATGTACTGTATTGCTGTGTAGTCTGCTGTATCTCCTGGTGTCACTGTGCTGCCATGTACTGTACAGTACTCCAGGTGTCACTGTGCTGTTATATACTGTACAGTACTCCAGGTGTCACTGTGCTGTTATATACTGTACAGTACTCTGGGTGTCACTGTGCTGCCATGTACTGTACAGTACTCCGGGTGTCACTGTGCTGTTATATACTGTACAGTACTCCGGGTGTCACTGTGCTGTTATATACTGTACAGTACTCTGGCTGTCACTGTGCTGTTATATACTGTACAGTACTCTGGGTGTCACTGTGCTGCCATGTACTGTACAGTACTCCGGGTGTCACTGTGCTGTTATATACTGTACAGTACTCCGGGTGTCACTGTGCTGTTATATATTGTACAGTACTCCGGGTGTCACTGTGCTGTTATATACTGTACAGTACTCCGGGTGTCACTGTGCTGTTATATACTGTACAGTACTCCGGGTGTCACTGTGCTGCCATGTACTGTACAGTACTCCGGGTGTCACTGTGCTGTTATATACTGTACAGTACTCCGGGTGTCACTGTGCTGTTATATACTGTACAGTACTCCGGGTGTCACTGTGCTGTTATATATTGTACAGTACTCTGGGTGTCACTGTGCTGTTATATATTGTACAGTACTCCGGGTGTCACTGTGCTGTTATATACTGTACAGTACTCCGGGTGTCACTGTGCTGTTATATACTGTACAGTACTCTGGGTGTCACTGTGCTGTTATATACTGTACAGTACTCCGGGTGTCACTGTGCTGTTATATACTGTACAGTACTCCGGGTGTCACTGTGCTGTTATATATTGTACAGTACTCTGGGTGTCACTGTGCTGTTATATATTGTACAGTACTCTGGGTGTCACTGTGCTGTTATATATTGTACAGTACTCCGGGTGTCACTGTGCTGTTATATACTGTACAGTACTCCGGGTGTCACTGTGCTGTTATATATTGTACAGTACTCCGGGTGTCACTGTGCTGTTATATACTGTACAGTACTCCGGGTGTCACTGTGCTGTTATATACTGTACAGTACTCTGGGTGTCACTGTGCTGTTATACATTGTACAGTACTCCGGGTGTCACTGTGCTGTTATATACTGTACAGTACTCCGGGTGTCACTGTGCTGTTATATACTGTACAGTACTCCGGGTGTCACTGTGCTGTTATATACTGTACAGTACTCCGGGTGTCACTGTGCTGTTATATATTGTACAGTACTCCGGGTGTCACTGTGCTGTTATATACTGTACAGTACTCTGGGTGTCACTGTGCTGTTATATACTGTACAGTACTCTGGCTGTCACTGTGCTGTTATATACTGTACAGTACTCTGGCTGTCACTGTGCTGTTATATACTGTACAGTACTCTGGCTGTCACTGTGCTGTTATATACTGTACAGTACTCTGGGTGTCACTGTGCTGCCATGTACTGTACAGTACTCCGGGTGTCACTGTGCTGTTATATACTGTACAGTACTCCGGGTGTCGCTGTGCTGTTATATACTGTACAGTACTCCGGGTGTCGCTGTGCTGTTATATACTGTACAGTACTCCGGGTGTCGCTGTGCTGTTATATACTGTACAGTACTCCGGGTGTCACTGTGCTGTTATATACTGTACAGTACTCCGGGTGTCACTGTGCTGTTATATATTGTACGGTACTCTGGGTGTCACTGTGCTGTTATATACTGTACGGTACTCCGGGTGTCACTGTGCTGTTATATACTGTACAGTACTCCGGGTGTCACTGTGCTGTTATATACTGTACAGTACTCTGGGTGTCACTGTGCTGTTATATACTGTACAGTACTCTGGGTGTCACTGTGCTGTTATATATTGTACGGTACTCCGGGTGTCACTGTGCTGTTATATATTGTACAGTACTCTGGGTGTCACTGTGCTGTTATATACTGTACAGTACTCTGGGTGTCACTGTGCTGTTATATACTGTACAGTACTCCGGGTGTCACTGTGCTGTTATATACTGTACAGTACTCCGGGTGTCACTGTGCTGTTATATACTGTACAGTACTCCGGGTGTCACTGTGCTGTTATATACTGTACAGTACTCCGGGTGTCACTGTGCTGTTATATACTGTACAGTACTCCGGGTGTCACTGTGCTGCCATGAATTCTAACTGTACCCCTGGTGTGACTGTACTGCCATTGGTCTTACTATGCCCTCGTGCACTGTACCCCCTGGTGTGTCTCTGTATTGTACTACTACCATCTGTATTAGGGGTGTGAATCGCCAAGAATTTGGCGATTCGAATCGCGATACCAGTGTGGCGATTCGATATATCACGATACCGTCTAGGTGACGATACATCGCGATATATCCCGATACATCGCCCACCTGGGAGCATTCATAGATCTAGTACTCAGGTGCTCACTTTTCTCATGTTATACCGTCTGGGCTGCAAAATAAAACGCACTTTCTCTTACCTGCCTACGCTCCCCCGGAGCTCCGGTACAGGTGTTGGGTCCCCGGGCTGTATTCTTCTTACTTCCTGTTAGCCCGGCACGTCACACGGAGCTTCAGCCTATCACCAGCAGAGGCGGGACATCGCTGCGGGACATCGTTGGCAGGTAAGATAAAGTGCGTTTTCTTTTATTTTGCAGCCCGGACGGGATAACATGAGAAAAGTGTGCACCGGACTACTCCTTTAATAGCCAGCCGCGGCGATCGCCGCATGCTGGCTATTAGCGGCGGCCCCCGGCTACTGAAATCAGCCGGGGGTCGCACAGTACGGAGCGGGCACGGGTCGGAGCCCGCTCCATACACCCAGAACGACGCCGTGTCAGATCCGGCCTGCCCGGCTCCACAAATGTGGAACTTTTATCTCCTGATGCCCGGGACGTGCTGTTCCGGGCGTCAGGAGATAAAAATTCCACATCCCTAAAAGAATCGATTCAAAAATATTTTGAATCGATTCAGTATCGGCAAATGAAAAAATTGCGATTATCGCGAGAATCGATTTTTGTTCTTACATCCCTAATCTGTATATTGTACTGTACCCTCACTGTCAGTTCACCACCATGTACTGTGCTAAATGTTCTATAGATTCAGCCACCTTTATCCAGGCCACATTGACATTATCTTTTTTCTTTTCCTTGGATGTGGTGGACGCCCACTTTCCAGTAACACTGATGCGGCTTTTATGTTGTTTTGCTTTTATTGATTTCTTTGACAACTATGGATAACACGTACGTGACGTCTTCATTCTGATGTCTTTTCTCTGCAGCGCTTTACAGAAGAGAATGTCAGACAGCGAGGACAGTAATTTCTCGGAGGAGGAGAGTGATAGGAGCAGTGAGGCCGAAGAGGTGGAGGAAAATGAGGTGAGTCGTCGGCTTAAGTGGTCTCTAAAGTTATAGAGCAGAGTTTCCCAACCAAGGTGCCTTCAGCTGTTGCAAAACTACAACTCCCAGCATGCCCCGACAGCCAACGGCTGTCCGGGCATGCTGGGAGTTGTAGTTATGCACCCTGGTTGGGGAAATGCTGCACTACTTAAAGGGGTACTCTGCTGGAAAACATTTTTTTTTCTTTAAATCAACTGGTGCCAAAAAGTTAAACAGATTTGGAAATTACTTGTATTAAAAATCTTAATCCTTCCTGTACTTATCAGATGCTTTATGTTCCACAGGAAGTTCTTTTCTTTTTGAATTTCCTTTCTGTATTTCCTTTCTGTCTGGCCACAGTGCTCTCTGCTGACACCTCTGTCCATGTCAGGAACTGTCCAGAGCAGGAGGATAGGTTTGCTATGGATATTTGCTCCTACTCTGGACAGTTCCTGACATGGACAGAGGGTGTCAGCAGAGAGCACTGTGGTCAGACAGAAAGGAAATTCAAAAAGAAAAGAACTTCCTCTGTAGTATACAGCAGCTAAGTACTGGAAGGATTAAGATTTTTTTTTTTAAAATAGAATTAATTTACAAATCTGTTTAACTTCCTTGCACCAATTGATTTAAAACAAAATGTTTTCCAGAGGAGTACCCCTTTAAGTAGTTTCCCTTGGGTTTCTGACATCTCATCATCTTCATCTGCTTTAGATTTATATTATGTCTGCATTTGGTTCTGACTTTGAGGGTTGTGTTTATTACTTACCATGCACTAGTTATTTTAGTGCTGTTTGCAGTGGTAGGTGAACTCCATCCCCAGCGGCACATCTCATTTTGTGCTGCTGTCTGTTTACCAGGTCATCATTGTGACTAGATTTTGTTGCCATATTTGCTTGTCCTATTTTCACCCTTTTATTCTTCAACTGTGCTTTTTAATGGATTTATATATTAATGTATTTTTTATTTTTTTTAAATGAACTGGTGGCAGAAAGTTAAACAGATTTGTAAATGACTTCCAGTACTTTTTAGCAGCTGTATGCTACAGAGGAAAGTCTTCGCTTTTTGAATTTCTTTTTTTGTCTTGTCCACAGTGCTCTCTACTGACACCTCTGTCCATGTCAGGAACTGTCCAGAGCAGCATGTTTGCTGTGAAGATTTTCTCCTGCTCTGGACAGTTCCTGATACCGGGCATCAGGTGTCAGCAGAGAACACTGTGGACAAGACCAAAAATTAATTCAAAAAGAAAATAATTTTCTCTGTAGCATACCGCTGCTAATAAGTACTGGAAGGATAAACATTTTTTTAATAGAAGTAATTTACAAATCTGTTTAAATTTGCTGGCACCAGTTGATTTAAAAAAAAGTTTTCCACTGGAGTACCCCTTTAAAGCCTTACCATCATTAAGAAAAACATTTTGATTGGTCGGGGACACCCACTGATGATACTTGTAGCTGGGTGAAGCATGTAGCAGCACACTTCACTCCCTGGCTTGCTCACTTTGCAGATGATTAGCCCCGTAGACTATAATGGAGCCTTTTTTCCGCAGTAAGCGCTGACCTGGCTATATGTTTTGTTTAGTGCACGTCTCAGCCCTGAGACCCCGACCAATCAAAACTTTTGACATGTCTGCAAGACCTAATGCTTTAATAAGTATGGCATTTGGACATAAAATATGTGTTCACTGTTATTTTGAGGATTGTTATTATTTATAACTATTATGTAATATCAGAGCATTTTCAAAGCCAAGTGCCAAGGAGGTGGGGCCAAGCTGCTCATGTGTCACATCTGCCACACCACCTCTTACCCTCACCTCCCAGCCCATCCTTGACTGACATGCAGAGTCCTGTTAATCAATCTAGGAGGGGCTGAGAAGTGAGGGTGAGCGGGGAGGCATGCCAGGCCGTGACACTTAAGCAGCTCTGCTCCACCTCCTTGGCACTTGGCTCAGAAATAAAATGTGATTTTGGAAGTTTAGCAACTACCTTCAGCTCAGGGAAAGGTGCTTTTTAATTTTATACCCGAACAGCTATCCAGTAGTCTCTGCAGCTGACATGTTCCCTTTATTGGAGTCTTGAAGTTTTGATTTACTAGGAGTGTTGTGTAGTTTTCTTTGTGGGTTTTAGTTGCAGTATTTACTAAGGTTTCCTTACATTTTGCACATTTCCCTACATTTTGCTTTTTTTTATTTTTTTTACACATGCTCTGATCTGTAGAGTTTTCCTTTGCCTAAATCCATTACATTTGATGACACGTTGGAGACATGCCCCCTTTTCAATGGCCACACCCACCTTTCCCAAGGGCCATTCCCCTTTTTTGGGTTTTCTCAGTAAAATTGAGAGCTGGTAATTTTTTTTTTTTTTTTTTTTATTTACATTTTTGGCACAAATTCTGGTGCAGACAGAATTTCTGGTGCACAACCCCACAAAACATGTCGCGTTTACAATAGTAAATCAGGGCCAATGGGGGAGATTTATCAAAACCTGTGCAGAGGAAGAGTGGTGCAGTTGCCCATAGCAACCAATCAGATTGCTTCTTTCATTTTCCACAGGCCTCTAAAGAGGCCCATCATCCTGTACGGTTTTGTCAGTTTTTTTCCCGTACCGAAAACCGTAGCCTACCACAGTTTTTGGTCCGTGTGAAAAACCGTATTAAACCATATTTTTTATTTTTTTTATTTTATTTTTTTTAAACATGGGAGTAAATGGGAACCTTACAAAACCGTATGTGCGTATGGTTCCATCCGGTTTTTAACTTTGCACTGTTTATTTATTTTTTTGGAATTTCAATCAAACAAGTGAAACTTTATTCATAATGGAATGAAAAGTTAAAAATGTATCCTTTTTTTTTATTTTTTTTATTTTTTTTTTATATGGATGCAACCGGACATCATTTTTTTAAAACTGTTATAATTTGTGCTCACGTATGGATACAGTTTAGTCCGGTTTTGAGCAATCGGTTTTTCATCAAAATCCTGATACGGGAACTGTATTGCAAAAACGTGGTGTGAATGCCGCCTAAACCTGATTTCTGTTTGTTGATTGACCCACATGGAGCCTTATTCTACTTCCCATCCAATTTAAATAGCACAGTGTTTCCCCACCAGGGTGCCTCCAGCTGTTGCAAAACTACAACTACATTCTGGGAGTTGTAGTTTTGCAACAGCTGGAGGCACCCTGGTTAAGCAACGCTGATATAACCTCTGATATGCTGTACAGGTATAAATCTGAAGCTATAACTATAGTCCTTTTTATATGTTTTGCCTTTAGGAAACAGAAGAGCGGGTTAGTGTGGCCGGCAGCGAAAAGGGGGAGGAAGCAGAAGAAGAGGAGGTAGAAGAGGATGAGGATGAGTATGACGAAGAGGAAGAAGAGGATGACGATGACAGACCAAGAAAGAAGCCAAGACACGGGGGCTTTATCTTGGACGAAGCCGGTGAGACGGTCTACGTCCGGTCCTTGGAGCTGGTCCTGTACGTCTAAGACTCGCGTTCGCTAAACTAGACTCGTAATTTCTCCACAGACGTCGACGATGAGTATGAAGACGAAGATCAGTGGGAAGATGGAGCAGAAGACATTTTGGAGAAAGGTATTTTCTGGGTCCGGTCTGTCCAGGTGTTTGCGGTGTGTGTATGCTGAATGTGGTATATACAGGCTGAGCGGCGCTTGTATGTTAATGGTTTAGAGTGGATGCTGTGCAAGTGACTGTGTATCTTAGGAATGGTGCCGGATGTGAAGATTGCTTTACCTTTTGGTCTAGTGCAGTGTTTCCCAACCAGTGTGTCTCCAGCTGTTTACAAAACTACAAAGCCCAGCATGCCCGGTCAGCAGAGAGAACTGTGGTCAGACAGAAAGGACATTCAAAAAGAAAAGATCTTCCTTTGTAGTATAAAGCAGCTGATAAGTACTGGAAGGATTAAGTCTGTTTAACTTTCTGGCACCAGTTGATTTAAAAAAATAAATAAATACATTTTCCAGCAGAGTACCCCTTTAAGTAGTGCAGCCTCTGGCTTTCTGGGCATGCTGGGAGTTGTAGTTTTGCAACAGCTGGAGGCACCCTGGTTGGGAAACACTGGTCTAGTGCATATGATTTACATATAACTAGCAGTTCCCTAATGTCAGAATCCCTACAGAGGGGGGGGGGGGGGGGGTCACCTATCAAGACTTGTAAAGCTTAAGGGGACTCTAACTCATGCCACACCAGGGCAATTCACTACTGGCACTGGGAGCTAATTTGGTTTGTCTAAATGGCTCCCAATGTCTTTATCAGGGGTCTCTTTAGGCTTTGTTTTACAATGGCAGCCCCCTAGCACAGGTTTCCATGTTTAGTCTATGCCAAATAGTCTCTGGGGTCCTATTAAAGGGGTTATCCAGGAAAAACCTTTATTTATTTTTTTATTTTTATTTTTTTATATCAACTGGCTCCAGAAAGTTAAACAGATTTGTAAATTACTTCTATTAAAAATATCTTTACTCCTTCCAGTAGTTATCAGCTGCTGAAGTTGAGTTGTTGTTTTCTGTCTGACAACAGTGCTCTCTGCTGACACCTCTGTCTGTCTCAGGAACTGTCCAAAGTAGGAGCAATTCTCCATAGGAAACCACTTCTGCTCTGGACAGTTCCCAAGACAGACAGAGGTGTCAGCAGAGAGCACTGTGGTCAGACAGAAAATAACAACTCAACTTCAGCAGCTGATAAGTACTGGAAGGATTCATATTTTTTTAAATAGAAGCAATTTACAAATCTGTTTTAACTTTCTGGAGCCAGTTGATATAACAATAAATAAAGTTTTTTTTCCTGGAATACCCCTTTAACAGTCTCTAGGTAAGGTTGCTAGAACCGTCATAGCATCGATGTTCGGTTCCTATTAGACTGACACTGGCTGTGGCCCTGTTGTGTGATGTGGTTCTCTCGCCCGTTTTGATTGATTCTGGGAGAACCTCGTAGGGTGGGGGGAGTGTTTTGCGGATGCACTAGTCAGGGCTGTGGTGACTGTTGCTCTCTTTATCCTTTTTTATTTTTAATCTTTTTATTTTCTGTATGTTAGACCTGTATCACTCAGTTTATCTTCTAATTCCTTGCATGCCTTCTCTCAGTGTCTGGTAATGATTCTCTCTATTCTTGCGTGTTGTGTTGTATAATGTAGTGTATGCATTGTGTCGTACCCTTCCCCTTCATTGTGCTTGTGCTGGAATCTGACAGCGTAGTAAAGTGCATTCATCCCCCACCCGACAGAGGGACCCGCGCCAAACATTTCACTGGGTGTCATGTGGAGTGCTTTTAATATAGTGCGAGATTCCTCCATTCCAACATCTGATTGTTTAGCTTTAGTGTTGTTTTCAGCATTCAAGTGCATCCAAATTACCAAATGACCCCGCCCCCCTTCTTTCTTATGCAAATCTATGGTGTATTTGAGGGGAGGAGTTAAAGCAGAAAGCCATGTCCAGTGCAATACAGTGTATTATGAACTGCAGTGGTCAGGTCTAGGAGCCAGCAGTGTCAGGCCGGTTTCACCTAGGTGTATTTTAGATGAAGCCCCACTCTATAGGATAGTGTTTCCCAACCAGTGTCCCTCCAGCTGTTGCAAAACTTCAACTCTCAGCATGCCCGGACAGCCTTTGGTTGTCTGGGCATGCTGGGAGTTGTGGTTTTGCAACAGCTGGAGGCGCACTGGTTGGCCTATTTAAACAAAGACACACTTCCCTAGGGCTGGGCGGTATACCGGTTCATACCGAATACCGAAATTTTTGTCTGCACGATATGAATTTTAACCCATACCACAATACTGGTTTGGCCCCTCCCCCTCGGGAATGAATTATCAGCCCAGCGCTGCACTGTCCCCATTGGGGAACTAATCATATGTGACCCTGTCCTGCCCCCCCCCCCCAATGTATTATCAGCCCAGCGCTACTACTCACACATGTCACCCGCAAGCGCTGCCCTCCTGGTCCTCCTTTTTGTTGCGGCCGCCGGTGCTGACACTCTATACCAGTGGTCTTCAACCTCCAGTTGTTGCAGAACTACAACTCCCAGCATGCCCGGACAACTCCTGGAGGTCCGCAGATTGCAAACCACTGCTCTATACTGTATCCCTATGCCCGGGCTGCAAAAGGTAAACAAAATAAACTTAAACTCACCTTCCCCATTGGTCCGGACTTGTTTCCCGGGGAATGGAGCGTCGGACAGCCGTCAGCCTATCACCGGCCACAGCAATGTTCCGCCTCAACCAGTGATAGGCTGAGCCCACTGTCATGTAGGAAGCCGGCCATACCGCCCAGCCCTACACTTCCCCTGTAGTCATAACCCCCTCTTCCCTCTTTTTATGCTTGTAACTACTTTTACTGCAGGACAGCTCCTTGATATAAAGGAAAATGGTCACCTGTTCACCCGCACTATAACCCAATACACTGATGTGGGGTCTCGGACTGCTATACCTACCTGGAGTTCAGAGCCCTGTGAAAGTCCCCCTCTTCCAGCATTGACTTGCGCTTTGAGGCGGGCCCGCCAGCTAGATTTAAATATTAATAAACGCCGGTCACGTGAGCGCTCAGTATGCACAAGCGCTCATGTGACCGGTGCTTATGAATATTTAAATTCAGCCAGCGGGCCCGCCTCCAGAGCGCAACTCAGCTCTGGAAGAGGGGGACATTCGGAGGATCGGGGCTCCGGACTACAGGTAGGTATAGCAGTCCAAGGCCCCGCATCAGTCTCCTGTTCACCCGCACTATAACCTGGTGTATCGTGTTATAGTGCGGGTCAACAGGTGCCCATTTTCCTTTAAAGGGGTTGTCGTCGTATACCTTACAATAGGGCCACAGAAATGTCCTGCCTCTGACTGTAATTACCGTCACTCCCAAGATCAGTTTGACTCCAAAGGTGAGGGCCAGGGAGCATAGAGAATAAGTTTTAATAACTGGACAACCCCTTTAATACAGTGCGGCCGCAACCATCTGAAGATGCCAGAAGAGATGACCCGGTCGGTGAAAGCCCTGGAAGAAAGCATGCCAAGTCTTTAGTGTATGGCAGGCAGATGGCAATACCCAGTTACCAAGGAAGACCAATCAGATTGTTTCTTTCATTTTTTTTAGAGGCTTTTTCAAAAATAAAAGAAGCAATCTGGTTGCTATGGGCAACTGGTCAACTTTTTCTCTGCACAGGTTTTGCTAAATTTTGTTTCTATGTCCCTACACGCTCTGAATTCTGTTTAAAGGTCATTGTCACGTTTGCTCCCGCACGAACCACAGGCACTGATGGATAGTGCGGGAGACGCTGATTCCTATGATCCCTACCTTGCCCGGATCTGCCCGGCCATTCGCCCGCAATCTTAGTTTTATTATATCTGGAAATATGGCTGTAACTGGCACGGGCGGGGTTTCTGTAGCTTAACTGGCACTGACTTCAGCGCCGCCCGCCCGCAGCACCGCCCACTTATGAGTATTCATCCCCCCCCCTCCTGCTCTCCCGCTCTCCCTCATGTCAGGAAGCGGCGCATGCGCAGTGAAGTCCAGTTAGGAGCGGCGAAGAGAGGGAGAGCTGGAGGGAGGGGGGATGAATATTCATAAGCGGGTGGCGCTGATGTCAGTGCCAGTTAAGCTACAGAAACCCCGCCCATGCCAGTTACAGCCACATTTCCAAATCTAATAAAACTAAGATTGCGGGCGAACGGCCGGACTGATCCGGCCAAGGTAGGAATCATAGGAATCAATGTCTCCTGCACTATCCATAGTACCTGTGGTTAATGCGGGAGCAATCATGTGACAGTTTTCCTTTAAGGGAAACAGTAAGGCTATGTTCACACGGTGGAGTTTCCATGCAGAATTCCGCACATACATTCCGCAGCAGCAAAGTCCCATTGATTTCAATAGTATTCTGCTGCACCGTGCACACAGCGGAATTTCTGCCATGGACATCCCGATTCCGGAGTCCGCAGAGAAAATACACATGTCTATTCTTTCTATATGAGGGCGCATTTCCGTTGTGGTCCTAGTCCCGGCATGTTCTGCCGGCGCTTTGCTGTTGGTGTAATGTCTGCACGAAAATTCTGTATGGACACTCCGTCTCAACATAGCCTAACACACAGTCGTAATTCATTTCCCAGAGGAATAGCAGAGGAACGGCACAATGCAGATATCTTGCGCACAATAAAACTAGTCGCCTAAATGCGCACATCAGTGGAGCTGACAGATCCTCTGGACACCATTCACCACCATCATCTATAATTTCCTACAATCCCACGTACAGAGATGCCTGAAAACTGCACAGAAGTTAAATGTTCAGATTTGTCTTAGGGTTCCCCTTTTACAGGCTTGTTCTCGTTGTGTGAGGTTAGTGATTGTCTTATCACCTGTTGTGTGGTGTCTATTGAGCCGGTCACTGTGTGTGACAGAGCCGCGTGAGGTTTTCTGTGTAGTCAGTGGGTGTTGTGTGCTCAACAGGACCCCCTCCTCCCATTATAGGTCATACAGAACCACCAGTACAGTAGTGGCCACTGCTAATGGTCCTTATTAGAGATCAGCGAACTTACAGTAAATTCGATTTGTCACAAACTTCTCGGCTCGGCAGTTGATGACTTATCCTGCGTAAATTAGTTCAGCTTTCAGGTGCTCCCGTGGGCTGGAAAAGGTGGATACAGTCCTAGGAGACTCTTTACTAGGACTGTATCCACCTTTTCCAGCCCACCGGAGCACCGGAAAGCTGAACTTCTTTATGCAGGATAAGTCAATAACTGCTGAGCCGAGAAGTTCGTGACGAATCGAATTTACTGCAAGTTCGCTCATCTCTAGTCCTAACTAGAACCTGACCTTATTTAAAGGGGTACTCCGTTGCTCAGCGTTTGGAACAAACTGTTCCGAACGCTGGAGCCGGCGCCGGGAACTCGTGACGCCATAGCCCTGCCCCCTCATGACGTCACATCCCACCCCCTCAATGCAAGTCTATGGGAGGGGGCGTGACTGCTGTCACGCCCCCTCCCATAGACTTGCATTGAGGGGGTGGGGCGTGACGTCATGAGTGGGCAGGGCTATGGCGTCATGTGCTCCAGCGTCCGGAACAGTTTGTTCCAAACGCTGAGCAGCAGAGTACCCCTTTAAAGCTGCATTATTCCTGTCTGCATGTCATATTTCTTATTGGAAATGTTTCCCATTGGTTTTGCTTCCACTCCCCTCACATTGTTTCCCCGCTTCACTGGCGCGCTTCCATGCTTCAGCTTTTTGCCATACATTTTTAATTTCTCCCTTTCCCCCCCGTTTCCGGTCCCTCATCTCCGCCTCGTGGTTGATTTTGCCGCTATGTTTTGCACCATTGTGTCTTGGCTTCATCATCGATCACAGCAGAAGAAATTGAAGGTAAGCGGTCATGCCATGTTCACCACCCATTCGAGGATGACTTTGGGGGGGGGGGGGGCCTTTATTCACTGCTACTCTTAGAAGAAGCTAAAGAGACTTAGGAGTCTATGGGAGTCTATGATTGCACAAGCAGGAGAATTTGAAAAACCGTCTGCTGCCATATTCCCACTGAACACGCGCAGTACCCTATTCATTTCAGTGAGCCCAATGGAGTCAGCTAGTGACTCCTGTTGGCCCTTTTTTTTTTTCTTGGATCATATTGTTTTTTGTTATCATACCATAAACACAAAGGCTGTTAAACTTCCCTAAAACTGAATTTTAATAAAATGTATGTAAAAATGAACCATGAGAAAACTGTTAAAAACCTGTGACCCTGTATACCTATCCACAACACTTTCTCTAGTACAGTGTTCCAAACCAGGGTGCCTCCAGCTGTTGCAAAACTACAACTCCCAGCATGCCCAGACAGCCTACGGCTGTCCGGGCATGCTGGGAGTTGTAGTTTTGCAACAGCTGGAGGCACCCTGGTTGGGAAATGCTGCCCTAGTGGAAGCCAATCTCACTCCCCACTACTAAGTGGAAGATTCTCCACCAATGTTATACCCGCAAAAAACAGTATACATGTTTTTAAAATAACAGAACAAGCCCCCCTCTACATGTTTCGATGAATTATCACCTTCATCAGGAGGGATTGTCGTACTGAAACCAGAGCAGATCACTGTTCCCAAAAATGAGCCGACAGGAGTCACTAGCTGGCTCCAGGTTTATTGAAACAAATTTGGTGCAGCAGTGGCCGGTTCTCAAAATTTACCGCCGGATCCGGCAGCCGCATACCCCAATTGTGATATGAATGGTGCCTTACTCTGCAGTAGCTCTAAAAAATGTCTTATCCTTTTTTAGGCTGCGTTCACGTGGCGTCTAGAGCCGTCCCCGTTCTTCTCCTGTTAAAAAAAAAAAACTGACAATAACTGATGCAAACTGATGTTATCCATTTGGATCTGTTATTGTTCATTTAGTAAACAAAAACATTTTTTTTTTGTTTTTTTTTGTTCTGAGCATGCTCAGAAGTAATAACGGATTGAAAACCAGCTGCAAACAGATAACTTTAAAGGCTCATCCGTTTTCCATAGACTTCAATTAGAAATGAGCGAACTTACAGTAAATTTGATTCGTCACAAACTTCTCGGCTCGGCAGTTGATGACTTTATCCTGCATAAATTAGTTCAGCTTTCCGGTGCTCCCGTGGGCTGGAAAAGGTGGATACAGTCCTAGGAGAATCTTTCCTAGGACTGTATCCATCTTTTCCAGCCCACCGGAGCACCGGAAAGCTGAACTAATTTATGCAGGATAAGGCATCAACTGCCGAGCCGAGAAGTCCGTGACGAATCGAATTTACTGTGTGTTCGCTCATCTCTAACATCAATGTTAAATTTACTGTATCCGTTTTTTTGACGGGAGAAAAAATACTGCATGCACCGTCTTTTATTCTGTTAAAAAAAAACGAAATGTGCGTAGACTGGTGCAAACAGATGTGATAGGATTGTAAAAAAAAAAATCCCATTGACAACAGTAAGAATCGCTGTGAACTGAGCGAGAGTTCGGCCGTCAGTTATCTAATGCGTATGGCCGGCGTTCCCTTAGCCAAAACCGTAGCCTACCACTGTTTTTGATCCGGGTGAAAAACCGTATTGAAACCGTATACGTTTTTTTATTTTTTATTTTTTTTTTAACATGGGATTCAAAGGGAACCGCAAAGAACCTTATGTGCGTATGGTCCCATCCGGTTTGCACCATACGGATCTTGACACTGCAAATGCGCAGTGCACACCGAAAGTTTCTTTTTCTTGGAATTTCAATCAAACAAGGGAAACTTTATTCATAATGGAGTGAAAAGTTAAAAACGTATAAGTTTTTTTTTTTTTTCTTAAAAAAAAACGGATTCAACTGGACATCATTTTTCAAACCGTATATAGGCTAAAATTTGTACACGTTTTGATACAGCTTAGTCCGGTTTTGAGGAATTAGTTTTTTATTATCAAAAACCTGATAAGAGAACTGTATTGCAAAAACGTGGTATGGATGCAGCCTTAGGGTGCGTTCACACGGCCGTCTGTCCCCATTTCCCCCCCCCCCCCCTGTTTAGGTTCCGTTGTTGCTGCTTGTAAACGGTTGTAAAATAATCCCACTGATGTTTTTTTACAATCCTTTCACATCCGTTTGCACCCGTCAGCGCTCATTTCTGTTAATTATTTTTTTTTTTTTTTATGAGAGATGCAGTATTTTTTTTTTTTCTCCCATCCCAAAAAAAAACTGAGGACAAAAAACGAATACAGTAAATTTAACATTGAAGTCTATGGAAAACGGATGAGCCTTTGTCATCCGTATGCATTCGTTTTTTCAATGTTTTTTGATCCGATTTGACTTCTGAGCATGCTCAGAACAAAAAAATAAAAAATTGGGGGGGTTTATTAACTGAACAATAACTGATCCAAACGGATAACATCCGTTTGCATCCATTATTGTTGTTTTTTTTTTTTTTAAGGTTCCTTTTTTTATTTTTGATGGGAGAAGAACGGGACGGGTCTAGACGACCGTGTGAACGCAGCCTTAGACCGTTATCAGATATTATCAGTCACACTGAATGGACATACTTGAAAGAGTAGGGAAATATCTGAAAGAAAGCCCCCAAAAAATCTTCTAATTCGTCACTTTTAAACAGAGAAAACTTTCAACTTGTCTTAAGTTCTAGAGCAGCGTCTCCTAACCGAGGTGCCTGCATGAAACACTGTTCTAGAGACGCTTCTTCCTTGGAGTCCGAAAGCCCAAACCCTCACTAGGACAAATGGTCTTGTCAGAAACGGAAGACCCTTAAGGGTCTGTTCACACGTACAGTATTCTGCGCAGATTTGATGCGCAGGATTTCACGCTGTGTTCAGTTTACATTGAAATCTGCAGCAGAAAATCCTGCGCCTCAAATCTGCACAGAATACTGTACATGTGAATAGACCCTAAAGGAGAACTCCAGCCAAAACTAACTTATCCTGTGTATAGGGGGATAAGTAGCTGATCGCAGGGGGTCTGACCTCTGGGACCCTGGCTGACCATGAGGAGCCAGTGTTGAACTGGTAGACAGCTTGCACTACATTTAGTTCTATGGGTGCGCGGGAGATGCCCCAGTGCTGTACTTGGGTCTTTTCGGCGCTCCTATAGAAATGAATGGAGCTTGTAATGTCTCCGAAGATCACAAAGGTCCCATCGGCCAGACTCCCCTCAATCAGCTACTTATCCCCTATAAAAAAAACTTTTTTTTTTTTTTTTTTTTTTATATATCAACTGGCTCCGGAAAGTTAAACAGATTTGTAAATTACTTCTATTAAAAAATCTTAAACCTTCCAATAGTTATTAGCTTCTGAAGTTTTCTGTCTAACTGCTCCATGATGATGTCATGTCCCGGGAGCTGTGCATGATGGGAGAATATCCCCATAGGAGCTGGACAGCTCCCGGGACGTGAGTCATCAGAAAGCAGTTAGACAGAAAACAGCAACTCAACTTCAGAAGCTAATAACTATTGGAAGGATTAAGATTTTTTAATAGAAGTAATTTACAAATCTGTTTAACTTTCCGGAAGCAGTTGATGTATAAAAAAAAAAAAGTTTTGGCCTGGAATACCCCTTTAAGTGTGAAAGCTCATAGTAAGAGTGCAGCACTGCAAGCCCCCTTGTCCCACCATTCCATGACTGTCTCTACTTACCCCATACCAGAAGTTGTAGAATGCCTGGGGAACTTACCAACTCTTAAATAGTCGCAGTCCTCAGTGTTTCACCTGCAGGGGGTGTATGATGGAAATCGATACCAGTTAGATAATTTGTAAAAAAGTGGATTTATTGTTCTCCTACTTTACATATAGACTAGAATATAATATCACATCAACATTACACATAAAACAGTCCGCAGGGCCCTTGCAGTATAAAATGGCCAGACTTTAAAATATTAAGATAACCTAAACACAATATAGCATCAATAACGTTGCATGGCTTAGGATATAGTGTGTCCACCTGAAAAGGGAAATAGTGTCCACCTGTAATGGAAATGTCCACCTTTGCATTGAAAGATAAAAATATCCACCTAAATGAAAATGATGTTCGAAAAATGTATCTACCTGTAAGATAAATTCCACCTGGATAGACAACAGAATGAACAGTCCTGTATAGATCTCAGGATACAGTTCCGGACAAGCGAGCAATCCCCACAATTCCACTTGCTACTAGATGGTACAGTGCATGAGTCTGTAAAGGAAAACGATCTGTCCGGCACTATGTGCCACTCACTGCTCCACGCCGGTGAGTGGCACATATTCTCAACTTACCAATAGAGATGAGCGAACTTACAGTAAATTTGATTCGTCACAAACTTCTCGGCTCGGCAGTTGATGACTTATCCTGTGTAAATTAGTTCAGCCTTCAGGTGCTCCGCTGGGCTGGAAAAGGTGGTTACAGTCCTAGGAAAGAGTCTCCTAGGACTGTATCCACCTTTTCCAGCCCACGGGAGCACCTGAAAGCTGAACTAATTTATGCAGGATAAGTCATCAACTGCCGAGCCGAGAAGTTTGTGACGAATCGAATTTACTGTAAGTTCGTTCATCTCTACATACCAACTCTACCTATACTACATATGGATAGTTAGATATCAGACGACCCCTTAAAGGGGTACTCCGCCCCTCGACATCTTATCCCCTATCCAAAGCATAGGGGATAAGATGTCAGATCGCCGGGGTCCCGCTGCTGGGGACCCCGGGGATCGCTGCTGCAGCACCCCACTATCATTACTGCGCAGAGCGAGATCGCTCTGCACGTAATGACGGGCAATACAGGGGCTGGAGCATCGTTACGTCACTGCTCCGCCCCTCGCGATGTCACGGTCCGCCCCCGTCAATACAAGTCTATGGGAGGGGGCGTGGCGGTCGTCACGCCCCCTGCCATAGACTTGCATTAAGGGGACGGGCCGTGAGGTCATGAGGGGCGGAGCCATGACGTCACGCTGCTCCGGCCCCTGTATCGCCCGTCATTATGCACAGAGCGAACTCGCTCTGCGCAGTAATGACAGCGGGGTGATGCAGTGGCGATCCCCGGGGTCCCCAGCAGCAGGACTGCGGCGATCTAACATCTTATCCCCTATCCTTTGGATAGGGGATAAGATGTCTAGGGGCGGAGTACCCCTTTTAAAAAATAGTCATTAATAAATAATGGGGTCGTCTGATCAATAGGATAGGTCAGTGATTCCCAACGAGGGTGCCTCCAGCTGTTGCAAAACTACAACTCCCAGCATGCTCGGACAGCCTTCGGCTGTCCGAGCATGCTGGGAGTTGTAGTTTTGCAACAGCTGGAGGCACCCTGGTTGGGAATCGCTGGGATAGGTCATAAAAAAAACAAAACCTGGCAGTCACTTTTATGTCTTGTCTCATTGAGGATGGGTCATAACAGTACAACATAGGTTTTCACATCAGCTTGTCTTAAGCTTTGGGGTGCACTGTATTGTTGCTGATTTTACGGTGAACAATATCTTCCCGCAGCTTCTAATATTGACAATGTCGTTCTCGACGAGGATCGGTCCGGGGCCAGGCGTCTTCAGAATCTATGGAGGTAAGGTGTTTTTCTTTTTTTTCCGTTTTTCTTTTTCTTTTATTAATTATTTTCTTTTTAATTTCTTTTTTTTGTTTTTTTTGCATTGCCTCACTGGGTTATATCTTTGTCTTTCTCATGTAAAATTGTACAAATACCTTTCTTCACAGAGACCAGAGAGAAGAGGAGCTGGGAGAATATTACATGAAGAAATATGCCAAGTCCTCTGTGGGGGAGCAGTAAGTGAATTATTTTTAAGTATTAATACACATTTGCAAGCTAAGTACCTCATAATTTCATAGTTTCATATCTTCATTTATTGCATTACAGCTGTATAGCTTTTCATGTTCTATCTATATACTTATGTTTTTACCTATATATATACTCATGTTTTATCTATATCTTTGTGCTGGCAGTGTGCTGCTGTATTCTCCTGTTGCTGTATATTTAGCCCAGCAGCCTGCACCTGCAAGCCAGGTTTTTACAATAGTTTGGATCAATAGTGCTGGCCAACTTATCCTTTGGTTGTTTAATACACATTTTTCAATAATCCGTCCCTGGTCTACATAAGATTCTCTTCCTTCTTTTGTTCTTTCTTCCTCAGTATATATGGCGGATCAGATGAACTGTCAGATGACATTACCCAGCAGCAGCTGCTTCCTGGAGTCAAGTAAGTCACTCATAGGCCTCTACTGGGCCTGGACATCTTACCCTTGTTGTTTTTTCTTTTTTTTGCTATTTTATTTATTAATCCATACCAGAGAGATCCAGTTTTGTTGAACCTACAACGGCCAATGACGGTCAGAGAAGTCTGGAAGTTGTATGGCCCCTGACAGTTTCTAATCTATACGACGGCCTGTAGAAGTAAGCAGATCATTTATTAATTCACTAATGGTATCTCCATTTATTTTCCTTTTTTTTTAGAGATCCCAATTTGTGGACGGTGAAATGTAAGGTGAGTGTTATGAGCGGCGCTCGGAGATGCTTAAAACTACTGCAAAGTAGTTTGCTGGGTTGTTGCTTTAAAGGGCTAGGCCAGTCCTGAAAAACTTATCCCCTATCCTAAGGATAGGGGATAAGTTTCAGATCGCGGGGGGCCCCAGCTCCTGTATGGGGCCCCGGCTCGCTGGCCAGAGAGCGCGTGTCGACCAACACGCCCCCTCGATACAGCGCTACAGCAGAGCCGGAGATTGCCGAAGGTAGCGCTCCGGCTTTGCCATAGAGTTGTATTGAGGGGGTGTGTCAGCTGCCGCTTCGTGCCGTGGTCGACACGCCCCATTCCCGCGGGCTGCCGGGGCCCCACACGGGAGATTGCGGGGGTGCCAGCGGTCGGACCCGCTCGCGATCTGAAACTTATCCCCTATCCTTAGGGGATAAGTTTTTCAAGACTGGAGATCTCCTTTAACTCTGTTTCCTTATGCAGGCATGGTTGTAGATGACTTGTGATTGTCTCAAGGCTTGTGGCCATATTGGAATTTTCACTATGGTTATATAACTTCCTTCACCATAGGAAAACACTAAGGTTTGTCAATAGGAATCAGCAATTTGATTTCAACCATCTTGTAACCAAAAGGTCCCGTCACCTGGAAAACAGCAAACTTTTGACATCTAGGACGTGTGGAAAGTTTTTGTTCAATAAGTAGGTCTTAGGTGCCCTGTAATGGTACCAGTGAAAAATAGAGCACATTCCTGTGTAAAATGAAGCCCTAATAAGGCTTTACTGGTGAAAAATGAAATTTGCGGCTGTCTTAATGGCAATAAAAAAAAAAAAACTATGTTTTCTCAAGTCCCAAAATACCTGGATCCTAAAGGGGTTAAAGGTCCGTTTTTGTTTAAGATGTTACCTATATGGGATTTCTGTGTGCAACAATGTTCTAAATACTTGTTTTTTCTGCAGATTGGAGAGGAGCGAGCCACAGTCATTGCTTTGATGAGAAAATTCATTGCGTACCAATTCACAGATGCAGTAAGTGACTTTACATTCTAAGTTCATCACTACTTTAAGATTTGTTACCCACCTACCTCTCCTATTCTGGATCATATGATTTACCATGTCTTATATGACATTACGTGACTTAAAGAGTACCTATCATGATCTAAACTCTCCCTAACTCTCACTGACACTATCCCTGTGTTTCTTTTCATTCAAAACACCCTCTTTCTACCTGATTTATTGTCCTCTTGGCTGCTCATTCAGCCGTCCTAGTGTGAGAGAGGGAGGGGGTGAGGCCCAGCATAGAGGCTATGAACACAGCAGCTGCCAGCTCTGAATCTTCTCCTCTCTGTTTACAACTGCATGTGCAGAGACAAGAAAGATCGGAGCTCGGATAGTAAAATGAATGAGGGCATGCAGTAAGGCAGAGTCAGGAGTATACCCGTATACCCTGCTGTGCTACGGGCACAGTGCTTGCTCCTGCCTGTCTGACAGGCAGGGAGCAGTGCTGAGCTTGTCTGTGTCCCGGCTGCAGTCTGAGATTTAGGAATCCAGCATGAGTCTAAAATCAATAAAAAGGGCTTGTGGCCAGGACTGGTAGGGAGACCCCTAGTGGTCAATTTTCAAAGTGCAAAATTAAATAGAAAGAAGCATAATTTTTAATATGAAATTGGAAAGTTATTCTGCATACGTTAATCTATAATATATCAAAAGTTTTTTGATGAAAGGTACCCTTTAACTTTAAGTTTTCTATTCTGGATTGATTTGCTATAAAGCATTCTCTTACAAACCTTCTCATTTCTTTCTTAAAAAAAATCTCTTAACTATTTTCATCTTTGTTTACAGCCACTTCAGATTAAATCTGTGGTCGCACCAGAACATGTCAAGGGTTACATCTACGTTGAGGCGTACAAACAAACTCACGTCAAACAAGCCATTGAGGGGGTGGGTAACCTGCGCATGGGCTTCTGGAACCAGCAGATGGTGCCCATCAAAGAAATGACTGATGTCCTAAAGGTAGTAAAAGAAGTCACAAACCTCAAGCCCAAGTCTTGGGTACGGCTCAAGAGGGGTATCTACAAGGATGACATTGCTCAGGTATGTAAAAGGATAGAACCAAACACATTTAGAAATGTTCCAAAAGCAACATGGCCAATTTCAGTAGTATGTAAGCTTAAATGGGTTTTGGCAAATTTTGCAGATTTGCATATCTTATCCTCTATCTACAGGATAGTTCATAACAAGCAGATCAATGGGGTTCAGAACACTGGGAGAATGGTGGACAGCGATACCCCTAAATAAATGGAGCACTCTGTGTGTGCACGAATAATGGGCAAATAAAAATGACAATTCATCTGGTCATTAAAGGGGTACTCCACTGGAAAAAAAATGTTTTAAATCAACTGGTGCCAGAAAGTTATACAGATTTGTAAATGACTTCTATTAAAAAAAAAATCTTTCCTTCCAGTACTTATCAGCTGCTGTTATGATCCACATAAAGTTCTTTTCTTTTTGAATTTCCTTTCTGCCTGACCACAGTGCTCTCTGCTGACACCTCTGTCCATTTTAGGAACTGTCCAGAGTACAAGCAAATTCCCATAGAAAACCTCTCCTGCTCTAGACAGTTCCTAAAATGGACAGAGGTGTCAGCAGAGAGCACTGTGGACAGACAAAAAGGAAATCAAAAAAGAAGAAAAAACTTCCTGTGGATCTTAACAGCAGCTAAGTACTGGAAGGATTAAGATTTTTTAATAGAAGTAATTTACAAATATGTGTAACTTTCTGGCACCAGTTGATTTAAACATTTTTTTTTCCAGTGGAGCACCCCTTTTAGAGGGGTATTCCAGGAATAAAAAAAAAAACAGGACTTTTTTTCTTTCAAAGACCTCTCCTTGTCTGTCTCCAGTTTGGGTGTGATTCTGCAGCTCAGTTCAATTACAGCGAATGGAGCCAAGTTGTAATACCACAACCAAAGTGTAGACAAGGAGGGCGCTGTCCTTCAAAGAAAAAAGGCCTTTTTTAAATTTTTTTTAAATCTTATTGCTAGATCACTCCTTTAAGGGGTAAATGAAGTGATGGCACACACATCCAGCTGCTGCTCTGTTCAAATTGGGGTATATGGCACCCCCGTACATTTGATGATTAGGGGTCATAGGAAGTGGAACCCCCACCGATGAGAATCTCATCCTGCGGATAGGTGATGAGTAGAGATGAGCGAACTTACAGTAAATTCGATTCGTCACGAACTTCTCGGCTCGGCAGTTGATGACTTTTCCTGCATAAATTAGTTCAGCTTTCAGGTGCTTCCGTGGGCTGGAAAAGGTGGATACAGTCCTAGGAGACTCTTTCCTAGGACTGTATCCACCTTTTCCGGCCCACCGGAGCACCTGAAAGCTGAACTAATTTATGCAGGATAAGTCATCAACTGCCGAGCCGAGAAGTTCGTGACGAATCGAATTTACTGTAAGTTCGCTCATCTCTAGTGATGAGTATCCTTTAGGAATAGGGAGTAAATGTCCTAAAAAAAAAATAAAAAAAAAAATGCTTCTAATGGGGCAGTGAGATTCCTTAGTTATAGTTTCTTCTCTCTTGTCTAAGTGGATTTTGAGATTATTCAGTGGCCTCTTTCTGTCTAGTTCAATGTTTTCCAACCAGGGTGCCTCTAGCTGTTGCAAAACTACTACTCCCAGCATGCCCGGACAGCCGAAGGCTGTCCGGGCATGCTGGGAGTAGTAGTTTTGCAACAGCTAGCGGCACCCTGGTTGGAAAACACTGGTCTAGTTCATGAAACGTTGAATTACTCCTATTTTTCTAGGTGGATTATGTTGAGCCCAGTCAGAATACGATCTCTCTCAAAATGATCCCCAGAATTGACTACGATCGGATCAAGGCACGGATGAGTCTGGTAAGAGGAATAAATGTACAGACTTGTCATCGATTCTCCATACATTTATTTTTATTTTTTTGGTCTTTTTGTATTTTTTTCTCCCCTGACATCACTCATATTACAATGCATATTTAAAGCTGTTTTATTTTTTGTTTTTTGCTCGATCTTACAATAATGTTTTGTTTCTTTATTCTTTTTTTTTTTTCTCACTGCTGAGTTTTTTCTCTTCAGACAGGGTAGCTAGCTCTTCTTCTCATAGCATTCTCTTCATTCAAAACGCCCTCCATTATAGTCTTTTCCTTCTACTTTTATAGAAAGAATGGTTTTCCAAGATGAAGAGGTTCCGCAGACCCCCACAGAGGCTTTTTGATACAGAAAAGATCAGGTAGGCACTTTTTAAACCAACAAAGAGGCTTCATGTATGTGCATGTTCTGTTTTCCTGTACTAACCAGCGACACCCCCTCATCTGCACAGATCCCTTGGAGGAGATGTTTCGTCTGATGGAGATTTCCTCATCTTTGAGGGCAACCGCTACAGTCGCAAAGGTTTCCTCTTCAAGAGCTTTGCAATGTCTGCTGTGGTAAGTTACCTGAGGGAACAAGCTCCTCTCTTTTGTGTTTTGAGGTTTAAAACCGTACTTTGGAAATGTTTATGGGTAGATGACCTGGACACTTCATGTTTTTAGATCACAGATGGAGTGAAGCCGACCCTGTCGGAATTAGAAAAGTTTGAAGATCAGCCAGAAGGAGTTGACTTGGAGGTGGTGACGGAATCTACAGGTGAGGGTGATGGGTTTATAATGAAAGCTAATGTGAATTATTAAGGAATACCTGTCATGATCTTGATAAATTTTATAAACCTCCTAGTTCACTGCCCCCCTGTGATAAACCACCCCCTGCCTTTTATTTTATTTTTCTACCTTGATATTGCTCTGTATTTTCTGCTCAGTCTCAGTCAGATTCACAGACTGGAAAGGGGCGTTTCCCAGCAGGCGTGACATCATCTGAAGCCATACAGGAGAGAACTTCCTCCCTCATTCTGCTACACACAGCCCAGAGAAGTTCAGTGTGAGAGGAGCTATGATTGGCTAAGGCTGCACACACTCTCCTAAGACTGCATTTCCTGCTTTTGGACTACTGCCAGGCCAGCAGGAGTCCAAAGTCTGTGGAAAAGATGGGGGTGAAATGTGCTCTGGAAAAGTAGGGAGAAACCTAGTGGCAGCTTTTTTTAAACACAAAGAAAACAGAAAAACTTCATTTTTTTTTTTTTTTTAAACAAAGTACATTAAAAAGATTTTTTTATTTACTATAAGGGGTGCAATAGCAGAAATTTGTTTTAAAGGGGTACTCCACCCCTAGACATCTCCAAAGGATAGGGGATAAGATGTCTGATCGCGGGAGTCCCGCCGCTGGAGGCCCTCAGGCTAATACCATCCCGACCACGGGGACAGCTTTCACGCCCCCTCCCATAGATTTGCATTGAGGGCGAGGGGTGTGACATCACACGGGGGCGGAGTCGTGACATCACGATCTTATGTCCCCGTGGTCGGATGGTATTAGCCTGAGGGCCTCCAGCTGTTCCGGAAGCCGTTACAGGTGGGTGCCGCATGGTAGAATGCGGGGGTCCCCAGCGGCAGGACCCCCGCGATCAGACATCTTATCCCCTATCCTTTTGGATAGGGGATAAGATGTCTAGGGGGTGGAGTACCCCTTTAATGAGCGTGCCCATTTAAAGGTTAATCCTGCATAATGTAATGATAAATATTTGACTGCAACCCCCCCAGTTGAGCTCTCTGCTGTTTCCCTTAGCCCAATAAAGTTCTAGGGGAGCAGCAATGTTGCATGGTCAATCGCCACTGAATTAAAACGAACAGGACCCAAGTGATCCGTGGGGGTCCCAGCCATCATGCACTTATTCCTTTTATCAGCCATCTACAGGATAAGTGATGTTTTGGGAAACCCATTATCCATATCCCATTGCCATTCCTTCTGCATAGTCTTACATGTGATCATTCCAGTGCTGGTTACGTAAAGGTTTGTTACCTCCTTAGCTCAATTCTAGATAGATTTTTTGCAAGAAACCAGTTCACTGTGTGACACTTTTTATATACATTCTTCTATCTTCATCTGTATAGTTACCCAGCAAAAAGGATGACAAGTTAACCTGTAAAACCGAAGGCCTAAAGGCTTAGGGTCCCAAAACCCTTCTAGAGAAGATTGGTTATTGGTGTTAGAAAGTTCATATAACTCTCATTGAGCTAAGTATTTCCGCTCCTCAGTAACCTGCTCCCGACGCTGATTTGTTGCACTCTCTTCAAGGGAAGGAACGTGAACACAGTCTGCAGCCTGGAGACAACGTGGAAGTGTGTGAAGGAGAGTTGATAAATCTGCAGGGTAAAATTCTCAGCGTGGATGGAAACAAGATCACGATCCTGCCCAAGCATGAGGACCTTAAGGTGACGTCTCCTTTAAGAGCCCATAACTCTGAACTGTCCTATTCACAGGAATCAAAGCCGACCCGGTGTGAAGAGCATTCCTTCTGTGACGTCCGTATAGACCAGTGTTTCCTAACCAGGATGCCTCCAGCTGTTGCAAAACTACAACTCCCAGCATGCCCGGACAGCCAAAGGCTGTCCGGGCATGCTGGAAGTTGTAGTTTTGCAACAGCTGGAGGCACCCTGCTTGGTTAACACTGATATAGAAGTTTTCTTCATAAGACCTGCAAATTAAGACCTTAAAGGGGTACTCTGGTGGAAAACGTATTTATTTTTATTTTATTTTAACTCAACTGGTGCCAGAAAGTTAGTAAATTACTTCTATTTAAAAAATTCTTAATCGTTCCAGTACTTATTAGCGGCAGTATGCTCCACAGGAAGTTCTTTTCTTTTGGGATTTATTTTCTGTCACGACTACAGTGCTCTCTGCTGACACCTCTGTCCATTTTAGCAACTGTCCAGAGCAGGATAGGTTTGCTAAGGGGATTTTCTCCTACTCTGGACAGTTCCTGACATGGACAGAGATGTCAGCAGAGAGCACTGTGGTCAGACAGAAAAGAAATCCAAAAAGAATAGAACTTCCTTTGTAGTATACAGCCGCTAATAAGTACCGGAAGGATTAAGATTTTTTTTAATAGAAGTCATTTACAAATCTGTTTAACTTTCAGGCACCAGTTGATAAAAAAATTAAATAAAAAAAAAAGTTTTCCACCGGAGTACCTCTTTAACACTGTTTCCAGAACTTTCTTTAACCTAATAACCCCAGAGACAGTCACACTTTATAATTCGTTTTTTCTCACCTATAGGACATGCTAGAGTTTCCAGCTAATGAGTTGAGGAAGTACTTCAGGATGGGAGACCACGTCAAAGTCATTGCCGGGCGCTATGAGGGGGACACAGGTCTGGTTGTTCGGGTTGAAGAAAACTTTGTCATCCTGTTTTCTGATCTTACCATGCATGAGGTGAGTGTTCTTCCTGTGTTATGTCACAGGATGGGTGATAACTGAGAGGACTGGCTGTGGGGTCTGACCTTTTGGCCTCTACCGCAAGCTCCAGAACGAAATCCCAACTCCTAAATGGAGCGACGGGTTGGCATGTGTGCCTCTACTCTATTAAAGGGGTACTCCGCTGCTCAGCGTTTGGAACAAACTGTTCAAAATGCTGGAGCCGACAGCTCGTGACATCATAGCCCCACCCCCTCATGATGTCACGCCCTGCCCCTCAATGTAAGTCTATGGGAGGGGGAGTGGCGGCTGTCACTCCCCCTCCCATAGACTTGCATTGAGGGGGCAGGGTGTGACGTCATGAGGGGGCTGGGCTATGTCACAAGCTCCCGACTCCACCATTCGGAACATTTTGTTCCAAACGCTGAGCAGTGGAGTACCCCTTTAAATGTCTATGAAGCCACCGAAGATGGCATAGTGCGCTCCTCTACCCCCTCTGGGGGACATTCTTTCATTGGCTTTGCAACACTTCAATGTTCTAAATGTCCCTACAAATTTTGTGCAATTACATTATTTGCACAATTTTTTGCACAATTTTCGGTAAAACCTCTTAAAAAGTTGTCTACTCTTTGTTGCATCGTACCCCACTTATTGCAGTTGATCTGTATTTATTATTTGCGCAAATGAAAGTTTTTTATTTTTTTTTATTTGTTTTTTGTGCAAAGCCTACTTTTTTGGGGCAAACCTACACCACCTAATAGGACACGTGCAACAGTGTCAGATGAGAGAGCACGAAGCTTAAACCAATCTCTGCAGCCCACTGGTTTCTATAATTGTGCAAAATTCCTCAAACCTGTGCACCTTTTTTGTAAATTTTGAGCAAGCAAATAGAGGTAAAATCCTTTACTACCTTTCAACAACTTTGATAAATGTCCCCCTCTGTGTCTGATCTTGACAGACCCCTAGTTTACAAGGGGTCTGTCCAGGTCACGTGACACAGATCCAGGACAGGATGGACTAAACATGTACTGGGCATATATATATATATATATATATATATATATTTATATATATATATTTATATATATATATTTATATATATATATTTATATATATATTTATATATATATTTATATATATATTTATATATATATTTATATATATTTATATATATATATTTATATATATATATTTATATATATATATTTATATATATATATTTATATATATATATTTATATATATATATTTATATATATATATTTATATATATATATTTATATATATATATTTATATATATATATTTATATATATATTTATATATATATTTATATATATATTTATATATATATATTTATATATATATATATATATATTTATATATATATATATATATATATATATATATATATATATATTTATATATATATATTTATATATATATATTTATATATATATATATTTATATATATATATATATATATATATATTTATATATATATATATTTATATATATATATATTTATATATATATATTTATATATATATATTTATATATATATATATTTATATATATATATTTATATATATATATATTTATATATATATATATATTTATATATATATATATATATTTATATATATATATATATATTTATATATATATATTTATATTTATATATATTTATATTTATATATTTATATTTATATATTTATATTTATATATTTATATATATATATTTTTATTTATATATATATATATTTATTTATATATATTTATATATATATATTTATATATATATTTATATATATATATTTATTTATATATATTTATTTATATATATTTATTTATTTATATATATTTATTTTTATATATATTTATATATATATATATTTATTTATATATATTTATATATATATATATATATTTATTTATATATATTTATATATATATATATTTTTTTTGGACAGTGCACATTTTTTTCTCTAACCTGTACTCTCACTTTCCATTCCATTCCAGTTAAAGGTCCTGCCTCGTGACTTACAGCTTTGTTCAGAAACTGCTTCAGGAGTAGATGTTGGTGGACAGCATGAATGGGGAGAGCTGGTGCAGCTGGACCCACAGACTGTGGGAGTTATTGTCCGTCTGGAAAGGGAGACCTTTCAGGTGAGACTGAAAAATCTCAGTTGTCCTTAACTGCAGTATAAAAGGCCCAGCTGTGTTTACAGCCAAGTGTGACTTCATGCCGATGCCACATACCCTAACTTAAAGGGGTACTCCAGTGGAAAACAATTATTAATATATATATATATATATATATATATATATTATAATATAATATAATATAATAAATTTTTTTTATATATCAACTGGTGCCAGAAAGTTTAACAGATTTGTAAATGACTTCTATTAAATCTTATTCCTTCCAGTACTTATCAGCTGCTTTATTCTCCACAGGAAGTGGAGTAGTTCTTTTTAGTCTGCCCACAGTGCTCTCTGCTGACACCTCTGTCCATGTCAGGAACTGTCCAGAGCAGGAGAGGTTGGCTATGGGGATTTGCTACTACTCTAGACAGTTCCCGACATGGACAGAGGTGTCAGCAGAGAGCACTGTGGTCAGACTGGAAAGAACTACACAACTTCCTCTGGAGCAGAACTACTGGAAGGATTAAGATTTTTTTATATAGAAGTAATTTACAAATCTGTTTAACTTTCTGGCACCAGCAAAAAAAATAAAAAATTCCTCCCAGAGTACCCCTTTAACTTAGCATTTTTTATGTTTCATGGTTGGTTTGATGGTTTCTTTTCTGCCCTTTTGAAGGTCTTGAACATGCATGGTAAGGTGATCACGGTCCGGCACCAAGCTGTCAACAGGAAGAAGGACAATCGCTTTGCAGTTGCTCTAGACTCCGAGGAGAATAATATTCATGTCAAAGATATAGTCAAAGTCATCGATGGGCCCCATTCGGTAAGGAGATTACTTTTGTTTTTCACAATATTTTTTTTATGAAGATGTCTTCAATGGCTCATTCTAATCGCTCTTCACCTCTTCATTCGATGGTTTTGTAGGGCCGGGAGGGTGAGATCCGTCATTTATTCCGGAATTATGCCTTCCTTCACTGTAAGAAGTTGGTGGAGAATGGAGGCATGTTTGTCTGCAAAACGCGTTACCTGGTCCTAGCTGGAGGCTCGAAGGTAGAAATTGTTCAGTACAATGACTAGAATATTATTTCTATTAATCCAATGATTCATTCTGCTTTTCATTCCCCATAGCCTAGGGATGTGACAAACTTCACCATTGGGGGATTTGCTCCCATGAGCCCGCGAATCAATAGCCCAGCACACCCCAGCGGAGGAGGTAGGGATCGAATATTGGACTGATTCTAACTAATCCTGAAATGCAACTCGCTGTATTTTTATAACAAATGTTTAATCACTTATATCACCTTTATAGCAGCAGGACAGAGAGGAGGTATGGCAGGTGGAGGAGGGGCAGGCAGAGGAAGAGGTCGCAGGGACAATGATCTTATCGGCCAGACCGTAAGAATTTCACAAGGTCCCTACAAGGGTGAGTAACATCAAATGCACTGTAGCTTTAAAGAAGCACTCCAGTCCCCCCCCCCCCCCCCCATATCATGCACACTCACAATCACTAGTCCTACTGCACCATATGATTTATTCCTGCACAGCTGCATCCATGTGTTTTATTACTCTAACTGGGTCATGTGATCACAAGTCAAAGGAAGTGGTCTGTCCTGGGTCAGCTGACATCCTGTGAATTACAAGATCACATCATCTATTACATTGGTCTCCAACCTGCGGACCTCCAGATGTTTCAAAACTTCAACACCCAGCATGCCCGGACAGCCGTTGGCTGTCCGGGCATGCTGGGAGTTGTAGTTCTGCAACATCTGGAGGTCCGCAGGTTGGAGACCACTGATCTATTACATCCCTCCTGGCTATTTACTGACCTCCCACCACTTAAGTACCTGTCACCAAATAAACTTTTCTGAACTAACTCAGGCTATGTTCCCTAACTACTCCTAACACCCCTCCCACACTTAGGGTATGTTCATACTGCGGAATTACCGCAGAATTCCGCGAGTGGAATTCCGTACAGTGAACATTCCCTTGTGTGAACGGGTCTTCCGCGAGACCCGTTCACTCTGCGGAATTTCGCCGCCGAAATTGTTCTACTCAAAGAAAGAACATGTTCATTCTTTGTGGTGAATTCCGCGAGTACTGCATAGCCGTCAATGGTGATGGCGCAGTGCCTCCTCGGTCTTATCTTCGGCTGCCGCGAGCAGAGATCCCGCAGTGTGAACATACCCTTAAAAACAATTTCAGAGCTTTAAAAAGCTGTGTATCTTACCTTTATTCTTGCTCACCTAGTGCAATTTCCCAGCAGGAGAAAGGGAGTGTTTCACAGCAAGCGTGACATCGCTGAAGCCTGCTGGGGGTTCACGTCCGCCCTCACATGGTTGCAGTTCTGTGATGAATAGAAGAACTCAAGCTCTGTGCATGTTTCAGACTGTGCAGATTTTAATTTCTGTGCAGCTGTCAATCATGCTCAGTGCAGCCAGAAGCACTTGCTGAGTTTGGTCTTCCACCAGGCCAGGAGGAGACCGAACTCGCTGTATTAATTGTGGCAGGGAACAAAACAGCCACCTAGTGGCCGTTTTTTATATTACATTTAAACATATTTCTGTTGATGATTTTAAAAGCAAGTGACTAGGAAAGTGTCTGCTAATTACACAAGGAACACTATATTAAATGTTTTATTTGGTGACAGGTACTCTTTAAGTATGATTTATATTACTAGGTTATCATCATTGTGTCCTCTCTTTCCAGGCTACATTGGAGTTGTAAAAGACGCCACAGAATCCACAGCACGTGTCGAACTTCATTCCACTTGTCAGACAATCTCTGTGGACAGACAGCGTCTCACTACTGTGTTAGTAATCTTCTGTACTGTTCTACCCTTCCCAATAGAAAACTGTATTTCTCGGGCGCTCCTCATTGGGGGACAACGATACTGATGGTATATGATCTTGCCACTAGGAGGTGCTGACACTAGGAAAAAAAACTCGGCTCTGCCCTGGCAGGATATACCTACCCACTGAAAGTGAGGTAATCAGTTTTATCAAGTGTCAGTAGGAGGCAAGGAGGCTCTCCCAGACCTGGTCTTTTATTTTCTTATTTTCTAGTTCAGTACGTATAGTTAGGTTCTAGGTTGGGCGACAGGAACATGGCGTTACCTGATCTCCCACATGCGACAAAGGGGCACGGAACATAACAGTATGGGCCGTCAACCCCTTATCACCAATGGCCAGCGCCTGGGGGTAGTACTTTGGGTCTGGGTCCCCCAGTTGGCCCTGCCTGCTTTGCTATGGCAGCCTGGCGTGATGCAGTGCGGCCTTTAGCTGGCTGAAGACTTTAAGGTGAAGATGGAGCTGTGGGTGACTATGTACTAAAACTCCCCTTCCCCTTCTCTCTCTCCCTTGCTCATCCGGGGTCCCCTTTCTCTGATGTGCCCAGCTCCTCAGCCGCCATTATCATGGCCTCCGGCGCCATTCTGGAGGGGACAGTCCGGTGGACCTGCCCTCCCCCCTCTTCAGGCCCCATGTGTCCACATGTATGTGGTGCCTGGCGTTCCCTACTCAATACTGCTGCCCCAGTTTCAGTCTCTGGGGCAGCGGGTCTCCGGTCCCACGCGGCTGTCCGGCTCCTCAGTGGGGTGTCCTGGACGCGTTCTTTATTAGAATGACCGAAGACCTACAGCTGCAGGCAGAGTGGATCTCTGGTCCCACGCGGTCGACCGCATTCCTTAGTGCGGGCACACCAGCCTGCTTACTGCTCTTAGCTGTGGCCAGGCTCATTGTCCCTCCCTTATCTCCTGCGGAGACCCTCTGCAGCTGCTCCCCTTGTTAGTTTTCTTGGGACACCTTCGCCTCCAGTTATCAGACTTTGGTTCCTGTGCAGGGTGGTTCAGTCGCTGACTCTGTTGCCTTAGACAACGACCAGGATGGCTTTATTGCCGCCCATCTGGTCCTGGTTTTCACCACGTTGGGGTTTTCCTCTCAACGCTTTGGTTGCTGTGTTTGTGCAACTTACTTGCATTCACAGTCACATTTTTGTACCTTTTGCCCAGCACTAGTGTCCAGGATTAGCAACGTAGCCGGTTTGCTCAGTTGGTTAGAGCATGGTGCAAATTATGCCAAGGTCGCGGGTTTGATCCCTGTAAACTGATCTCTCTAGGGACACAACTTGGCTTCTCTATACCTTGATATGTTGTTAGAGGGTTCCTGGGGGCTACATCCACCCAGTACTTTGTCCCTTGCCTTCGGGCGGCATTTTTCTGCTCCTTAGCGCCTGGCGCACTTTGACTATTCCCCTTCCACAGGCAGGTATGAGGATCAGGGAGCTTGGCTGGTCAGTGCTTGAGTTTCATTGCGACCACACCTTGTTTTCCCCTCATCTATATTGGTGGGGTACCTGGCTGGGCCCCTGTTTTTTTTGCTGAGAGCACTCAGCTGGGCTGCACACTTTCAGCCTGGCTCTCTTGCTGTTTCTTGGTTATCTACTGCTGCTCATGCAGTCTGGCATTCTCTTCTGTTGGAGGAGTTTATGCAATCATGTATGGCTCGGCGTCAGCTGGTCTGGCATGTCTGTGTTTGGGTCCTGCCTTTGCTCTCCTCCTTCCTCAGTGCTATCTCCCTGGAGGGGTGTATTCTTCTTCCTTTGTCAGTGTCAGTTGCGCTACACTGACTCTACGGTCTTCTGGAGTAACCTTCCCTTTTGTTTCCCCCTCTGTTCCCATCCTGATGGGATGTTGCTTCGGTCTGCTCTGACTGCTGGGCTCCATGTCCGGTATGTCTCCTTGTCTTGGACACTATCCTAGTATGCTGTGGCGTGCCGCCTTTTCTAGGTCAGCCCTTATGGTTTTTTGGGCCTTAGTGATGGATGTGGTCTCGAGCAGGTTAGCTCTCCTGCCCAGACTTCTTTGCGATCCAATTTGTGGGGCGATCTTTCTGTACCTCACTTTTTTTTTCTCGACATTGTTTTGCAGACTTTGGTTTTCCTTCCCCTACAGGTGTACGTCTTCCAGTTGACTCGGGAACCTTCAGTTCCCATGTCGGTCGCCCCGTGTTCCGAGATGTCCCTTTCCAGGCCGTTGCGCTCCCTTTTTGGCCGTTATTTCTCCCGTCTCCCCCTTCAGGGTCCATGTTTTCCCGAGGTGGAGGGCGTTCCGGTCATCCGGATCAAGCTTATTTCGCCTCCCAGGTGTTTGTGGCAGGCCCCTGGGACATGGGTTTTGGGGCTGCAGCTGTTCAGGTCATCAATTTTGGGCACCAGGCCTCTCTAGAGCCGGTCTCCATCTTTCTTTTTTCAAGTGGTTTTCTGGTCTCCACCTCCTGTGTTCGTCTTCTGCTCGGCGTACCCTGCTCTCCCTGGTGTTTTTTCCGCCATCTTCTCTTGAATCGGTTGAATCTGGATGGGGCTCTCTTGTACCCTAAACCATTTTTGTTTCTCAGCCTGGTTGATTTCCTTTCTCCTCCCGGGATGGTTCTGGCCCATCTGGATTCCATGCTCCCCTTTTCTTGTCTCTTTATATGGACCGTAGGTTTAGAGTCTCTACATAGGACGTTCTCTTCCTTTTTGGCGTCCTAGTCCATTTCCATGGATGGGGGATCTTCCGGGGGCTCGGTTTCTGGGCCTCGGTTGTCTCTGTCTGGGAGCTCGTCCGTGGGCCTTACGGTCAAGCTGGACTGTTACCCTTTCTCTGGTGGTTGTTTTTCCCATCCTAGGGGGACTGCTTTGGTACATCCCATCAGTATCGGTGTCCCCTAATGAAGAGTGACAGAGAAAAGGAGATTTTTTTTTGTACTCACCGTAAAATCTCTTTCTCTTAGCCTTCATTGGGGGACACCTCACCCACCCATTTCTTCATTTTTTTTTTTTTAATCCGGATAATCTTTAATTTTTTTATTTTTTGTTTATCCAGGATTCTTTCTAGGGTCCTTTTGGCTTCTCTTACTGCTTTGTGACAAAACTGATGACCTCACTTCCAGTGGGCGGGTTTATCCTGCCAGGGAGGAACCAACTTTTTTTCCTAGTGTCAGCGCCTCCTAGTGGCAAGAGCATATACCCATCAGTATTTGTGTCCCCCCAATGAAGGCTACGAGAGAGATTTTACAAAAGTACAAAAAAATCTCCTTTTATTATATAACATTTTCTAGTGTAGTGCAAGGAACCATGCAGTCTTAGTCACAGACGCCAAGCGGTTAATCCGCTCCTAGAATTAGTAGATCAATATCACCAGTCGCTTTTCACGGCAACAACTTATCTTCCAAAAGGACAAGGCACTCTGAACTCCAACATGCCCATATATCTTCTGTAGGATGGACCCCTATATACACACGTTACGTTGTCAGCAAATCCCGCAAAGATTATTGTCTATGGACAAACTTGCCTTGCCTAATTTTAAGTAACTTTAAGCATTTTTGTGTTTGTAAGATGATGAGGAAGCTTGATGTAGGTGTCAGTCAAACAAATATCATCCCTGATCCAAGTGCACATTACATGCTCCAGGCTCCTCCTCTGTCTGTGACTAAGTCTGAAGTCTGAAATGTGTTAAACACCACTTTAACCTCATTGCTTTTCTTCACAGTGGTGCTCGTCGCACTGGAGGAGCCACATCCACACATGCCAGGACACCCATTTATGGCTCCCAGACCCCAATGTACGCTACAGGATCAAGGACGCCAATGTACGGCTCGCAGACGCCGGTTCACGATGGTATGTTTGTCCCAACCTCATTGCTGGTACATGTTATATTCTGTGGTCTTTCCAGCTTAAAGAGACACGGTCATTGTGAAAAGCCTTTTATATTTTGTAGTATTACTGATAAGATCACTTTTTTTTTTTTTTTAAATGTCAGTTTTACAAAAAAATCTAAAATGAAAATAGCCGCCACTAGGGGTCATTTGTCTATATGTAGACAGACTACTCTGTATATTGCAGCATACTGGATACCGGATGTAAAATGGTGTCCAGTATGGGAGTTGTAGTTTTGCAACATCTGGGGGCACAATCTTTGTAAAACTGTGTTAGGGCTGTGTATTCTCCAGCTGTGTGCCTCCAGCTCTTGCAAAACTATAGACAAGGGATGTGTGGGCATGCTGGGAGTTGTAGTTTTGCAACGGCTTAAGGCAACACTGCTCTAACACAGTGCTTTACAAACACTGCAGCTCGAGCTGTTGCAATGCAACACTACAACTCCCAGCATATTTGAACAGCCAAAGCTTTTTCTGACTCCTGAATAACAAAGAAGCTGATCAGACATCCAGGAGTCTGTGAAAGCTGAATGACACACATAGTGACAGCTATGTTGATTAGCATCCAGCTTTACTAGGAACAGATAGAAAATGTATGCATGAAAACTGCTGTGCAGTGATTTGCAGACTGCCCAGAGAGGAAAGGGTTACATAGTGCAGTGATTTGCAGTCATCCACAGTGAGGGAGAGAGATGGACACGCCCCCTCCAGAAGGCAAGAAGACAAAGCAAGTGAGCAAGATATAAATGTTATTTGTTAGGGATATATAGGTCCTAGACACATAAAAATATGTGCAGGATTAGGTACTGAGTAACATATCACTTTATTTTATTTTTTGCACTGACAGGTACGCTTTAAGCTAATTTTTGGAGATGAGCGAACTTACAGTAAATTCGATTAGTCACGAACTTCTCGGCTTGGCAGTTGATGACTTATCCTGCATAAATTAGTTCAGCTTTTAGGTGCTCCCGTGGGCTAGAAAAGGTCGATACAGTCCTAGGAGACTCTTTCCTAGGACTGTATCCACCTTTTCCAGCCCACGGGAGCACCTGAAAGCTGAACTCATTTATGCAGGATAAGTCATCAACTGCCGAGCCGAGAAGTTCGTGACGAATCGAATTTACTGTAAGTTCGCTCATCACTACTAATTTTAGTTCTAATGAATCTTAACTTTTGTACTGAAATCTGTTTATTTATTTTTTATTTTTTTGCACAGGAAGCAGAACACCTTACTATGGGTCTCAAACGCCACTCCACGATGGCAGCCGAACCCCAGCTCAGAGTGGGGCCTGGGACCCCAACAATCCAAATACCCCATCAAGGTGCCCTTATATTTTGTTTATGCTTGGCACAAAGCTTTGTGTTTTAAAAATGACCTACCCCTTCTCAGACAGCCCTCAACATACGCTGTGTTAGTAGTATTGTTTTCATCCTTTTTTGATATTCACAGGGCGGATGAAGAATATGATTACAGATATGACGACGAACCATCTCCGTCGCCACAAGGCTACGGAGGAACACCGAATCCACAAACTCCAGGTTACCCAGACGTACCTTCTCCGCAGGTCAATGCACCGTATCATCCTCAGACACCGGGAACACCTGCGATGTGAGTCTTCAATACAACTATAATCTCTTACATTGTACTTATCACTGCTTTGTCACATGGGTTTATTCTCACTATAAATCTGTGTTTCCCAACCAGTGTGTTGCAAAACTACAACTCCCAGCATGCCCGGACAGCCTTTGGCTGTCCGGGCATGCTGGGAGTTGTAGTTTTGCTACAGCTGAAGGCACATTGGTTGGGAAACACTGCTATAGATCATTTAGCTGAGCTTGAATTACCCTCTAACATAGCCATATATGTAATCTATAATGGAATTGCCTTTTTATCAGTTACTTTTATATATTCCCAACCCTGATTGAATATAGATGTCATTTCCATCAGATTCCCATAACTTACTTTGCTTTTTCTCAACTTCTCCCCTGTGATTCTTGACAGGTACAACACAGACCAGTTCTCTCCCTATGCCGCTCCTTCTCCGCAAGGCTCCTACCAGCCTAGTCCAAGCCCGCAGAGCTACCATCAAGTGGCTCCAAGTCCTGTCGGCTATCAGAATACACACTCTCCAGCTAGCTACCACCCGACGCCATCCCCCATGGCTTACCAGGTAAGTGGCCGTCTTGCTTTTATGCTTTTTATATATGTTTATGGGCTAAGTGTAGGTCATTGTTTTGATTTCCATTCTTTCAGGCCAGTCCAAGCCCCAGCCCCATGGGTTACAGTCCAATGACCCCTGGTGCACCTTCTCCGGGCGGTTACAACCCTCACACACCGGGCTCTTCTATAGAACAGATCTCCAGCGATTGGGTCACCACAGACATTCAAGTGAAAGTAAGAGACACCTTCCAGGACAATCAGGTCGTGGGACAGACAGGAATCATTCGCAGCGTCACGGTGAGCCCTATGTGTTGTTGTTGATGCTCAGTTAAAGTGAGTCAGCAAGATGTCGTGCAGAAAAATGCATTGAAGGGGTGGCAGCACTAAAATATAGCTTTTTTGGGATTGATTGGGTCCCAGATGTTGGTAAAGTAATATCGCTTCACAAGACTGCAACACGCCTTCAGTCACGTACTAGCAGAGTACGCGGCGTTGTCTGGTCCTTCTATCTAAACCTTGTTGAAGAGGAAAATAAACAATGACGCTCTCGTCCTCATATCCCGCCACCTGCCTGCCGGACAGTTAAATCATACTTTACCATGATGTAGGTTTAGCGGCGTGATGTTTTAACTTCTTAGGGATGCATACGCCCTGCATCCCCGATCCTTAAGGACTCAAGGCGTACCTGTATGCCCTGGCCCAGTTTAACGGGTTTAAACTGTTCTCCCCGACGGAGAACAGGTTAAACCCGGTGGGTCCCGATTGTTGCGGGCAGCCAGGACCCACGTCTAATGTCGGGTACGGCCGATCGGGCTGATGCCCGGTATTAAAGGGGTTGTGTGCTGCCCTGCCTTTCGGAGCTCCGCACGCAGCGTCCGGAAGTTCATTACGCCGAACACTGTGTGCTGGCTTCCGTGTTCGCGGCCACCGGGCGTGGCGTCACGCCCGGTCCCCTGGTGACGT